>NC_045776.1:6619242-6922272 GCF_008692025.1 Phocoena sinus | reverse complement strand
ATGGGCTGTTTTTAGGGGAAGGTGCTGGAAGATTGGCATCCAGACCTCCAAATCTTCTGCAATGGTTCACAGCACCTTGGCCAGACATCAGTGTGTGGACCTTATCCAGGAAGGGGCTCAAGGCCTAGTTCAGAGTATCAAGTTGCAAAAAAACATTTCTGAATACCAGTATCACTGCCTGCTGTCTTTGGCTACAAAAGTTTATTGTCATTTTATAAAAAACACATCGATTTTTGGCTGTTTTCCTTGTTGTCTTTAATGTGATAACGGGGACCCTGAATCAGGGACTGAGGCCAAAAGATGGACACTTGTGGCAGATGGAAGCATGGGACCCCTCACTCAGAAGGAGCAAATGATGCTTTTTTGCTTCATAGGACATTGGAGGCTTGGACATAGTTTTATGATAGGCTCGGGCAGAGGTAGGCAGAGAACCCACATGGACCCCGGTTCTGTCTGGGCTGCCCAAGGGGAGTGGATGTTGACTCTGCCTCTACTTGGGCTCCCTGTGAAGTGGAGATACCAGTATCTACACAGCACACAGAGTGTGAGGACACGTGTCCTAAGACAGATGGGACTAGTCCTTTTAGACGGTAGATAATTGCCACCTACCTTGCCTCTGGCCCTCTGCTCCAGTCTGAACTCCATCATCAGGAGAGGAATAGGCTCGGCTGTAAGGACTCATTATAGAGGCCCTTTTGGGCCCTTGACTGATGTTTCGGTTCCTGTAGAAACCTCCTCAAGCATCTAGCTGAGTAAGAACATTCTCTTCAATAAGAACAATTTCAAAGGGGGGCAAATGAAACCGTATTTGGCCTCCCTTCTTTTTTAATCTTATTTCTCAATGACATGAAGCTTCTCTGGATGCTGGATGCCCTCTTGCTGTAGAGAATAAAAAGGGAGACAAGGCATTACTGTCAAAAACTGGACATGGCCTCAACTGGTAAGTGGTCCTACTCTCAGGAAGAATGGCTTAAGATCAATTACTCTGAAAACCTAGTCATTATTTTTGGCAGACCTTCTCCAAATATAATTGGCTCCTAGCAAAAATCCTATTCAACTCATTTAGTTACATGGGATTAAATTTTTATCCAGTTTATCTTGGCTGTATACCAAGAAGTTACCTTCATTAAAATTAGATGTCCTTTGGGTGCAATATTGAAAAACTTTTAAATGATTTAAATGAGTAATTTGCAATGCCTGCTTTAAAAATTCTCCAGGATAAAATGCTTATTTATAGGCTGTATAGTGTAGAACTTTGAGACCTTTGAGCGGGCCAGTGCACTGTTTGCTGAGAAAACTTGACCATTTGTGCCAACCTCCCTTTGCTCATCTCCGTGTATAAATCTCAGAGCTTTCTATCCAAGCATAAATCCTTAACTTTTATTGGGGGATTAAACCCTAATCTTTTCCTTTGTTTATGCACAAAATAAGTCATTCTGTCCTTAATTGGCAGCATAAGTTTATTTACAGATTCTTCCCAAAGAGCTGTAACTCATGCTATAGGAACTCAGCCTAGATGTCAGCCTAGAACATCTCTTCAGGGTGACTTGAAGCAGATGCAATAATCTGTTCTTGCTCTTCTCAGTTTTAGTCTTGGATCAAGTCAGACCGCCAGAGAAGCACTTGTTTAGACCATCAGACAATAGCTTTGGCCTTTAAAAAAACTACATTCTCATTTACAGTTTTCCCCTGGATTTAGCACATGCTCACGTGAAGGGATGTGGTCAGAGACATGTATCAGGGCGTCTATTGTGGGCCGACGTGGTGGATGTGCTCTCCACCGACGCAGCCTGACCTTCCTGGGAGCGCGCAGCACCGATGTCTCCTAGGTCTCAGTACAGGAGAATGATGCAACTTCTCCTGAACATTTTATTTCCTCTGGATCATTGTTAGTTTTTGTTTTTCTTTTGCGGTACGCGGGCCTCTCACTGTTGTGGCCGCTCCCGTTGCGGAGCGCAGGCTCAGTGGCCATGGCTCACGGGCGCATCTGCTCCGCGGCATGTGGGATCTTCCCGGACCGGGGCACGAACCCACGTCCCCTGCATCGGCAAGCGGACTCTCGACCACTGCGCCACCAGGGAAGCCCTCATTGTTAGTTTTTAAAGTCATTATTTCCCAAACCGTATTCTGCAGAACCCTTTTTATTGCAAAGCCAGTAAGAAAAAGCGTTCTGTGCTTCCCACCATATCAGTCTCAGTAGGTTAGCACGCTGCTGTCCGTGTGTAGCCTGCAGTTGAGAAGAGACCAGCATTAGCTCTGTTTTAATCCTGCATTTGCCAGTTTTTCTTACACACATTTTCAATTAGATCCGGCAGAAGAGCATTCAGCAGATACCAGTTTGAGGAATGCTGGTGCAATTTCATGGTTGATTTCTTTACCTTGTTTTGGCTGTCAAGAGGCTCAGAGGGAAATTTGCGTGTCTTAACCTAAATTCCCCCATCTCTGGACTGGACAAGGTGTCCGTAGACGTCTTGGTAAAGCTTCAAGTCCCGCTTGGTCCCGCTCACCTTGAGAGCCGTGGCTGAGCTCTTCCGGCTTCTGCCGGGCTCCCTGACCCCTTGAGCACCGGGAAATTTGTAGGCTCTCTTTCTCCACAGCATGACATCAGGCTCTGCCTTATTTTTCTCATTTATTTTAGCTGCTCAGCTCGTTCTATCCTAGGCGTTTAACTGACTTACACTTTACTTTCAGTTCACTTCTTCCAAAGACCCATAGTGAAGGCACGTCCGTAGCCTAATCAATCAGCCTCACATTTTCTCTTGTTTCTACAGCTTTAACGACCAGTCTTCTCTGATTTATACAGGGAGCCCTAAACATCTGGTCATCAGCACAGACTATGATATTCTAGCATGCATCTTTTTATGACCTTTATTCCAGTCATCTTATTTTCTATTCCTCATTTCTCTTTGCTTCAAACTCCCAACTTATTTATTTATGATCCTGTTTTCTTGTACCTATCTCTGAAAGCTGTCTCAAATCTTTTATGCAATGTGACGATGGTATAAATGACTGATTATTTTTAGTAATTAAAAATAAATAGATTACTCTCTTTCTAATATCTGAGGAATATAGACAGAAGTGGGGATGATTGACATTGATGGGATATGAGTAGGGGTGTTGGTGAGTCATCTTGGAGAATGGGAGAGGTTGGGCAAAGCTGGGTAAACACACACCTCTTTGAGGTGCTTGATGTGACGGAATAAAAAAGTTCTTCTTGGCCTGAAGGACCTCAGTGGAAATCTCAGCTGTGCCCCTCACTGGCTGTGCCATCTGGGTCCGAGTCATGGGAGAGACCTCCGCCATGCTGCCTTTGGTCTCTTGTGTAAATTATCAGCGCCTCCTAAAACGTGTGGATTTGGAATCCTGACCTGCAGAACCATGCAGCCCATGAAGCTCCCTTCCCAGCACCTGCCTGCCTGTGCCGCTGTGGCTGTGCTTCCCCTGGTCCCAGCTGTGCTCACAGCACTGATTCCAGCTACACTGCGACATTTTGGGCGGAATTCTGCGTGTGCTTACTTCACTGATCAATCCTTCCGATTAAAATCAAATGACCTCTGTCATCTTTCCTGCTTCCTGGATATTCCAGAATGATACAATAAAACCATGCGCTGAGAACAAATGTTTAATTATTGAACAGGGCCCTGCCTCTGAACAAACAGATTCTTTTAATATGTTTAATCAAACAGATTAAAAGAAACACCGGCACAATTCCAACCCTGATGCCGCATCCTTTCTTTTATGCCTTGATTTGTCAACATTCATTTGTCTTTTTCAAAGCTGAAATAGAGAATTTCATAAAAGTTTTATTTGTCTTGAGTTAGAATGAACACACCTCGTGGAACTGATTGAGGTCAGCTCCTGCTGCATCCCGGATTCATCCTCATATCGCTACCCATTTAAATTTCTGAAACATCGCTTTCATTACAGCAAAAAACCCTTCCATGATTCCTGTGACCTACAGATGAGAATCTAAACACCTTGTGTTTTGGGGCTTCTAGGCCTCCACAGTTCAGATCCCATTTCCACTTTAAGCCATGTTTTCTATTACTACTCCATTTCGCAAACCATTTGCTTCGGTCAGCTTTTTAAGTTTCTGTTTTAGGATTTTGCTTTGAGTGTGTTCTAATATCGTTCCCAATATACTACGTCATCACCACCATCATCATCATCACCAAGGTCACCATAGTGACAGCAGTAGTGGTAGTAGTATTAGAAGTAGTGAAAATAATGGTAACCACACTGAAGTGTTTGAATCGTGTGCCCTTTTTGTTTTCCAAATCGTCTTTTGTCTTCTTTTCACACCTATCCTAACATCATTTCAAGGCCCACTCAGATCCCTCCTCTCTGTTAAGCCTTCAGAACCACTGTGGCTAGAAATAAGCTCTCTCACCGTCCAACCTTTGCAACTCCTGCGACTAGCTACTGTTTTTTTGTTCAGGAAGTTCTCCTAGGAGTGACTTGCATACGTTGCTTACCTGTGAATGACACCTGCTTCAAATCCCCTATGGGATGTAGTGGATTATATGTAGAAAATGAAATTCTGGTGTACTCAGACACACACGCGTACGTGCCACACACACACACGTCAATAAATAGGAACAATAAACTAGAGGAGCAGAAACACTTGTAAGCAAATGGAAGGTGATGATTCTTCCCCTGCTGAACTGAAGCCACTGGGTGTTATGCTCCCTCCTCTTCCCGGCAGGTCTCCAAGGCGATGCCCTGCCCTGACCGGGGGAGGGGACTGTCAACTGAGGTGTACTAATACAGTTCTCATTGAAAATTGTCCCGGTTTAGCATTTAATGTATTGTGTCATCTTAACTTACAATTTGTGTTGATGAATTGAGTGAGTTTAAAAACTTTTTGACTAGTTACGTAATCTTATGCGTTCTTGATATGTTCTGATACAGTCCGGCAAGCGTGATGCTGGTAACAGTGAGATCAGTGGTGATGAAAAGGGATGCACACATGAAGACTTTAATCTACATAGACAATTTGATAATTTACATCCAAGTTGCAATACAATGAAGAGAAATTCACTGTCTTCTAATTGTAAATAATTGCATGGCTTGTACAAGATCTTTTTTCCAAGGGCAGCTGGGGCTGTCTGGGAGTGGTGTGGAAGACTACTTGGCATGGGGCGAGGTGCGGACCTCCGGGGGGCCTGGCTGCCTCAGCAGATGCCCTCCCCCTCAGGCTGCATCAATTTAGGAGAAATGTGGGTCTCGGGATATAACCTACTTTTGGTTTATGGAAAATATCCAAATGGAATTGTTAAAGTAAGTGTTACCTAATTATAACAGCATGTTGATTTTCCTTGACCATCTTTGGGTTTGCCTTCTTTTTATCTTTAAACATTTTATTACTTAGGGAAGCTTGATTGGCTGTTTATGTGCCTTGTGTGGTGTGTGTGTGCCACGCTGACTGAGCTAGAGAGTATCTGGATGTGCGCACAGGCCATCGATGAGGTGAGATCAGCATAGAAACTGATCAGTCAAGGCTTTGCAAGGATCCCATTTGCTCTAGTCAGATAGGACGGGTGGATCAGTGTCCGTGAAGCCCTGGCGTTTTCCTGAACTTTACTCCACCATCTGTGGCCTGTTCTGTCCTCCTGAAAAGCCTTCAGGAGCAGTAGTTTCTGCGTGTGATGTTCTGCACCCTGGATTCATGCTGTGCCATTTACTTTCTTTCAAGGGAGGACAAATCAGTGGGGTTGAGACATAGGTCCGGTCTAGCCTCGGAAAGTGGAGGAAAGAGCTGGAAGAGAATGTGCACGCCGTCTCTGCTCTGTATTATCTTCTAATTGTGTAATTATTACTCTTTTTCATTTAAGTCATTCATTAAGTCCATTTTATGGAGGTTGCTTTGAAGGTGCTGAGTATTTGGGGCTTTGAAACCCTGAGAGCTCTTCTTTAGTAGGTGGACAATTTTTTTCTTTTTCCTTTTCTTTTTTTTGGCTTCCTGGTTAGCCTCAGCGTAATCGAGGAGAAGCCGATTCCAGAATTCTTGAAATGACTACGAGGAGAATAGACACAAGATCAGTGGGATACCTCCATCTTTTTAAGATTCCATAGTGACTCTTTTATTATTTTTCTCCTTTGTGAGTCCGTATTGCACATACACAGACCACACACAAGGCATATAAACAGCCGGTCACCCTTCCCTAAATAATAATTTTTTTTTAAATAAAAAGAAGGCAAAACCAAAGATAGCCAAGGAAAATAAATGTGGTGTTATAATTAGTTTTCTTTAGATTCCTGAATAGACTCACTTATGTTTTTAAAAGGGAAACTTAACTTTCAGACTTGTAGCATGAAATCTAGTGTGTGGGATGTTGATAATAATTACAAGAAGAAATTAGGAATAAGAAAACGAAGGAGATAATGTAGATCATTGCATAGAACACACACACATACACACACACACACATGCACATATGCCCCATACACACTTATGCACATATGCCCATCACCTATAGAGATTACTTGTGAATCTTACTTTGGGGCTATTTCTTGTTAAATTGTCTGGGACGCATATGCTTTCTAAGGACAGCAGGCTTGAATTTTTTTTTTTCTCTTTACAAGCATTGTTAAGAATATATTTATTTTGCACTACTTAAAGAATCATATTTATAAACCACCGGCATTTTTTGAATTGTACTTGATGGGTTACACCACTTGCTTCATGATCCAAATATAGTCTGTTTAGTGGGTGGCAGTGTCTTACACAGTCACTATTGAGTCCTGGGCCGGAGGGAAGAATGGCTGGTGGGAAGTGGTGTCTCTACCAGTAAAGAAAAAGCTGGGACACAACTGCTGATTTCCTACTTGCCAGTAGAATCATGAATTTTTTTAAAGGATTCAGACTCAAAATCCAAGTTATCTTTTAGCAGTTTACATTCATGAATACAGGATGTCACAGCTAGATACAGGTACATATAGATCTTTAGAATATCTTCATCTAAAATGATTATTAGCCAGTAACACACCTGTCATTCAAGTTTGTGTTAGAGAAATCTGGATGGTGGCTTAAGAAAGGATTCCAGTCACTCATGACAAAGTTGCTTTCGTCACGCTGCCTTTTTATTCAATTTTGAAAATACATGGTAAGGCAGAGATTTCCTACTTGAATGTTAAGTGGAACAAGGAAATAATGGCCTTTAAGTGGTTGAGGAACATGAGGGATTCAAGAGGGTTAAACTCAAGATGCTAGAGGGAGCCCACAGGCTTGGAGAAAAAAGCCAGGCTGTGTTTATGCCGCTTATAATTAGATCATATAGTTCGATAACTGTGAAAAGTAATGTTCAGTTTTGTGGTAAAGTAGAGAAAATAGATAAAATTTACTCAGTATGTTCCTCCTAGATGGAAGACCAGTGCTCTATATTCCTCTTTTTATCCCCAGAGATAAACGCAGTGCATGGCACGATAATTACCTCCGTTCTCAAAGGGCTCACATGCTCTGGGTACTCTCGTGAGCACGCACCTGGGAAGCGTTGGCTAATTGAATTCTCACAACCACCTGGTGTGGCAGGGCATGTGTTTACCCTGGTTTTTTAAATGAAAGAGAAAGAAAGGTATTCAAAAATACATTTGAAATCATCATCTCTCCAATAGAAAGAAACTTTGTTAAACATTTTACTGTGTTAGATCTCTTGACATTTGGGAAGAAAATTTCACAAGGATTTGGGAAACCCCCAAATTGGTACCTGTATCTTCCCACAAAGTATAAGCACAGGGGTCTGCAGGGAAGATGGAGCTCATGGGAGGCGTGGTCTGGGGGTGGGCTTGGCTCAGCCCGTAAATGCCCCCCACCCCCAAGTTCACATACCCGCATGAACCCCGGGCAGGGAAGGCATCAGAAATGTGACAAGTCGGGGTTCTTGCTGGGGGCTTGTGGACAGCCGAGATTATGGATATTAAACTTAAGCATACCCGCGTATTCCTTATAAGCTCTTTCTATACTTGCTTTTATGTACTTGAATAAGGGACAGACTTGTATCCTGCTTTTCTCCTTAACATTATCATAAGCATTTCGCATGTCATTGGAAGAATTAAAATTCCATGAGACTTGACTAGATATTTGATTATGTTAAGGAATTATTATTAACTTTTTAAATGTAATAGTGATGTTGTGCTGATGTTTTAAAAGTCCTTACCTTGGAAGCACCCATACTGAAGACTTTATGGAAGAAATGATATGAGTGTGAGGGCTTTGTTTTGAAGTATGTGTTTGAGAGGGGTGAAGTAGATGGGACTAGAAATGAAGTAGGTTTGGTAATGTGTTGATCTTTGTCGCAGCCAGGTGATGGGAACTTCGGAATTCATTATACCATTTTCTGTACTTTGTGCATGTTTAAACATTTCCATGATAAAAAGTTAAAATTCTTTACAGATTTAGTTTCTAGTGTTCTTATGATATTCACAATATGGATACTTTTTTTTCTTGCCCTACCCCCCTGCCGCTTTCCCCCCTTGGTGTCCATACGTTTGTTCTCTACATCTGTGTCTCTTTCTGCCTTGCAAACTGGTTCATCTGTATCATTTTTCTAGGTTCCACAAATATGCGTTAATATACGATATTTGTTTTTCTCTTTCTGACTTACTTCACTCTGTATAACAGTCTTTAGATTCATCCACGTCCCTACAAATGACTCAATATCGTTCCTTTTTATGGCTGAGTAATATTCCATTGTATATATGTATCACATCTTCTTTATCCATTTGTCTTTCAATTGGCATTTAGGTTGCTTCCATGACCTGGCTATTGTAAATAGTGCTGCAATGAACATTGGGGTGCATGTGTCTTTCTGAATTATGGTTTTCTCTGGGTATATGCCCAGTAGTGGGATTGCTGGGCCATATGGTAATTCTATTTTCAGTTTTTTAAGGAACCTCCATACTGTTCTCCACAGTGGCTATATCAATTTACATTCCCACCAACAGTGCAAGAGGGTTCCCTTTTCTCCACACCCTCTCCAGCATTTATTGTTTGTAGATTTTCTGATGATGGCCATTCTAACTGGTGTGAGGTGATACCTCATTGTAGTATTGATTTGCATTTCTTTAATGATTAGTGATGTTGAGCAGCTTTTCATGTGCTTCTTGGCCATCTGTATGTCTTCTTGGGAGAAATGTCTCTTTAGGTCTTCTGTCCATTTTTGGATTGGGCTGTTTCATTTTTTAATATTGAGCTGCATGAGCTGTTTATATATTTTGGAGATTAATCCTTTGTCTCTTGATTTGTTTGCAAGTGTTTTCTCCCATTCTGAGGGTTGTCTTTTCGTCTTGTAGTTTCCTTTGCTGTGCAAAAGCTTTGAAGTTTCACTAGGTCCCATTTGTTTATTTTTGTTTTTATTTCCATTACTCTAGGTGGTGGATCAAAAAAAATCCTGCTGTGATTTATGTCAAAGAGTGTTCTTCCTATGTTTTCCTCTAAGAGTTTTACAGTGTCTGGTCTTACATTTAGGTCTCTAATCCATTTTGAGTTTATTTTTGTGTATGGTGTTAGGGAGTATTCTAATTTCATTCTTTTCCATGTAGCTGTCCAGTTTTCCCAGCACCACTTATTGAAGAGACTGTCTTTTCTCCATTGTTTCTCCTTGCCTCCTTTGTCATCGATTAGTTGACCATAGGTGCATCGGTCTCTGGGCTTTCTATCTTGTGCCATTGATCTATATTTCCGTTTTTGTGTCAGTACCATATTGTCTTGATTACTGAAGCTTTGTAGTATAGTCTAAAGTCAGGGAGTCTTATTCCTCCAGCTCTGTTTTTTTCCCTCAAGACTGCTTTGGCTACTCAGGGTCTTTTGTGTCTCCATACAAATTTTAAGATTTTTTGTTCTAGTTCTGTAAAAAATGCCATTGGTAATTTGATAGATATTGCACTGAATCTGTAGATTGCTTTGGGTAGCATAGTCATTTTCACAATGTTGATTCTTCCAATCAAAGAACATGGTATATCTCTCCATCTGTTTGTATCATCTTTAATTTATTTCATCACTGTCTTATAGTTTTCTACATACAGGTCTTTTGTCTCCCTAGGTAGGTTTATTCCTAGGTATTTTATTCTTTTTGTTGCAATGGTACATGAGAGTGTTTCCTTAATTTCTCTTCCAGATTTTTCATCATTAATGTATAGGAATGCAGGAAATTCCTGTGCATTAATTTTGTATCCTGCAACTTTACCAAATTCATTGATTAGCTCTAGTAATTTTCTGGTGATATCTTTAGGATTCTCTATGTATAGTATCATGTCATCTGCAAACAATGACCGTTTTACTTCTTCTTTTCCAGTTTGTATTCCTTTTATTTCTTTTTCTTCTCTGATTGCCGTGGCTGAGACTTCCAAAACTAAGTTGAATAATAGTGGAGAGAGTGGACATCCTTGTCTTGTTCCTGATCTTAGAGGAAATGCTATCAGTTTTTCACTATTGAGAATGATGTTTGCTGTGGGTTTGTCATATGTGGCCTTTATTATGTTGAGGTAAGTTCCCTCTATGCCCACTTTCTGGAGAGCTTTTATCATAAATGGGTGTTGAATTTTGTCACAAGCTTTTTCTGCATCTATTGAGATGATCATATAGTTTTTCTTCTTCAATTTGTTAATGTGGTGTATCACATTGATTGATTTGCGTATATTGAAGAATCCTTGCATCCCTGGGATAAATCCCACTTGATCATGGTGTATGATCCTTTTAATGTGTTGTTGGATTCTTTTTGCTAGTATTTTGTTGAGGATTTTTGCATCTATATTCATCAGTGATATTGGCCTGCAGTTTTCTTTTTTTGTAGTATCTTTGTCTGGTTTTGGTATCAGGGTGATGGTGGCCTCATAGAATGATTTTGGAAGTGTTCCTTCCTCTGCAATTTTTGTGAAGAGTTTGAGAAGGATGGGTGTTAGCTCTTCTCTAAATGTTGGATAGAATTCACCTGTGAAGCCTTCTGGTCCTGGGCTTTTGTTTGTTGGAAGATTTTTAATCACAGTTTCAATTTCAGTGCTTGTGATTGGTCTGTTCATATTTTCTGTTTCTTCCTGGTTCAGTCTCCGAAGGTTGTGCTTTTCTAAGAATTTGTCCATTTCTTCCAGGTTGTCCATTTTATTGGCATAGAGTTGCTTGTAGTAGTCTCTTAGGATGCTTTGTATTTCTGCGGTGTCTGTTGTAACTTCTCGTTTTTCATTTCTAATTTTATTGATTTGAGTCCTCTCCCTCTTTTTCTTGATGAATCTGGCTAGTGGTTTATCAATTTTGTTTACCTTCTCAAAGAACCAGCTTTTAGTTTTATTGAGCTTTGCTATTGTTTTGTTTCTATTTCATTTATATCTGCTCTGATCTTTCTGATTTTTTTCCTTCTGCTAACTTTGGGTTTTGTTTGTTTGTCCCCTCTAGTTCCTTTAGGTGTAAGGTTAGATTGTTTATTTGAGATTTTTCTTGTTTCTTGAGGTAGGCTAGTATTGCTATAAACTTCCCTCTTAGAACTGCTTTTGCTGCATCCCATAGGTTTTGGGTTGTCGTGTTTTCATTGTCATTTGTCTCTAGGTATTTTTTGATTTCCTCCTTGATTTCTTCAGTGATCTCCTGTTTATTTAGCAACATATTGTTTAACCTCCATGTATTTCTGTTTTTTATGTTTCTTTCCCTGTAATTCATCTCTAATCTCATAGCATTGTGGTCAGAAAAGATGCTGGATATTATTTCAACTTTCTTAAATTTACTGAGGCTTGATTTGTGACCCACGATGTGGTCTATCCTGGAGAATGTTCCGTGCGCACTTGAGGAGAAAGGGTAATCTGCTGTTTTTGGATGGAACGTACTATAAATATCAATTAAATCTATCTGGTCTATTGTGTCATTTAAAGCTTGTGTTTCCTTATTAATTTTCTGTTTGGATAATCTGTCCATTAGTGTAAGTGAGGTGTTAGAGTCCCCCACTATTATTGTATTACGTCGATTTTCTCTTTTAGAGCTGTAAGCAGTTGCCTTATGTATTGAGGTGCTCCTGTGTTGGGTACATATATATTTATAAATGTTATATCTTCTTCATGGATTGAATCCTTGATCATTATGTAGTGTTCTTCCTTGTCTCATAACATTCTTTACTTTAAATTCTATTTTATCTGATATGAGTATTGCTAGTCTAGCTTTCTTTTGATTTCTATTTGCACGGAATATCTTTTTCCATCCCCTCACTTTCACTCTGTATGTGTCCCTGGGTCTGAAGTGGGTCTCTTGTAGACAGCATATATGTGGGTCTTGTTTCTGTATCCATTCAGTGAGCCTGTGTCTTTTGTTTGGAGCATTTAATCCATTCACATTTAAGGTAATTATCGATATGTATGTTCCTATTACCATTTTCTTAATTTTGGAGGGTTTGTTTTTGTAGGTCCTTATCTCCTCTTGTGTTTCCCACTTAGAGAAGTTCCTTTAGCATTTGTTGTAGAGCTGGTTTGGTGGGGCTGAATTCTCTTAGCTTTTGCTTGTCTCTAAAGCTTTTGATTTCTGCATCAAATCTGAATGAGATCCTTGCTGGGTAGAGTAATCTTGGTTGTAAGTTCTTCCCTTTCATCACTTTAAGTATGTCATGTCACTCCCTTCTGGCTTGTATAGTTTCTGCTGAGAAATCAGCTGTTAACCTTATGGGAATTCCCTTGTGTGTTATTTGTCCTTTTCCCCTTGTTGCTTTCAATAATTTTTCTTTGTCTTTAGTTTTTGCCACTTTGATTACTATGTGTCTTGGCATGTTTCTTCTTGGGTTTATCGTGTATGGGACTCTCTGCGCTTCCTGGACTTGAGTGGCTATTTCCTTTTCCATGTTAGGGAAGTTTTTGACTACAATCTCTTCAAATATTTTCTCGTGTCCTTTCTCTCTCTCTTCTCCTTCTGAGACCCCTATAATGAGAATGTTTTTACATTCATTGTTGTCCCAGAGGTCTCTTAGGCTGTCTTAATTTCTTTTCATTCTTTTTTTTTATTCTGTGCCACAGCAGTGGATTCCAACGTTCTGTCTTCCAGGTCACTTATCCGTTCTTCTGCCTCAGTTATTCTGCTATTGATTCCTTCTAGTGTATTTTCATTTCAGTTATTGTATCGTTCATCTCTGTTTGTTCTTTAATTCTTCTAGGTCTTGGTTAAACATTTCTTGCATCTTCTCGATCTTTGCCTCCATTCTTTTTCCGAGGTCCTGGATCATCTTCACTATCATTATTCTGAATTCTTTTTCTGGAAGGTTGCCTATGTCCACTTCATTTAGTTGTTTTTCTGGGGTTTTATCTTGTTCGTTCATCTGGTATATAGCCCTCTGCTTTTTCATGTTGTCTGTCTTTCTGTGAATGTGGTTTTTGTTCCACAGGCTGCAGGATAGTAGTTCTTCTTTCTTCTGCTCTCTGCCCTCTGGTCTGGATAGTTTTCAGTTGCTTAATCATTCACTGGTTTGGGACATTTTCTAATTTTTCACGATCGTATATGAAATAAAATCAACATTTTTTCTCTAACATTTCTTTGTGCATGAAATGTCATCCACATTTGAAGCGTTTTCCTTGGGAGAGATTTCGAAGTGTAATGTTACTGCACCAATGAGTGCAATCATTTAAATGTGATGTGCCATTTGTTTTCCAGGAAGATTGAATATATTTGCCATTCTTATGTGAATGACAGAGTCACCACATACTATCAGCATTGCACGTGATCTTTTAAATATGTGTCTTAAACTGATATATCATTTCATTTAAAATATTAGGAGAATATATATTTCTTGAAAGACAAGACATTTATGATGATGGTAGAAAATTTGGAAAGTAGAAAACAGTCACAACTCTAAAAGAAAATCTCTGTTGAGATGCGGATGTTCCACAACAATCTTTTTTCAAATTATTTTGAACTATTCTCTGCTGTTCAGTTATCATGATAGCTTGAGGCTTTATACAACTTTATGTGGTAACACTGTTTTTCAGTACAGATGTGAAAAGTTTCATATCTGTTATTTACTGCACTGTCAACTAAAGTTAGTTAGAGAGGAGTTCCAGAAAAATAGATAAATTTGAAAAAGCCCATGGTCACTGAGATGGAAAGTGCCATAAGGAAATCTCTCTACATTGTAGCAGTTAGAAAGGAAGTGTGGTGTCAGGTGTCTAAGTCGGCTGACAAATGCATTTCCTCATTTTCTCGTCATTAAAACCAAGGGAAGATCTTACCTGAAATTTACAGATAGGGAAACCAAGGCCTGGGTGTACAAGATTCTTCAGAAAATGGCCTTAACTTCCCACCTTCCCTCCAGGGCTAGGCCCTTCCTCTTCCCAAGGGGTCTGGCTGCCCTGGGAGTGTACCTGGTCCCTTTGTATCTTGCACTTTCCTAAGTGATTACTGTGAAACCTGTTGAATCCTCTTCTTGACATACTCTTGTCTTCCATTTTACAAACTTATAAAGATATTAAATGCTTTTTAAAATAAATTCCGAAGAGCCCAAAAGTGTATAGAAACAGAATTTAACACAGTTTTTTAAAATTCAATTTTACCTTAGTATTGTACTGTACACAAATTTTCTACATGATTAAATTGTTTAAAAAAATTTTTAATTGAAGTGTCATTGATTTACAATATTCTGTTAGTTTCAGGTGTACAGCAAAGTGACTTGGTTGTGTCTGTATATATATTCTTTTTTTCGATTCTTTTTCATTATAGGTTTTTACAAGATATTGAATATAGCTCCCTGTGTTATACAGTAAATCCTTGTTGTTTATCTATTTTATATATGGTAGTATATATCTGTTAATCCTGTAGTCCCAATTTATCCCTCCCTGCACCCCTTCCCCTTTGGTAACCATAAGTTTGTTTTCTGTCTGTGAGTCTGTTTTTGTTTTGTAAATAAGTTCATTTGTACTACCTTTTAGATTCCGCATGTAAGTGATATCTTATAATATTTGCCTTTCTCTTTCTGACTTACTTTGGTCAGAGTGATAATCTTAGGTCCACCCATGTTCCTGCAGATGACATTATTTCATTCTTTTTTATAGCTGAGTAGTATTCCATTGTGTATACATGTGTATATATACACACACCACATCTTCTTTATCCATTCACCTGTTGGTGGACACTTAGGTGGCTTCCATGTCTTGGCTATTGTGAATAGTGCCATTAAAATTGTTTTAAATAGCACTGTTGTGGTGGCAAGCGGTACAGCCACATCCTAGGAATGTGTCACCATGGACGTAATGTCCCGCTATGTTGTCCATCTAGGCTGAACCCCTGCTGCCTGGAGCGAGTGGCTAAAAAGGCCAGACTCTCCTCCTTGGTGGCCTCCTAAGTCTTACCCAGAGTCCATTTTTTCCAGTCACTTCAGGACTTGGATACAATGGTACAAAATGGGTTGGGGTCTGGCTTCCCAAATAATTAAGTTGGAAGTTACAATCTGGAACCAGCAGTTTTCCCACTCCTGGTGGGAAAACTTTTTGACCAATGAGAAAAAAAAGACCTTGGAGAGAGATGGGCGGACCCATTGCCTCTCCTCCCTCCCATGGGCTGTTCTAAGGCACTAGGGCCTGAGCGGCCTGTCTGAGATGTCCCTGTGGCCAGTGGGTGCACCCACCAAAGTTCCCACCTCATGGAGCTCTGGCTGGGGTGGTCATAGGACACTTGGCTCTGCTTCTCACCCTGCCTTCCCTCGCTCTCTCCCTCCTGCCCTGGGACAGCATCACCTACTTCAAGCATCAGCCTGTAGTCGTGGCCTCATGACTGGCTTCCTCAATAACCAGAGCTCAGGGAGAGAGTTATCTGGGTGAAGAGGGAGGTAACGTGTTCCAGGGGGAGACACAGAGTGTACCAAAGCTTGGAGAATGGTGGAGCAGGGTAGATTAAAAATAAATGGCAAATGTGGTGGAGAAAGAAAGGGGGGTGGTGCCTGGTGTAAACCCGCTGGAGAACAGCATCGGCAAAGGTGGTGGAGACCACAGGAAGCAGTGTGTCTTGATTCTAAGAGCGAAGCATCCACGTAGGGCTTTAGGGAGGGTGGAGGTGGGACGGGGATGGAGTAGTGAAATCAGGTTTCATTTTGAAAAGACCACTTCAGCTGTAGTGGGCGGGGTGGTCAGATGTGGGAAGAAGGGTTGCAGTGTGGACGTTGGTTGATCAGTGGAGAAGCGAGTGCGTGTTACAGGAGGAGGATGACCCTGGCTCAGACTGCAGCGGTGGTAACGGGGATGGAGAAGAACGGGCATGTTTGAGAGATGCTTAGGAGGCCAGAAGGACAAGGTTAATGACAGCTGGCATGTGTAACCTGGGGCGGTAGGTGATTCCTACAGGTCTAGATGAGCTAGTTTGGGGTGCTGGTGGCATCCATGGAGATGGGAAACACTGGGAGAAGGGGAGGTTGGGAGGATCTAACGTCCAGTTTGGGAAATACCGTGTCCTGTGAAAAGAGTGATATTCAAGCCTGACCTCAGAGGACAGGTCTGGCCTGGGGACAGACATTTGTGAGACATCTGGCCTCATGGCTCCCCGAAGCCTTTGCTCAGTACCTCTGTGTAAGGGGAGCACCCCTCTCTCAAGTCTGAAGCTGAGCCACGTGCTGGTGAGCCCACGACAGACCCGAATCCTGTCTGGGATGCGTTTGTACAGGGGACTTCTGGACTGGGATTCACTCTTCTCTGATTATTACTGGGATCTTTTATTTTTCAAATAATTCGAGACATGCTGCAGTTTTCCCACAGAAACCCCAAGCACCGGGACTGGGTGTCTCTGTCCTCAGTCACACTGATTTATGAAAGAATCCAATCACAGGCTTAATCTCCTATACTTTTTGCACTGCTGTCTTTGAGAGGCTGCAGTCACAAACATTTAGAAAAATGGGCAGCAGATAATTCTGACGTCTCAGGAAAGAGTACCCGTACCGTGGCTGAGAGGGTGGAGTGTGGGAGGGGGAAAGGGGAATGGATGCGGTCAAACATTTTCCTGTAGGTTACAGACGCCATGTTTCTGAGCTAGGTTAGTTATACCACCTTCTAAGGAGATGGCAGTTCAGAGAACAAACTGGGTGTAGCTCAGTGATTATGTTTAAAATGGAAGCATTGTTTTTTCTGTAGTTAGGAGAAATTCTCTGAGGCTCTTGCAAATTGTTTGTGGAAACCTTGTTTTGCAAAGTGATTCGGAGTTTGTCTATACAGTGTGTTAACTGGAAGTGGGACATGGCCTATTGTAACAGGTGTATTACTGTGAGGTTGTCATAAAGCTTCATTCTCAGTAACTTCTGTTTTTCGTATTCTGCGTGGTGATGCCATCAGTATCATTTAATATCCAGAAAGTAAATCAGCTGAAGTAGACATCCACAGCTGTACCTTATTAGTGCATTCTTTCAGTTTTAAGAATCTTGAATCAGCAGAATATGGGTGATTATCACTGACTTGGAAATCATTTTTAGCCTCCTTACCCGGTAGCATTTGGTCTCTTGCTTTAAGTGCTTTTAGGAGCAAAGGGTCATGTGGACAGCGACAGGTCTGTCACATCACTCCCTTGGTGGAGTGTTTTATTCGCTTTCTAACTGGCTTTTGGCCCCCAGTTCCCCCATACATCTGTCATTAACCTTTTGCCGTTTCCCACTTGAAATCCTCAGATGGCATCCTATTAGGGTACATTCTAAACTAATGATTCTTTACCTGGCGTGGAGAGAGTGTGTCTGAATAAAGGTGTGGGGTGGTTTGAGAAATTTCACTGAATTGGATAAATTTATATTTGACACATGTAAAACCTTACATGATTTCACAATGCAAATTAAAAACATAATAAATACTAAATAAAATCAGAAGAAGTAACCCTTGGCAGAATTTTCATGGCAAATGGAAATAAGCTGCCTATAGAATGAGAAAGTACTTGATATAAACAGTGTTATCACAAAGAGTGTGGCATGTTTGTTAATTACGGATAATGTTCACATGCATATGCGATACAATAAATGTCTACTGATGGAGGTGGACAGATGCTGTTGGCTTGTGAGCTGCCCACCCAGTGTTTATGCTTCTATTTTTTCTTGCTAACAAAACTCCAGTTTTGTTAATATGGCAAAGTGTTTAGCTTTGGTGGACAAATCATGATTGGTCTCGGTATCATAGTAATTCTGGGTCCTGTAGAAGGTGAATGTTCTAGGGGACCATGTGACCCAGTTCTGGGAAGTGGTGTATGAAAGGAGGTCTGATGGACTTCTCTGGGAAGAACTTCCTTCTTGTTAAAAGAGAACTATAGTGAGAAAATCCCTTATTTATTTTTTTTTTTGGCTGCCCCTTTACTTCTTGTGTTGGAAATGATGCCTGGCGCTATGGCAGTCATCTTGTGACAATGAAGATTGAATCCTGAGGACAAAGCCAAGACCTTGAAACCCAGCTGAAGAAGCCTGGACTTGATAGCCTCCTTGAACCATTGAATCAACTCTGTGACTCCTATCAAATGACTTCTTTTTTAGCAAATCATATATCCTTATGCACATAGCCACTATTAATCAAGTTTTTGATTATTCCTGTTAAAATTTAATTTTTGTACTCTAATTTGGTACACAAAAAGCATCTTTGAACCCTGTATCTTACTCTGTCTTCCTCAGGAGTTAGATTTCATGTTGACTTTACCAGCTAAGTATCAAAAGAACATCAATGTCTAATAATTTTTGTTTAGTTGTGGATATCACCAATTGCTGACTAGTGATAGACTGTGGATACAGGTGTACACTGAAAATATGCAAAAAGTTCTTTTTTCATGACTCAGGAAAGAGTATGTACTTGGAAGACTTTCACCAATTACTGTTAACGGCTAGCTCTGTTTCTTTCTCGGCAAGAGTGAGCAGTCACTACTTTTTTCTTGTCTTTTAGGTAGCTGATGACAGAAATATAAAATTGAAAAATTTACAAAACTTATTTCAAAAAGAACAGGATTGCATTTTGGGGTAGAATATTTCATGTCTAAAAATTCTAAGCAATAATAACATGTATCCCTCTTGATACTTGAAAAATATTCAAGTCAAATACTTAAGCAAACTATACCAAAAAGGTAGAGTCTGAGAACTTACACTTCTAATTACAAATATTTTTTTTTTCCTCAATGTCATATCTTTGAGGAAACCTGATGAAAAAGTTCATTTTAGGGGCTTCCAAATTTTACTTGGAATGGAAACTGAGAAAAAAATTCCGGAACGTGAACTTGTCCAGATGCAGTTATATTAGTCAATAGAATGTATGTGTGTGTGTGTGTCTGTGTGTGTATGTAGGTGTATATGCAAATTTTTTTTTAAATATAAAAAATTTAAATATTTTTAAAATGTTTAAAGGAATTAGCTCATGGGGTTGTGGAAGCTGACAAGTCCTATATCTGCAGGGAAGGCCAGCAGGCTAGAGACCCAAGGAAGTGTTGATGCTGCAGTTTGAGTCACAAGGCTGTCTTCTGCTGGCAGAATTCCTTCCTCTTGGTTTTCCTTAGTCAGTCTTTGTCTATTAAGACCTTCAACTGATTGGATGAGGCCCACTCACATTATGGCGGCATTCCGCTTTACTCAAAGTCTGCTGATTTGTTGTTGTTTTTTTTAACGTCTTTATCGGAGTATAATTGCTTTACAATGGTGTGTTAGTTTCTGCTGTATCACAAAGTGAATCAGCTATACATATATCCCCATATCCCCTCCCTCTTGCATCTCCCTCCCACCCTCCCTATCCCACCCCTCTAGGTGGTCACAAAGCACAGAGCTGATCTCCCTGTGCTGTGTGGCTGCTTCCCAAAGTCTGCTGATTTAAATGTTAATGTCATCTAGACAATGCCTCCACAGAAACCCCTTAGATAGTGTTTCACAAATATCTGGGCACTGAGACCTAGTGAAATTGACACATAAAATTAACTATCACCATAGTCAAGCACCGAATTAATAATTTAGCATATCAAACTATTAAATATCTCAAGAATGATGTCATTCCTTTTATGTTATTCATTGTGATGAATTTTACAGCAAAGCAGTTTCCCCAAACTTCTGGTTTATGCATATGAGGCTAAAAAAAAGACTGAAAAAAATCCCAATTTGTCTCAAGCACTGAAGATCACAATAAAGCTGATGATATGATAGTTTCACAACTGAATGCAATTCTTTGAGGTAATGAATTAATTTAGGAAAAAAAATGATTGGAGCATTAACTGATGAAATGCCAGCTATACTGGCTTTGTAATAGGGATTTTCAGTAGAAAGTCAAAGGAAGGACCAAGGTTTTTTTTCTGGAACGTGTTAGATTGTTCACCATGGAATGTTAGCTTTGAAAACCCTGTCTAGTGATCCGAAGGAAGAGTTCATTCTTGCCATCAACGTGGTTAATTACAAACATATTGAATAGTAGATTGTTCAAGATGCAGTTGTGAAGATTCTAAGTGATAAACAGAATTTGCTTATTTTCCGTAACGACATCATTTGAAAATCTATCAGGATTTTAAACATTCAGAGTATGAGTATCTTCCCATTAGACTTGAAATTTAAAAAGGTGAAATTATTTTCTCCCTGTGTACAGGAATTTTTTCTGAAGATGCTTTTACTATTCCAAGAACGGAAAAAATAAAACCAAGGGTTGACTCATTTCTTAGAGTTGACGTGATGAATGTATTTTGCCCCAGTGTATTAACAATCAAAAGATAAGTTCGTAAGAAGAATATTCTGAGTTATTTAGCCCTTCTTTGTAAGTAAGATAAAAGTTCATCCAAAGACACTTAGAACCTCTGTACTCTGCCAGGGTTTTAGAAGAAAATCATCAATGCAATTGATAACTTCTTTCTGGCTACTTTAATGGCTTGGTGAGAATCTGGTTTTATTTTTCTTAGATAGGCAAAAACAACAGGCACTATTAAAAAATAAAAAAACTGTCACTTTGCCACATTCTACTGTGGTTAATGCAATAATTTTCTCCTCAGTGAGACACAATGCCCAGCCCCCAGACTTGCTTGTGGTTGATAAGATGGTGTCTGCACAGTTGAGCCCTGTTCCAGGAGTCATCAATACAGACTCTCCAGAAGCACAGACTCCTCATAAGCCCCTGTCTATGGATTGGACAATGGGGGAATCAGGTGATAGACACCGTTCCAAAATCTTTCCTTTTTGTCCATCCATCCAATGCACTGGCTTCTTTTGTTAACATCCAGTGTTAAAGGAAAAAAAATATTTAATTTGGTGAACCATGAACGTTGGCTCGGTAGACCTGGCATAGGCTGCTTATAAATTACTGAAATTAGCCCATAGAAAACATGCTGCAATCTTGTCAAAGGGAAATATGCTTGCCCAGATTTACAACCTGAAGTTGCTCTGGTTTTGGAACACGAAGGAAAGATACCAAGTACTTCCAACTTCTCAAAATGATAATTTTCAAAAGAGTTTAGCATATTCGGCAAATACAATTGAACTTGGAATATGCTGAACCTGAAACTGAGGGGAAAAACCTACAGCATCTAGAGATAAGCTCCAGCCACAGATAAAAACATTGTGGTGCCAATGCCTTCTCCTTTAATGAAGGTCTCCAAGGGCACTGGTTTTGACAGTGATTGAAAGGAAGAGAAGCACAGCTCATCTGGGGGAGAACGAATCCAGAGAACAAGTCTACAGCTGCCCATGCCGTGGCTGAGAAGGAAGCCTGTGCAAAACCCTGGTCAGAGATGGTCATTTCTGTCAAATGTCCCCAAAATTTAATGTTTAAACATTAATGTTTGATTAATTTGGCATAGTTAACTTCTAGAAAATCTCTTTTAGGATTCGATTATGAGATAAACTGGTGTTCTCCTGCTGGCTTTGGGTATTATCTCATTTTTCTTTTTATCTGTATGTAATCAGGAAGCTGATTTATTTGTATTGTGGGCTATGGAAATAAAGCAGTATAAACAGGTCAGTACTGAATGTGAGATATGTTTTCTGTCTTTCTTTCATGATTCATAGAACAGAAAACTTGTAGCCAGGAAGCAGATTGTATGATTAAATCATATGTGTGTTTGTGATTCTAAAGCTGTTATTTCTTTGTTTCTTTTTTAGTTGCAATATTTAATTTATTTTTGGAATTTCAATTAACATTAAAGGAGGGCAGGAGGTATTTCTGTTTATCTAAGGGTCATGGGTTAAAATTTGGTAATCCTGAATCTAAGCTCTTTAGTCTTGCAGGCAAGCCTCTTACAAACACAACCACCTTTTTCTTCCACCACTCCCCCTGTCTGCACACACTTTCTCCCTGTTAATCACACCAAAATGTGAGCTCATCATATTTTGTCCCATATCTTTGTCCTTGCACACTCTGTTACTTCTCTCTTGATATGCCCCCACCCTCGCATTTGTAATCAGAGAATTCCTATTTATCCTTAGACAAAATTCAAATGACATCTCCTCTGAGATGTCTTCCATGATTACACACACACATTTAACATTTCCTTCATCTGGGCCAATACAAATTTTTACACATCACTATTAGAGTACTTGCATTATTGTAAAGGTTTTGAAAAATACATGAAATTTGCATAAATACATCTTATAAAATTTGAAGTCTTATAGATGAAGGTAAATGCTCTTTAACCATTACCTCAATTCCTCCTTCTCACATTCCTTAGATGGAAACACTATTCTCAGTGTGGGCAATGTATTATTAGGCCATTTCTATTGATATATGAATGTCTATGTCTCTATGTAAAATAGACAGTATTATCTTGTGTGTGAGTTACAAAGATGGCATAACAATACATGTGTTGAGGGACCTTCAAGATGGCAGAGGAGTAAGACATGGAGATCACCTTCCTCCCCACAAATACATCAGAAATACATCTACATATGGAACAACTCCTACAAAACACCTACTGAACACTGTCAGAAGACCTCAGACTTCTCAAAAGGCAAGAAACTCCCCACGTACATGGCCATGTGGCTGACAGGGTCTTGGTGCTCTGGCTGGGTGTCAGGCCTGAGCCTCTGAGAGGGAGTCAAGATCAGGACATTGGTCAACCAGAGACCTCCCAGCTCCACATAATATCAAACGGCAACAGCTCTCCCAGAGATCTCCATCTCAACACTAAGACCCAACTCCACTCAACAAACTGCAAGCTACAGTTCTGGACACCCTATGCCAAACAACTAGCAAGACAGGAACACAACCCCACACATTAGCAGAGAGGCTACCTAAAATCATAATAAGGTCACAGACACACCAAAACACATCACCGGATGCAGTCCTGCCCACCAGAAAGACAAGATCCAGCCTCATCCACCAGAACACAGGCACCAGTCCCCTCCACCAGGAAGCCCACACAACCCACTGAACCAACCTTACCCACTGCGGGCAGACACCAAAAATGATGGGAACTACGAACCTGCAGCCTGAGAAAAGGAGACCCCAAACACAGTAAGTTAAGCAAAACAAGAAGACAGAGAAATACACAGCAGAGGAAGGAGCAAGGTAAACACCCACCAGACCAAACAAATGAAGAGGAAATAGGCAGTCTACCTGAAAAAGAATTCAGAGTAATGATAGTAAAGATGATCTGAAATCTTGGGGATAGAATGGAGAAAATACAAGAAACGTTTAACAAGGACCTAGAAGAACTAAAGAGTAAACAAACAATGACGAACAACACAGTAACTGAAATTTAAAAATCTCTAGAAGGAATCAATAGCAGAATAACTGAGGCAGAAGTACGGATAAGTGACCTGGAAGATAAAATAGTGGAAATAACTACCGCAGAGCAGACTAAAGAAAAAAGAATGAAAAGAATTGAGGACAGTATCAGAGACTTCTGGGACAACATTAAATGCACCAACATTCAAATTACAGGGGTCCCAGTGGAAGAAAAGAAATAAAGGGGACTGAGAAAATATTTGAAGAGATTATAGTTGAAAACTTCCCTAATATGGGAAAGGAAATAGTCAATCAAGTCCAGGAAGTACAGAGAGTCCCATACAGGATAAATCCAAGGAGAAACATGCCAAGACACATATTAATCAAACTATCAAAAATTAAAAACCAAAAAAAATATTATAAGCAGCAAGGGAAAACAACAAATAACACACAAGGGAATCCCCAAAAGGTTAACAGCTGAACTTTCACCAGAAACTCTGCAAGCCAGAGGGGAGTGGCACGACATATTTAAAGTGATGAAAGGGAAAAACCTACAACCAAGATTACTTTACACAGCAAGGATCTTATTCAGATTCAAAGGAGAAATTAAAACTGTTATAGACAAGAACAAGCTAAGAGAATTCAGCACCACCAAACCAGCTTTACAACAAATGCTAAAGGAACTTCTCTAGGCAGGAAACACAAGAGAAGGAAAAGACCTACAGTAAAAAACCCAAAACAATTAAGGAAATGATAAGAGGAACATACATATCAATAACTACCTTAAATGTAATGGATTAATGGTCCAACCAAAAGACATAGACTGGCTGAATGGATACAAAAACAAGACCCGTACATATGCTGTCTATAAGAGACCGCTTCAGACCCTGGGACACATACAAACTGAAAGTGAGGGGATGGAAAAATATATTCCATGCAAATGGAAATCAAAAGAAAGCTGCAGTAGCAATTCTCATATCAGACAAAATAGACTTTAAAATAAAGACTATTACAAGAGACAAAGAAGGACACTACATAATGATCAAGGGATCAATCCAAGAAGAAGATATAACAATTGTAAATATTTATGCACCCAACATAGGAGCACCTCAATACATAAGGCAAATACTAATAGCCATAAAACGGGAAATTGACCCTAACACAATCATAGTAGGGGACTTTAAACCCCACTTTCACCAACGGGCAGATCATCCAAAATGAAAATAAATAAGGAAACATAAGCTTTAAATGATACATTAAACAAGATGAACTTCATTGATATTTATAGGACACTGCATCCAAAAACAACAGAATACACTTTCTTCTCAAGTGCTCATGGAACATTCTCCAGGATAGATCATATCCTGGGTCACAAATTAAGCCTTGGTAAATTTAAGAAAATTGAAATCATATCAAGTATCTTTTCTGACCACAACGCTATGAGACTAGATATCAATTACAGGAAAAAAATCTGTAAAAAATACAAACACAAGGAGGCTAAACAATAGCCTACTTAATAACCAAGAGATCACTGAAGAAATCAAAGAGGAAATCAAAAATACCTAGAAACAAATGACAATGAAAAAACGATGACTCAAAACCTACGGGATGCAACAAAAGCAGTTCTAAGAGGGAAGTTTATAGTAATACAATCCTACCTCAAGAAACAAGAAACATCTCAAATAAACAACCTAACCTTACACCTAAAGCAGTTAGAGACACAAGAACAAAAACCCCCAAAGTTAGCAGAAAGAAAGAAATCATAAAGATCAGGTCAGAAATAAACGCAAAAGAAATGAAGGAAATGATAGCAAAGATCAATAAAACGAAAAGCTGGTTCTTTGAGAAGATAAACAAAATTGATAAACCATTAGCCAGACTCATCAAGAAAAAAAGGGAGAAAACTCAAATCAATAGAATTAGAAATGAAAAAGAAGTAACAGCTGACACTGCAGAAATACAAAGGATCATGAGAGATTACTTCAAGCAACTATATGCCAATAAAATGGACAAACTGGAAGAAATGGACAAATTCTTAGAAAAGCACAACCTTCTGAGACTGAACCAGGAAGAAAATAGAAAATATAAACAGACCAATCACAAGCACTGAAATTGAAATTGTGATTCAAAATCTTCCAACAAAGAAAAGCCCAGGACCAGAAGGCTTCACAGGCAAATTCTATCCAACATTTAGAGAAGAGCTAACACCCATCCTTCTCAAACTCTTCCAAAATATAGCAGAGGGAGGAACATTCCCAAACTCATTCTACAAGACCACCATCACTCTGATAGTAAAACCAGACAAAGATGTCACAAGAAAAGAAAACTACAGGCCAATATCACTGATGAGAATAGATGAAAAAATCCTCAGCAAAATATTAGCAAACAGAATCCAACAGCACATTAAAAGGATCATACACCATGGTCAAGTGGGGTTTATCCCAGGAATGCAAGGATTATTCAATACATGCAAATCAATCAATGTGATACACCATCTTAACACATTGAAGGAGAAAAACCATATGATCATCTCAATAGATGCAGAAAAAGCTTTTCACAAAATTCAACACCCATTTATGATTAAAAACTCTCCAGAAAGTGGGCATAGCGGGAACCTATCTCAACATAATAAAGGCCATATATGACAAACCCACAGCCAACATTGCTCTCAATGGTGAAAAACTGAAACCATTTCCACTAAGATCAGGAACAAGACAAGTTTGCCCACTCTCACCACTCTTATTCAACATAGTTTTGGAAGTTTTAGCCACAGCCATCAGAGAAGAAAAAGAAATAAAAGGAATCCAAATTGGAAAAGAAGCAAAACTGTTCCTGTTTGCAGTTGACATGATACTGTGCTTAGAGAATCCTAAAGATGCTTCCAGAAAACTACTAGAGCTAATCAATGAGTTTGGTAAAGTAGCAGCATACAAAATTAATGCACAGAAATCTCTTACATTCCTATACACTAATGATGAAAAATCTGCAAGAGAAATTAAGGAAACACTCCCATTTACCATGGCAACAAAAAGCATAAAATACCTAGGAATTAACCTACCTAAGGAGACAAAAGACCTGTATGCAGAAAACTATAAGACACTGGTGAAAGAAAATAAGATGATACAAACAGATGGAGAGATATACCATGTTCTTGGATTGGAAGAATCAGTATTGTGAAAATGACTATACTATCCAAAGCAATCTACATGTTCAGCAGAATCCCTATCAAATTACCAATGGCATTTTTCACAGAAGTAGAGGAAAAATTTTACAATTTGTATGGAAACACAAAAGATCCCGAATAGCAAAAGCAATCTTGAGATTGAAAAATGGAGCTGGAGGAATTAGGCTCCCTGACTTCAGACTATACTACAAAGCAACAGTAATCAAGACAGTATGGTACTGGCACAAAAAAAAGAAATATAGATAAATGAAACGGGATAGAAAGCCCACAGATAAACTCACACACTTATGGTCATCTTATCTTTGATAAAGGAGGGAAGAAGATACAGTGGAGAAAAGACAGCCTCTTCAATAATTGGTGCTGGGAAAACTGGACAGCTACATATAAAAGAATGAAATTAGAACACTCCATAACACCATACACAAAAATAAGCTCACAATGGATTAAAGACCTAAATGTAAGGCCAGATACTCTAAACCTCTTAGAGGAAAACATAGGCAGAACACTCAATGCCATAAATCACAACAAGATCCTTTTTGACCCACCTCCTAGACAAATGGAAGTAAAACCAAAAATAAACAAATGGGACCTAATGAAACTTAACAGCTTTTGCACAGCAAAGGGAACCACAAACAAGACATAAAGACAACCCTCAGAATTGGAGAAAATATTTGCATATGAAGCAACTGACAAAGGATTAATCTCCAAAATATACAAGCAGTTCATGGAGCTCAATATCAAAAAAGAAACAACCCAATCCAAAAATGGGCAGAAGACCTAAGTAGACATTTCTCCAAAGAAGATACACAAATTGCCAACAAACACATGAAAAGATGCTCAACATCACTAATCATTAGAGAAATGCAAATCAAAACTACAATGAGATATCATCTCACACCAGTCAGAATGGGCATCATCAAAAAATCTACAAACAATAAATGCTGGAGAGGGTGTGGAGAAAAGGGAACCCTCTTGCCCTGTTGGTGGGAATGTAAATTGATACAGCCACTATGGAGAGCAGTATGGAGATTCCTCAAAAAACTAAAAATTGAACTACCATATCACCCAGCAATCCCACTACTGGGCATATACCCTGAGAAAACCATAATTCAAAAAGAGTCATGTACCACAATATTCATTGCAGCTGTATTTACAGTAGCCAGGACATGGAAGCAACCTAAGTGTCCATCGACAGATGAATGGATAAAGATGTGGCACATATATGCAATGTAACATTACTCAGCCATAAAAGGAAACGAAATTGAGTTATTTGTAGTGAGGTGGATGGGCCTAGAGGCTGTCATACAGAGTGAAGCAACTCAGAAAGAGAAAAACAAATACTGTATGCTAACACACACATACGGAAACTAAAAAAAAAAAAAAAATGGTTCTGAGGAATCTAGGCACAGGACAGGAATAAAGATGCAGATGTAGAGAATGGACTTGAGGACAAGGGGAGGGGGAAGGGTAAGCTGTGATGAAGTGAGAGAGTGGCATGGACATATATACACAACCAAATGTAAAATAGATAGCTAGTGGGAAGCAGCCGCATAGCACAGGGAGATCAGCTTGGTGCTTTGTGACCACCTGGAGGGGTGGGATAGGGAGGTTGAGAGGGAGACGCAAGAGGGAAGGGATATGGGGGTATATGTATATGTATAGCTGATTCACTTTGTTATAAAGCAGAAACTAACACACCATTGTAAAGGAATTGTACTCCCATAAAGATGTTAAAAAAGAGAAAGAAATTTGGACAAAGATAAACTCCAATGGAAATATATGATCTCAGCCCTCAGCCATGTTGTACTTCATTATTACTGAATGGTTGTGTGCCTTTTAACTCATCCATAAAAGCGGAGACCACAAAATTGAAAATCAGAAAAAGTGGAACATGGGGCCAACAAGGCTCCTTTGAACTTATGATGCTCCCCAGTCATGGGTGGCAGCTGAATCTTCAGAGACACTAGGAGTTGTGCCTCACCAGTTTCACTGTACTTTGCAAGTATCCCGGCAACCGTTTGCATCAAGCAAGAAGAATCTGACCTCCATCCATAGCCTGGCTGTTATCAGACTAAGTTCAAACCTTATTATTTGACTAACTACTTATTCTTTGGTTTCTCCTTCCCTCTTAGATGTTCGCTGAAGAACAAAGATAAATAAGTAAATAATTGCGGCTTGTCTTAAAAAAAAACAATGCTTGTGTTGTTCTGCAAACTGGTGATTTCTTTGCGTATTTGTCTTACCTACTAACTTGCAGGAGAGTTCCACCCATCGCATCAGATCGTGACAACTTTTGGTCCAAAGATGATCTGTGTGTGTGTGTGTGTGTGTATGTATGTGTGTGTGTTCATACATGTGTGTTTCATTTTATCCCTTGCACCTTTTTGTCCAGTCCTCCCAACAGTGCTTAGATGATGACCATTGCATAGTTACTAGTTTAATATATGTCTTTACTTATTAAGTATTATGTACCCATGTTGCTCCTTCATTTCTACAGAAAGACATAAAGCAAACTAAAATTTAAGACTGAGTAATGACAAGTAACATATTTAATGTGTGTAATTCCTAGGCAAATGACATATATGCACTGGAATTTCAGTCGGCAGTCCTCTTCATAAGTTAGAGTAGAAAGAAGTTTCCACAGTGATACTTCCATCACAATTACTACAAAATACCAATTATATTCATTTTCCTTCAGGATAGTTTCCTAATTAATATTATATGGACTGTCTGGAGGATCCTCAAAAAATTAAAAATAGATGTATCATACGCTCCATCAATTCCACTTCTGGGTATATACCCAAAGGAAAAGAAAACAGGGTATTGAGGAGATATATGCATCTGAATGTTCATAGCAATACTATTCACAATAGCCAAGATATGGAAATAACCTAAGTGCCAATCAGTAGATGAATGGATAAAAAAGATGTGAGATACATATATCTCACTGGAATTTTATTCATATATACATATACATACACACTGGAACATTATTCACTGGCAACATTGGCCTTATGCTAAGTGAGATAAGTCAGACGGAGAAAGACAAATACCATATGATATCACTCATATGTGGAATCTAAAAAAGCCAAACTAAAAAAAAAAAAAAAACCCAAAGAAACGTAGAGTGAAATGGCAGTTACCAGGAGATGGCCAGTGGGAGGAAAAGAATAGATGTTTAAGGGTGTAAATTTTCAATGGGTGGTAGTTAAGCCTTGGAGACCTAATGCATAGCATAGTGAATATAGACAACAATATTGCATTATAATCGTCAAACTTTCTAAGAGACTAGAGGTTAATTATTCCAGCCACCAAACACAAATGATGATTATGTACTGTGATAGAGGTGCTAATTATCACTACAGTGGCAATCACATTACATCAATAAATATGTCAAATTACATATTGTATGTGTTAAATTTACACAATTTTATATGTCAAATATATTTCAGTAAAAAATTAAAAAAAGATTATATGGACTCATCACAAGTGATGAACAAGTCCATTTCATATGAGTGTTTTCCTTAAGATAAGGAACATATGGGAAATTATCTTTCCTCTTGGGAATTGTTGGAGGTTAATGGAAGAGAAGTTTATTGAGGCCAAACCCAAAACTTGGTGACATGTATTTTTTTTATCTGAGTTTTACAAAGCACCTTGCTAGTTATACTCTAAAAATTAGCTCAAATTGTCTTGGGGCAGATAGTAGCAGACAACTGAGCATAAATATTAACCACTCTAGTATTATATAAATGACAGTCTCTTCTCTCAAGTGGCGGAAATGCCTCTGGCAAAGAGAAAAAAATGCCTGGGTGGCAGATTTTCTTCCTGTATGTGTGTCTTCAATAGATTAAAAGGAAAAGGAAAAACAAACTCTGAATGCCTAGTCCTGTTCTTCATGTTATTTAAAGAATTTCTTGGATACCCAAGTCTCAAGGACCTTCAGCTGTTTCTAATATAGATGCAAATAGAGTTGATGAAAATCTAATCTTCCTTACTAGGGCTACATCTTGGGCCAGTGGGAAATCAAACAGCTCCTCGCGTATTGCCAGGGGTGAGGGCTTCCTACTGGAAAAGCATATGATTTGAAATCAGGACACCTTATTTCAAATGCCAGTTCTGCCACTTGCCAGCTGAATGAATTTCGGCAATTTACTTACGTTTCCTGCGCCTCGGTGTTCTCATCTGTAATATTGGGGTGATCACGTCTATGCAGAACACAGAGCACCATGTCAATGTCAGGTTAGGTGAAGTGTCACTTGGCCATGTTCCCGTGTTCACATCTAGGTCATTCCTGGCCGTGTTTTTGTTGCTCTCCTTACACCTTTCCCAAACCTGTTCTAGGGGAGAGTCTCCTGCTCTTGCTGGGGGTTGTCCTGGATATTTTCCAGTTGCTCCTTGCGGTGTCCTGTCAGAGTCTGACCTTCATTGGCTGCATCAAGGGATGCTATTGTCCTCTGGCTTCTGGTCCTTCTTGGCCAGTGGGTGGCGTCGGCAGAGCTGGGAGCTCGAGAGCAAGGTCAGAGGGCTCCTCCATGCCAGCAACAGGAGGGGCAGCGCCTGGGCTCCTGGCCACAGCTCTCCCTCAAGAGCCTGGTGACACAGTATTTTAATGTATGTCTGTTGCCTAATAAGTATTATGTATCCATGTTGCTCCTTCATGACTATAGGAAGACAGTAGAATCAAACCAAAATTTAAGATTGTGTGGTGACCAACAAGATATTCAACTTGTGTAATCCCTAGACAAATTTATACATGTACGTGACTTTCAGTAGGTAATCTTCCCCGTAGGTTAGAGTAGAAAGAAGTTTCCATGGTGGTGCTTCCATCAAAATTACTACAAAATACCAATTATGTTCATTTCCCTTCAGAATAGTTTCCACCTTGACTGTATAGACTGATCAAAAAGGGTTGAACAAGTCCATTTCATATGAGAGTTTTCCTTAAGTAAAGAACCTAAGGGATCCCTCCCTCACAGCCTTGCCTCTTCCTGGTAACAGATGCCCCATTCTTGCTTGCCGGGCCCCCCTACTATATAAACACTCCCTTTCTGGAACTCTCCTGTGAAGGTGTCTTGTCTTTCCGACAGACCCTGATCTATTTAGAGCGAGTGTGTGGGGCCCCTGTAGCTCTCTTGTCAGACTCCTCAGGCATCACAACTCTGGAAAATCTGTGCTGATAACTGTTCCAAATTCTCAGATTTAGTACAGAGTCTAACAGCCTAGAACTGCAGAGGAATCTGTTTTCTGAGATTCCAGTGCAGTTGGATAGATTTATTTATTTCTAGAAAATTTGTCTAGAAATCTAATAAGAACTCTCTGTAACATTTCATGAGCAAGAAGTCAGTTACTTTTTATTTTTTGTTCAAGTACAGTTGATTTATAATGTTATATTAGTTTCAGGTGTGCTCCATAGTGATTCAACATTTTTATAAATTATACTCCATTTGAAGGTTATTATAAAGGTTGGTATAGTCCCTGTGCTGTACATTATATCCTTGTATCTTTTTTATTTTATACCTAGTAGTTTGTTCCTAAGGATTCAGTTATTAAAAGCAAAAACAGGGGCTTCCCCGGTGGCGCAGTGGTTGAGAGTCCACCTGCCAATGCAGGGGACGCAGGTTTGTGCCCCGGTCCGGGAAGATCCCACATGCCGCGGAGTGGCTGGGCCCGTGAGCCGTGGCCACTGAGCCTGCGCGCCCGGTACCTGTGCTCCGCAACGGGAGAGGCCACAAGGGTGAGAGTGTACCGCAAAAAAGAAAGAAAAAAAAAAAAGTAGAAACAACCCAAAACCAAAACTGGTAGAAAAATGGAATGCTCTGATAATTTTTGTATGTGGCTGCATATATACAGTTTTTAGTGTTGATGGCAATGACTTCAGGATCTTTTGGTATATTCTAGTCCTTTTTTCCCTAAATGTTTTCTCGTAATTATCTTCTGTTACTTCTATTAAGCTTTTTCTGTATACTTTTTCAAATATATGATAGTGTCTGTAAGAAAATGCGAAATCTCTTGCAAGTTTAGTAACTAGTTTTCAGAATTTGTAAAAATACGTATTTTGAAGTAATGGCATAATGAAAAGATAAGGTTTCAAGTGAGACAAATTTGAGTTAGAATTTTTAAATCTACCTTTTACTAGGTTTGTGACTTGGGGACAATTAGTTGTTCATTTATAGCTTTGCTTATCTCAAGATATATTTTAAGAATTAAATAAAATTGTGTCAGTAAAACCCTTGGCATGGGGCCTGGCATGCAGGAAGCATTCATTTACATGTCTTCATGTTTGCAGTGACCCGTCTACTAGATATCTATCTGAGACAGTGAATACATTCATTGATGGAACTTTAACAAATATTGTTTTTTATCCCGAAGTTGGAATGCATTCAAGCTTCACTGTTCCATTAATTGCTCTTGAAAGATGCCCAGAGTTAAGGCTTTGTTGTCTCTGTTGCTCTGAAAAGGAAATAGGATGGAAATAATGATCTCGTTGGAACCAGAGCTAAGAAGAGCCTCTGTCCCTACATTACTTGCGACACGGCATTCACAGTGCTGTTTATGAAGACAGAGGACAAGCAAGATCAAGGCCACTGCTAAAGTCAGCAGTCACACTCCCAGAGCTCCATGCATGGAGGGAATTTTATGTAATAGAAAGAACACCTTCAGTACAGCACTCCTCTACTCCATGTGCCAGGGAGAGCCTCTTCCTGGATGAGTATTCAAGAAGCACAGATTTGAATGACAGAGAAATCTTAAAACAGCACCATGCATTTAAAGTGACAGATGCTTTCAACACAATCCCCAGGTGAACGATGCCCATGTCCCTTGCTCTTCAGCTGAACCAGGGAGAGGAGTGTTTCTAACCCTGCCTGGAGCCTAGCCTAGTCAGGTGCCAAAGGCCTCGGCTACATCGATGACTGTGAGTCTTCCAGATACCGTTTTAAACTACCAGGCACAATTCTATTTATTTAAAAATGAACAGTGTGGTTCACATTGTTAAAGGACTTCCCTGTATTAGTCTGACTGCTCTGGGATTAGATCCAGGTCATGGCTGAATCTGCTGGATCTACCCTGGCTTATAACTCCTAGGTTTTTCATTCAGACCCTGTCCAAGCTCATGGAGCAATTCCTAGAGCATTTATAACATTTTCATCCAAGAAGTCCTCTTCCAGCCTTCACTAGTTCATTGCTTAGTTCTAAACGTATATGTAAATTAGAGATTTCAAAAATCCTAAATTTCAAATAGTGATCTGGAGGGCTTGGTGCTTCTAAAATCTGCCCCTGAATCCTGAACTTTGTAGTTCTTCCTGGCAGGTAAAATAAAGTGGACAACAACATAAATTTCAAACTGTGATATTCCCCATTGTGTTCCTTCTCCAGTTTAAAATGATTTGATGGGGCTTCCCTGGTGGCACAGTGGTTGAGAGTCCGCCTGCCGATGCAGGGGACACGGGTTCGTGCCCCAGTCCGGGAAGATCCCACGTGCCGCGGAGCAGCTGGGCCCGTGAGCCATGGCCGCTGGGCCTGCGCGTCCGGAGCATGTGCTCCGCAACGGGAGAGGCCACAATAGTGAGAAGCCCGCGTACCGCAAAAAAAAAAAAAAAAAAAAAAAATTAAATTAAAAAAAAAAATGATTTGATGTATGAGAGAAAGGAGAGGTAGCATTTCATTTATGCCTTTCTCAGATTACAGAGTAGATACAGAAAGAACATCCTCAGAAGAATATCTATGAGAATGAAGCTGACTTATTTTTTGAAATCGTACAGAAAGATTGAATGTTCCAGGCAAACAGGGAGCCAGAAAAAGACAGTGAGGTTTTGAAAATAAAATCAATGGGCTGGAAAAAGATGTAAACAAAAACAGTGAAATATTCACTCAGCTTCTTCACCTTTAAATGGAGTGAGAATGTTGAACCAGCTCCTCTGTCTAATGTTTTATAATTTTACACTTCTCAGCTCCCCAGCAATGATATAGGCTGTAAAACCGTCCAGTGGAGAGGTGGGTAGAAGAACCACCAGAAGGAAGATAGAGAACTTTAGGTTTAACTACCATGAACTCAATAATAACTGTCAAAAGCTATACACAGGTGATCCCTTTCATAAAGTGAGAATTGGGGATTGTTCTGGATAAAGCTTTTTGTGTGTCTCTGTGGCCTCAGGGTTCTGTGCCCCGGATCAAAGGACATTCTGACTTTACCTAATGCCACAGCAGTGCCTTTAGAGAAGGCGAAATCTATTTACAATAAACCCTCTGCAAATAGCACAGCCTGCATTTTCAACCTGAGGGCTGTCACACAGGTATGACTGGGTCTCATATTTCGTACCACAGCAAAAAGCCCAGCACCTAGGCAGCGTGCACCTCAGTGTACCTGAACCTTAATAAGACGTGAGCCACCGCAGCCAGACGTGCAAGGTCAAGGACGGCACAGCCCCTCCAGGCGAGGCTCCCAGCAGCCTCGGAGGGCAGGGCAGCTGTGACTGAGCGGACGGCAGCTGCGGTGAGGGTGGTCATCCCTGCTCTAACAGTTGGTTTGACATAAGGGATTGTTCTTGGGAAGGGTTGCTTCCTGTTTCAACTTAAAAATCAAAACTGGCATCACTAAGTTTGATGTAAGGCTATTTTCAGCTTCTGCCACTATACCACACAACCATCAGAGGCGGTCACAGTACAGAAGCGTTGAATCAAGATAGGGCTGAATTTCAGAAGGGCCATTTCCCAAGTATATGCATGTTTTTTTTTTAAAAGAGGAGCCATAAAATGGAATTCTAGTTGTTCACAACGATCTCTGTCAAGGGTGATGCTTACGGCGGAGCCTCTGATCACTGTCTCTTCAGTAATAACAATAAAGGTGCCTGGCTGTGACCTCCTGCCGGAGCTGCAGTTCCCATTCCTCCTGATGCTGTGTCTCTGGAAGGGAGACGTGGTTCTTCTCAGGTTTCGGCATTAAATTAGGTGGCAGAGGCTGCTGCAGGAGCCCAAACACAGGACATCAGTGGGGGCCTTGGGACAGCACAGGGGGTGTAGCCGAAGCAAACTTTTCATTTCCCAAGCATGCAGCTCCAATCGGATGACTGTTGTGTATGTCCACGAAAATCATAATTTATAATTCTGGCCACCTCTGAGCTGAATCCTGTAGAAGACGTTTATTCATTTCCCCCCCCCTTCACCACCCTTCAGACATTGCCATGGTTACCAAGGAAGTTACTGGGAAAAAAAGAAGGTTGGGAAAACCAGAGTGAGAAAACTCACATGTTGAGGTTGCCTTCCTGAAGCCCCAGGAGCCCTTGGAAAGAATAAATTCAGCTAATTTGTGATTTGGAGACATGTCAATAGCAAACTGAAGTTTTAAATTTTTCAGTGGAATATTTGGGGTCATGTGAACAGTGACTGCTGTGGGACAAATACAATTAAAGCCCCTTTTTGCTTTATGTTCTGTTTGATGTTACGTCATCCTTCAGAGATCTGCTCCAGTATACAGAAGTGGGTTGTAGGTAGGACTGTGCCATCTGAGCTTTTTATCCTCTACTTTCTACAAAAAGGACTTATGCTACATCATTGATCTTCAGTGATTCCTAATTTCTTACTGCTTTTCTTAGAATACAAATCATAGTTTCATCTAACGGGGTCTTCTGCTCTTTCCCTTTTGCATTCTCTTCCTTGGAGATTGTACTCACTCTTACTGTAACGATGGTACCGGAATCCATGCCTGGGCTCACTCCCTCCCCCTCCAGGCCTGCATTCCATCAGAGCCCTTGCGTGGACCCGTCACATCCACCTGCGCTTAATCCATCACTCTTAACGTCTCCCGGCCTGAATCATCTTTCTTGATTTCAGTGCTTCATTTCCACGAACCTAGCCTTATTTCACATTTGCTCCCTTAGTCTACAGTGTCGCTTCCTGGCTCCTGCTTTCTTAGAAACTCAGCCTATCTTTAGGCACAAAGGTGTTATAGAACCTTATCCCCAGGTTCAGGTGACGTTCAAAACGTGTATTAGTCAGTGTGGCATGGGCGTCTGTCACGAGGCAGAGCTAACATGAGCCTGGGTGCTGCGGGGCAGCCCTGTTGGTCGGCAGCTCTGAGCATCACACTCTCTGACATTTATGTTTACAGATCTGTCAACACCATCACACACGTCACGCTGAAAGTCCTCTGATGTCTCGGCCCTGTTCACACTTTGAATCCCAGTCGTGTTCGGAGTGCACGGGTGCCTAAAATGCTCATTGAATTTGAGTGAATGAATCATCTTTCTTTAAAAAAATTTTTTGTTTGTTTTTAAAGAACAACTTTATTGAGATGAAATGGACACACATTAAACTGTAGATAAAGTATACCATTTAAGTTTTGACATATATGTGTATATGCCCATGAAATCCTTGCCAAAATCAGGGTAATGGACATACCTGTGATCTCTCAAAGTTTATCATTCCCTTTTGTAATCTCTACTGAATCATCTTTCTTGATTTCAGTGCTTCATTTCCACGAACCTAGCCTTATTTCACATTTGCGTATCATACTCCTCTGTTGACTTGCGTTGGCCCTTTCCATATGGACTGTTGTCAACTTTGTCTCTCCCTCTATTTCAGGAGCTTAATGTTACAAATTTCAAGCTGTTATTCTAAATTAAAATAATCATCTGACCAATTAACTACTGCTCTGAAATCTATGTTACACTGAAATTTTAGAAATAAATATCCTTTTATATCTCTATGTTAAATAGGAAAAGCCAAGGGTGGAACTTTGAAATATTTTAGAAACACTTCTCCCATTTAAAAAATTTCTGCGTCAGCCCGTTGACCAAGAATTTTTATGATAGGATGTCTACCCAACTATGTGTATATGTAATCACATTGTTTTCTAGTCTGTATTTATCAATACATCTCCAAAGACATCTTGTCTTTTAAAAAAAGTGTCCTGTTGGAATCAAGATACAGTATATCTATAATACTGTATGTTCAAGTCTTGCAGCTGTAGGTCTAGTTATCATAAAGATATTAAAAGAGGATCTGGGATAATGGACCCTGGAAGACACATCTTTCCTCCTTGGGGGACCAGGAACCATCTCTCATTTGCATCTAGAGCGTACCACTGTGGGCCCTTTAGATATAACACCACTGGCTCCAACTGTCACTGTGGTAGACATTTGAAAATATCAACTGCCCAAGTAGAAAACATGTACCAAAACATGTAAGGCTTAAGGATTAATAAGAGAGAAACACAAGGAGTCCTTGAGCCACAGCCAGAAAAGCAGGGATGGGAGGGAGAGCAGGTCTTTTTGAGGCAGAAAATGTATTTATAAGTAGATCATGCGAGCAGCCATCTCCTTGCCATTTCACTGCCATCAGGATGTGCGCCGTGCATAGCCGTGACCTAACCTTTCTTTGATGTACAAGCTATTACGATCCATTATCCATTTGGGCTACAACTGAACATCTGCACATTCTCTTTGAAATGGCTTCTCCATTAGAATCACAAAGTCCTTTCAATTCCTTGACATCTTTTCACCCAGATAGTGAAAATGATGCCTGTGTAGCAAGCTCAGCTCCGGGTTCCCCAGAGTCCCCCTGCACCAATCTTCTGAGCCGTTCTTGCCTTCCAGGGCACCATACTGTTTTTCTTCACCTTTCACGGGAATTATGGGATATAGAAGCTAACCCTGTGTAGTTAAGTTCTAACGTGTGGCACAGAGTTTTCAGTTAGGTCTGCTGTGTTTGATTTTATTCTCGATGCTAAAAAAGAACTTTAAACATGACCCTTAAAAAGTGCCTTCAGGATTTCCCTGGTGGCGCAGTGATTAAGAATCCACCTGCCAGTGCAGGGGACACTGGTTCGAGCCCTGGTCCGGGAAGATCCCACATGCCGCAGAGCAACTAAGCTCGTGAGCCACAACTACTGAGCCCGCAAGCCACAACTACTGAAGCCCCTACACCTACAGCCCGTGCCCCACAACAAGAGACACCACCGCAATGAGAAGCCCGCGCATCACAGAGAAGAGTAGCCCCCGCTCGCCGCAACTAGAGAAAAGCCCGCACACAGCAACAAAGACCCAACGCAGCCAAGAAAAAAAAAAAAAGAAGTGCCTTCACTTTTGGAAAAGATGTCTAGAAGCAGAGGACATGAAGGCATCCATGGCTTCCCCTTGAGCAATGACAGAGGCCTGAACTATGAAAATTCTGACAGCTCTTCCTGGTTTCTGTGGTGAGAAGTGGGCTTCTTGTGGATGGACCACTCACAAGATGCTTCTGTTCCTGAAGGTTTTGAATTAATTGTTTGGTGCACGTCTCCCTCCTCCCCACATGCGACTGTATCGAACCAGTGCATCAACCTTACTTGAGGACCAGTGGGCTGATTCTTTAAGATGAGTGAGGATTCTCCTTCCCATCTCTAAATTCTGTGTGTAGAAGAAATGTGCCAGGCATCGTTATTCTATCTCGAGTGTATGTTTGCAGGCACCTCCGACCACCTGCAATAATTCCTTGTAAAATAATACGTATCCTGTGGCCTGACTTGCAATGCAAAACTGTAGACTTAATGCCACCCGACTGCGGAAGCCTTGCGTGTAATGAACAGGGCACTTAGAGTTGATGTACCTTGCACCTTCATTTCAAAGCAGTGCTTTCATACCATAAAACACACTTACTATGCAAAACTCATTTTTACATCCTGATTTTTCATTGCTATGTGGGATGGCCTCTGAACATTGAACAATTCCTAGCTTTCTTTTTTCTCAGCTGCTTATAATTATTTCACTTTCTCTCCCCAAAGTCAATGCTAAGATCTTTTGAACAAGCGGTCTCTCTGTGATATCACCTTTGTATGAGTACATGAAAAAACTCTCAACCGTATCCCGCGCTAATTTCTTTTCCTTTATTCTTATCCGGTGTTAAACGAAAAGTAATGAGAAGGCATTCATAATAATGACAGGATTGAAATGAGCAGAGCCAATCGTGCTACAATTACGTTGTTATCACACAAGTGTGTTTCTTCTGTTTTCCCATGGAGACATATATAACGATGTGTAGAAGCAAGGAAGATAAAACTTAAATGGAATTTTCGGGTGTCTGTTATAATCTCTGGATTCCAAAGACTGGGATTACTCACCATGTGATGTTCTACTCAGTTAATGAGAAAAATATATAGAGTCTGCGCCTCCTGGGAGTGCTTGGGCGGTTGGTTAAGAAGCGTAGCGGAGTTCAGCTTCAATAGCAGCTATTGGCTGGTGATTAAAGGAAATTTAACTGCAAAACCTTATCTTAATGTACGGTTCTTAACAACTAATGACCTATCCTGTAACCAAGGAGAAACTTCTGTTTATCAGGTGAAATACCTTATAATTTCAATCAGGGTCTTAATAGCCAAGCACCAATTGTGTTGAGACGATGAGTAAACTCTGCTGAGTTACTAATTGTCCCGATAACTTTTCTCATTTTTCCTATAATTGTACAACTTCTGGGTCTTAGCAGCCAAGAATAAGAATGATATTTTCTATACTCTTATTGCAAAGAAGTGTAGCCATGTTCTGGCCAGGCGGGATTTGAGTGGAGGGTATGAGGCCTGTCCTCCATCCCCCTTTTTCCTTCTTACCGGCAGGATCGCAGGTGTGAGTGAGTCCTCTTAGACCCCGAGGATGAAGCAACCCTCTTGGGATGGCAGAACAACCAGGCCGAGGAAGCTGCCCATGTACCAGACCCCAGGAGCCGCCCTACAAGCCCTGGACAACTTTTACCCAGACTACTGGATGAGTGAGAAAAAGGTCAATCATATTTAAGCTACCATTATAATTCTCTGTTGTAGCAGCCAAATCTAGCCTTAACCAACACAGAAAGTTGTAAGAAATCCAGGCCAAAAAATAAAATAGCAGAAGCATTATGAAGTGGTCAGTTAGACCACAGGGGTTGATGTTCAGGGAAGAGAAAACATTTGGTGAAAGGAAAACGAGGTGTGTTTTTCAGCTGTTTCCACAATGTCAAAGGCAGAAACTGGTGGAAAGCAGGTGCTCGAACAGTGTTTGCTGAAGCTTCTGTTAAGTGAAACCCTGGGCAGGGGTGGGGTAGGAAGATCTTAATAACCCACGGAGTGGAAATAAAGAGGGATCAAAAGGGCCTCTTGCTCCAAAAGTTCCTGTAGGAATACTGTTCCTAGTATTTTAAGAAAAAAAAAAACAAGCTTTCTTGGGATGTTCTCATTGTTATTCGGACAACTTAACTCCAAAATTTGGACATTATAACAGTAACAGCAGAGGCAACTGGAAATAACATAAGTTAGCCAAACAAATGAAGGAGGGTAGAGACTGCATTTGTTTCCCTGGAGAAATTGAGTAAAAAGATTTCCTCGTGGAATAGAAAGTGCAGCAGGATTGTTAATCTTGATAATCTGCTCCAGGGAAACTAGTCTTTAGAGACTAATATTTCAAACTAAGGGAAAACAGGCTGCTAGAAACAAAGGCACAGGAAATCCCTCAACATATTCAGTTGTGAGCCATTTATGTAAAATATCTGAAGATGGGTATGGTGTTTGAGCTACGGTGGATGCATTTTAATTGGAGATGGAGCAGTTAATGTATCATAGAGTCTATTGATTATAATTATCTACTAAGATATCAAAGAAATAATTTAGTGTAACAAATAGTTATTGAACACTCTGCTAAGATTTATGGAAGATGCAAATGGGGCCACATATCGTCTCTGCTCTTAGGTGACTTTCTTTCTGAAGAAAAAGCCTAGCTGTACTTGCAAATGCAGTTCCTAAAAGAAACAGAAATTGAACTAAACAGGAAAGCTAGTTATTGTTATTTCTGTGTGAATTTAGGACCTCTTCCAAATGGAGAAATATTCAATTATATTGAGTACTGTTTGGGTAAGTATGAACTATAGGAATCATTGATGCCTTGCTAATACCTGAAACACATGTGTTACGACCTTCTCCATTGCCTGACTTAGAAAATTAACTCAGACTTCCCAAGGCGGAAAGGATATGTACATATTGATTGATGAACATGAAATATCTACATTATTTTCACAGCTTGCCGTTTTCAAGCAAACCAAGGATCTTCTTTACTTTTCTTTTTTCTTTTCTCTTTTCTTTCTTTTTCTATTGACTGTAAAACCTCCAGGGATAAATCTGTCTGTTTTGCTTTGTGTCATGTGTACAGCCCCGATCCAAGGAAGGTGGAATACTTTAGTCTGACTCATTCCTGGGCAGGGTTGGCCCCAACCAAACCTAATAGACTGAGAAGTATTTTTTTCACGTGAGAGAAAGGAGATTCGCCAAAGGATGTCATTCTAGGTACACACACGTGTCTTCTTAAGTTCACCAAGTTTAGACGACTACTCAGGAGAAAGAGATGGAAAAAACTGATGGGTTTTTTTTTGTTTTGTTTTGTTTTGTTTTTTAACTAAGTAGAAGACGGGATGAACAGAAAACAAGGTAATATTTTAATTTCTTCTTAGGGATCGAAGGTCATAACACTAAAGAGATAGGAGAGGACACAGTGAACTGAGTATCTGATTATAGAGATGATTTTAAGGAATAGGGTTTAAAGATTTATTTATAGTAGGTATATTTAGGACAGTAATTCCTAAGTATGTTTCCTGTGTGATATTATATAGTGAAAGGTTTCCATGAGCTAATATATATGGCAAACATTGTGTGTTATATCCTTCTCTTCAAACTTTTCAATACACGTTAGTGTACAAAAGACTGAAGTGGCCTAGGATAAATAAAACACCATTTATTCTATTTGACTAAAGATTTACAAAACTTACAAAATGTAAAAATTCCAAACAGTGGTTTAGGAATGAAGAACCACCATCCCTATGAAGAGAGCTTGAAATGGAAATTTTTTCAGGAACGAGAAAATGTTAAAACTACTATGTAAAACCAGGCATCATGAAGTACAGAAGGTATAATTTAGAAAAATTATGAACTATCAGGAAATGGCAATGAGGAATCAAAAGGCACACTCTCTTCACTATCTTTGGAAACTGTCAGATGTTTCTACACCAACAAATAGAATATGAATAATAAACATGGAGCTGTAAATATGATCTTAAGCATACTATTAAACAGGATTTCTGTTCCTTATTGAAAAAGATATAACCATGCTTAGGCATGTCGGAGCTAAATAAGTACTAATTACTCCAACTGAGACTTATGTCCTATATAGATCAATAAACTCTCGTAAACATTGTATATCTGGATTTCAGTAAGGCATATGTTATGGACTGAATTGTCTCTCCCCCCAAAACGATATGTTGAAGTCTTAACTCCTAGAACATCAGAATGTGACCTTTTTTTGAAAATAGAATCTTTATAGAGGTTATCAAGTTAAAATGAGGTCATTAGGGAGGGCCTGCATCCAGTATGATGGGTGTCCTTATACACAGGGGAAATTTAGACACAGAGACAGGCGTGAACACAGAGAAGATGAAATAAAGGCACACAGGGAGAAGACAGCCATGTGACTGGAGTGATGTATCTACAAGGACTGTCAACAAGCACCAGACACTAGAAGAGGCAAAGAAAGTTCTTCCCTGGAGCTGCCAGAGGGAGCACGCCCTTCCTGATACCTTCATTTAGGACTTCTAATCTCCAGAACCGTGAGACAATACGTTTTGGTGTTTTAAGCTACTCTCTTGTTGGTGTTTTGTTATGGCAGCTCTAGGAAACTGACACAGCATCCGGCAAGGTCATGACATCAGTCTTCGACCCCCTTGTTACATAGCAATCTTACTTTATTTGCAGCCCTCCCATCCCAACTACCTACGGACGATAATTAGCACTCCCAGCACCCGGAAACTTGTTTCAGTGTTTGCGTTCGTGACACTCTCAGAGTCATCCGTACTTAATCAGCCCCCAGTCAGTACCTCTTGGTTCCTGGGGTCATACTTTAACACAGGCGTGCCTCCTGAGTGCCCTTGGCTTGTCCAATTGATAGAAGAACAAGTGCATATCACCCGTATCACCTTCACAAATGAGCTCATACCAATTTGTTAGGTAATTCATTAAGAATCTTCAAAAGACACTCAACAGGCTGAAAGATCAAAACAGATGACGTGAAATCGAATAGGGAAGAATGTGGAAAACTACACCTGGATTCCAAAGGAAAGCTCCAGGAGTCCCACCTCAAATTTCTGCTGGGAAATCCAACTTGTCTTTGAGGTCGCCCAGCTTTCGCCTTTGTCCCCTGTAGGGCTGTCGTTGATGCACAGGAGGGCTGTGCTCCACACACGAGTCTGCTGGAACGATGATCCTCCTCTCCACGTGTGTCTGTCTTTTCACCAGGCTGTGTACATGCCTTACCTTTCCAAAGCACCACGCCTGGGATCCGAGTGGGCACATTCTACACATTTTTGAAATGTTGAACTAAAATCCTTTTAGTGAAGACAGAGAAATTTTGGCAGCATAAATAGTTTTGTTAGGTATATTTCAAGAAGTTTGAAAAACTCTATTCAAAGAATAGTGGAACACTTAATGGACAAGGAATGAGGATAATTATTACAATGGGATAGCAAGAAGAGCAGTCAGTATCTTAGATGAACCATACTGATTCCTCAAGGACCAATGTCTGACAGCAGCCTGTAAGTTTTTAGATCTTTGTTTTAAATCGAAGTGTAGCTGATTTGCAATGTTGTTAGTTTCAGGTGTACAGCAAAGTGAGTCGGCTGTTCTCCAGCATTTAAAGAGCATCCTGCTGATTCTTTCCATTCTTGTTCAGTTCTGCTTCGGTGAGTGCTACCGAATATTGTTCTGTACAGGGAGCATCTTTTATTAACAACAAATGTTAGTATACTACTTCTACTTCCCAGAAAGAGTTCTCTTTTTGTTATCAGATAGCCTTCTATGTTTTAGACTATTATTTACTGAACACCTGCTAAATGCAGATCGCTAGAGGTACAAACGTATGCTTCATCCATTTGAGGATGTTTCCATTTAGAATGGGAATTATCACATATATTAGTTTAAAGTACAAGGTAGTATATAAAATACATGTCATGGTTGGTACAGATGGTAAATACTATGATGTCCTGATGAGGAGCAATTGTTGTATATGGTCTCAGCTGGGGAATGTTTTCCGCTGGATCCTGAAAAAAAGAACAGTTTTTGTCTAAGTGGAGAAAAAGTGCCAGATTGGCAGCAATTCATTATTATTATTACCTGATAAAATCTGTCATTAACTTTGTAAAATAGTTTTAATATGAAATATCACAGAAAAATAGATGTAGAGAATTACGTATTATTTGGGTACCCATCATCCAAATAAGACCTAAAATACTACAAATACAATGGAAGTTCCCTGTGTTACCTTCCCCGACTTCATTCCTCTTCCTGCCCCTCCCTCCAGCAACTACTATTATTATTTTTTTTTTTTTACATCTTTATTGGAGTATAATTGCTTTACAATGGTGTGTTAGTTTCTGCCTTATAACAAAGTGAATCAGTTATACATATACATATATCCCCATATCTCCTCCCTCTTGCATCTCCCTCCCACCCTCCCTATCCCACCCCTCCAGGCGGTCAGTCACAAAGCACCGAGCTGATCTCCCTGTGCTATGCGGCTGCTTCCCACTAGCTATCTACCTTACGTTTGGTAGTGTATATATGTCAATGCCTCTCTCTCGCTTTGTCACAGCTCACCCTTCCCCCTCCCCACATCCTCAAGTCCATTCTCTAGTAGGTCTGTGTCTTTATTCCTGCCCTGCACCTAGGTTCATCAGTACCTTTTTTTTTTTTTAGATTCCATATATATGTGTTAGCATACGGTATTTGTCTTTCTCTTTCTGACTTACTTCACTCTGTATGACAGACTGTAGGTCTATCCACCTCATTACAAATAGCTCAATTTCGTTTCTTTTTATGGCTGAGTAATATTCCATTGTATATATGTGCCACATCTTCTTTATCCATTCATCCGATAATGCACATTTAGGTTGCCTCCATGTCCTGGCTATTGTAAATAGTGCTGCAATGAACATTTTGGTACATGACTCTTTTTGAATTATGGTTTCCTCAGGGTATATGCCCAGTAGTGGGATTGCTGGGTCATATGGTAATTCTATTTGTAGTTTTTTAAGGAACCTCCATACTGTTCTCCATAGTGGCTGAACCAATTCACATTCCCACCAGCAGTGCAAGAGTGTCCCCTTTTCTCCACACCCTCTCCAGCATTTATTGTTTCTAGATTTTTTGATGATGGCCATTCTTTTTTTTTTTTTTTTTTTTTTTTTTTAACATCTTTATTGGGGTATAATTGCTTTACAATGGTGTGTTAGTTTCTGCTTTATAACAAAGTGAATCAGCTATACATATACATATGTTCCCATATGTCTTCCCTCTTGCGTCTCCCTCCCTCCCACTCTCCCCATCCCACCCTTCCAGGCTGTCACAAAGCACCGAGCTAATATCCCTGTGCCTTGCGGCTGCTTCCCCCCAGCTATCTACCTTACTACGTTTGTTAGTGTGTATATGTCCATGACTCTCTCTCGCCCTGTCAAAACTCACCCCTCCCCCTCCCCATACCCTCAAGTCCGTTCTCCAGTAGGTCTGCGTCTTTATTCCTATCTTACCCCTAGGTTCTTCATGACATTTTTTTCCCTTAAATTCCATATATATGTGTTAGCATACGGTATTTGTCTTTTTCTTTCTGACTTACTTCACTCTGTATGACAGACTCTAGGTCTATCCATCTCATTACAAATAGCTCAATTTCATTTCTTTTTAAGGCTGAGTAATATTCCATTGTGTATATGTGCCACATCTTCTTTATCCATTCAGATGATGGCCATTCTGACTGGTGTGAGATGATATCTCATTGTAGTTTTGATTTGCATTTCTCTAATGATTAATGATGTTGAGCATTCTTTCATGTGTTTGTTGGCAGTCTGTATATCTTCTTTGGGGAAATGTCTATTTAGGTCTTCTGCCCATTTTTGGATTGGGTTGTTTGTTTTTTTGTTATTGAGCTGCATGAGCTGCTTATACATTTTGGAGATTAATCCTTTGTCAGTTGCTTCATTTGCAAATATTTTCTCCCATTCTGAGGGTTGTCTTTTGGTCTTGTTAATGGTTTCCTTTGCTATGCAAAAGCTTTGAAGTTTCATTAGGTCCCATTTGTTTATTTTTGTTTTTATTTCCATTTCTGTAGGAGGTGGGTCAAAAAGGATCTTGCTGTGATTTATGTCATAGAGTGTTCTGCCTATGTTTTCCTCTAAGAGTTTGATAGTTTCTGGCCTTACATTTTTAATTCGCAGAAAATTTTTATATTTAAGCAACAGTTCCAGGGCAAGCTCCAGAGATTCCAAGACTTACTGAAAAGTTACAGTAATCAAGATAGTGTAATCAACATAAAAGTAGACATACAAATCAATAGAACAGAGTAGAGAATACAGAGATATACCCTGGCAAATATAGTTAATTAATTTTTGACAGACTTGCCAAGGTAACTCAAGTAGGAAATTATAATCACTTCTACAACTGATGTTATAACAGCTAATTATGTATAGGACAAATAAACATCAGCCTGTACCTCACACAATAGACAAGTTTTAACTTGAAACAGATATAGATCGAAGCATAAACGCTAAAACTATAAAACATATTCTAGAAAACAGAAGATAAAATCTTTCCGAACTCAGATTAGGTAAAAATTTCTTAGAAAGCACACTAAAAGTACTTACCATAAAAGAAAAGAAATGATAAGTAAGTGTGATGGACAACGTAATGCTTCCTTCCCCCAAATTGGTCCATATCTTAACCTCCAGAACCTGTAAATATGTTAGACTGAATACCAAAAAGGACTTTGCAGATGTAATTATGTTAAGAATTTGGAGATGGGAGAAGGTTACCTTGGATTATCAGGGTGGGCTCAATCTAATCATGGGAATCCATCAAAGCAGAGAGAGACATGACTAAGGAAGAACTGCCAGAGATATGCACTGTTCCTGGTTTGAACGTGCAGGTAGGAGAACATGAGCCTAGGAATGGGGGCAGATTCTGGAATCTGGGCAAGGTGAGAAAAGGCATCCTTTGCTAGAGCCTCCAAAAACAAATGGAAGAGCTGGGTTGATTCAACAGAAATAACGTTGTTTATAGAGAGAATAATTTTTCATCCTCCCCCAGAATGAATGTTTTGAAAATAAGCTGTGATGTGGAAATCGTAATGATTCATTATAGAGGTTGGTAATCACAGATGATATGACACCCACAACTAACAAAGGCTGTCACAACCAGCCCTGCCTTGGAACTTGATAAATTTCTTTCAACATGGCTTTTCAGCTATTCTAATGGCCCAGCCCAATTCATCAATCCTAGAGTTCATATTTGAATGGATGGTAGTTGTAATAGTTTAAGGCACGTACAAAATACTAATGAGAGGTTTCTTCATTTACCTCTCCAGAACAAAGAACACATAGTGTCTTAATTTACAAAGCAATCAGCTACTTCAAGCTTTCTGCACTTGTATTGAATGTCCAACCTCATAGCATCTTTCCTCACTCTCAAGAGATGGCTTGGCTTTGAGAAAAGCCTGGAAATATCAATATTCTGCCGCTCAGTCTATGGATTGAATTGTGTGTCCACGCTTCCTCCATGCCTTGTGCTCCAGTGCAGACGTGGGTTTCTTCTCCTGTTTCAGTCGAGTGGTTCTTCCGTGCTTATCATTGTGTCACCCTGTCCCTGTAGAGAACTTGTTTGCAATGATTACCCCTTTATCTCTTTTTCTCATTATCTCTCTTCAACTTGCTCTTCCCAAACAGTATTTAAACCTGCTCAGACTCTTTTCATTCCTTAACTTACCTCCCAGGATTGTCTGCACTAGCTTTTCACAAACCAAGCTGCACGTCAGCACCATCTGGGAAGACTCTTCAAAATGCATTTATGCTCTATTATGAGAAATGCAGATTCAGTAGGTATTCTGTATTAGTAACTTGCCTTTTATTTTATTTCCTTAACTAGTTACTTTATTTTTAGTGAGCAAGTAAATTCCATGCAAATATCAAAGTCTCATTTTTCATTTATGCTGTACATTGTGTCACCCTCTGCTGTTGGACAAAACGGTCAAAGAAATGAAAAATTACATGTTTTATGACATAAAATACTGTTAGTAGAGACCTTATGAGTTCAAATCACATTATGTCTGTTTGAAAATCCTTTACTGGCTAAGGGAATAGTCATAATATGTATAATATATATATAATATACTTAAAATACCAGCTTTCACTATCTCTGCTTTTTTTTCCATAAATTTATTCATTTATTTATTTTTGGCTGCATTGGATCCTCGTTGCTGCATGTGGGCTTTCTGTTTTTAGTTGCAGCGAGCGGGGGCTATTCTTCGTTGCGGTGCGCAGGCTTCTCATTGCAGTGGCTTCCCTTGTTGCAGAGCACCGGCTCTAGGCTCACGGGCTTCAGTAGTTGTGGCGCATGGGCTTGGTGGTTGTGGCTCACGGGCTCTAGAGTACAGGCTCAGTAGTTGTGGCACACGGGCTTAGTTGCTCCGTGGCATGTGGGATTTTCCCGGACCAGGGCTCAAACCTGTGTCCCCTGCATTGGCAGGCAGATTCTTAACCACTGTGCCACCAGGGAAGCCCCACTATCTCTGCTTTTCAATTCCCATTCATTCCTTGGCTCACCTGCTCAATACTATTTGTGTCTCTCTTTAGGAATTAAGCAGCTTTCCTGAGACAATAAACGGGATTTTTTAAGCCATTTATCACATTATTCGGCACACTAAAAACATATTAACATATGAAAACTTGGAAACATTAACATGTAGAAAAGATGGATATTTGGAAGACTTTAAAGTAGCCAAAAGAATAGAGCCACACAGAAATGCTTACTAAACTTTCTGTCACTTAACTACTCTAGAAAAATAACTTTAAAAGGCTATTGGAGACTTTAATGGCATACTCAAACAGCTGTAGATTTGGAAATTTTAGCTATTTATACATTAAAATCACACTGTGACACAACCCTCTGCAAGCCAGACCTATAGCTGCAAGTCATAGATTGTGATTTGCAACAATGAAAGACAGAGCTGGTTCTTAGTAGAGCGAAGCTGTCTTTCTATAGAGCTTCCATTACAGGTCCAGATTTTGGGCTAATATCTTTTCAAGCTGGGATTCTCTTATTTTCGAGGACTTTATTCCAAGGTGAATCATGTGGTGTTTCTAAAAGAAGTGGCTTCAGTGGCTGAACAAGCAGAAGGCCTGTCTGTGTCAGCTTTCTTGTCTACATTGTTGGAGTGAGTGGTTAATTATTGCCGGTTAGTGGACTTCTCATATTGTCTTCGACAGCTGGCTTCTAGGTAGGTTCTGTGTAGGTGAGTTCAAGGCCTTTAGGTATTAAATTCTTAGATATATTTAGCCAGCATTTGAGTTTGTTCCTCTCTTCAATGCTAACATAAAGACTTCACAAATGAGCAGACTAACATTTCCCTTCTTATTGTTGACCAGATGTCTGGTGGGCTTCCCTGAAGTCTTGACTGGCCCAGTTCATTGCCACTGTTTATGTTGAATGATTCCGTTGGTGCTTATATTTCTTCATTTGTACATTGAACAGATGTTGGTTGAGTTCTGGGGATTCAGCAATGAAGCAAATATGTCTTCATATACTTTACATTTGATTTGATGGCTGCTCTGGTTATCCTCAAAAACTTTTAGCCTTTGTACGCAACGACATGATTTAACCAATTCAGAAACTCCCTACATTTTTAGGGTTACTGTTGCATGACTTGGTATTGAACTCCGTATTTATTTCCAGTCTTATTTGTAATCGAAACTCCTCTGAGAACATGTTTTGGGTCTTATATTCATATTTAACAATCCTTTTATTTATTGCTAATAATAACAAACGTATAGCGCTCACTATCTACCAGAAATTGTTCTTTATATAATATATATATTGATGCTTTGTATAAATTAGCTCATTTAATCTTCACAGCCATCATATGAGATAGATAGCATTGTTATTCCTCTTTTACAGACAAGGAAATTGGTGCACAGACAGGTCTATGAACTTGCCCAAAGTTAGCTAGTAAGTGGCAGAACAGGTGTTCAAACCTAAACCATCTGGCTCTGGAGACTGTGCTTGTAACCGCTACCAGGAATGTTCATTTCGTAAGTGCCTTTTAATACTGTTTGTGCGTATAATTTTACTAGTTTAATATAGAACATATAAAAAGACATATAGGAGTATTAGTATTGCAAAACCAATGTTAACCGGATATAAAAACACTTTTCTCAGACAATCACTATTAATTTATGATGTCTGTCACCCACAGAATCTTCTACCTTTCTGCCTAAATGCACTTACCTCGGGCATCATTGGGCACATACGTTTACATCTCTAGCCACCCAAGGTTTTCACAGCTCTTGTATAATTTTCTTTTGAAGATAAAAGAAGTGATGGATGGAGAGATAAAAAGCGCTGTGGACAGAATTGTGTCCCCCCCCCCCCCACCCAAGTTCATATACTGAAGCCTTAATCTGCAATGTGGTGGTATTTGTAGATGGGGCCTTTGGGAGGTAATTAGGGTTAGTTGAGGCCATGAGGGTGGGACCCCTACGATGGGATTAGTGGCCTTATAAGAAGAAGAAAAGAGAGAGCCCACTCTCTCTGCCATGTTAGGACACAGAGAAAAAGTGACTGCCTGCTGGCCAGGAAGAGAACTCTCACCAGGACTGGAATGTGCTGGAGCCTTGATCTTGTACTTTCCAGCCTCAGAACTGTGGGAAATAAATGTGTGCTGTTTAAGCCACTTTTTGTTAAAGCTATCTGAGCATACAAACACAAGAAGGAAGAAGAAAAAGGAGTGACAGATGGAGTTCTTATGGGAATTGTAATCTGACTTTAACCAGGTCTCAAACCTATTTGTTTCTTTGTTTTGGTTACAAAATGCCTAATAACTGTGACTAAAGGTTGAAAGTTTTATATATACCTAGTTATATATACTCAGTTACATAAACATATGCTTAGCTATATAAATATGTACTTTAAATACTTAGTTATATATGTATATACAAGTGAATACACTTTTGTTGAACTTTCCAGTTTCATGAGTTGTTAAATACTTTAAAATTTATTAATGTAGAATACTTGAAGCATTAAAAAATTTTTGTCAGCATCATTCTTTGTGTGTGTTTAACGATTATTTCCTGGCATGTATCGCCATCAAATGACATTCTGTTATTTCTTAACATGTGTATTATTTGCTTGTATCTGTTGATCTGTTGAATTGCATGAACAGATATGATGCAACCTGGCTGTGAGATCCATAGCTCCCTTAAGAACTCAGACTAATGGTAATATGTAATTACACTTTTTATTTAAAAGCTCTTCTAGACCCAACAACTAGAATTAGAGGAGTATATTTGCTTTGAGCTTGGTATTCATATAACCACAATATTTAGATTTTTTCCCATATTGATCTAGCACTGAGTAGAAGACCTGAAAGATGTTTACTAAAAACACAGTGAATACCAAATAAATAACCAACCCAAATATGGAAATCTGAAGAAATCATAGCCACCTTGTGGTCAAAAGACTGTCAACTTCTAGGATGACACATTGTTTCAGAGAGCTGTATAAGAGAGCAAAAAAAGAAAAGTCTCTGGAACTGAGCCACATCTTGGGTAAGTGCTGGATTTGTGGATGTAACCTGTGAGCCACTTAAAATTTTAATTTTTAAAATTTCATTATGCCAACTATAATGCCTAGGAGAATAGACCAAGTTACATGACCAAAAGAACATTTGTATACTTGTTGTGCTCTACATTTTTCTATACCAAAAACATCCCTGTCATTTAAAGATATCTTTCTAATATTACTGAATTATTTAGGGCAAGATATGTGGACTAGAATCAGTATTACTCTTAGTGGGACTCTCGAGTTATATTTCTATCAGCTCTGAAAGATTCGGCCAGGACCTGTTAGCAAAGCATAAAATATTGTGTATGTGTTTGCTTATATGTTTGTATATGTGCATAAGTGTGTGTTTAGGAATGGAGAGTTTGCATAGAGAAGTATATGGCATACAAGAAAGCTTTAAAAATAGAAAGCAATTGGTAACAGGATATAGATTGATGTTATTAAAACTGTCCCCTCTCAGCTTTCAATATAATATCATAATGATATATACAGACATATTAAGGAAACACTTGAAAAGATAAAGTTAATAAATGTTTTTAAAAAAATTTTAAGCTAAATTCGAAATGGCTTTAATGATGACTAACTAAAATGGAATTGGGAGTTTCATAGCAGGGGGAAGTAAAACCATTTTTCTTTTCTACTAGACTTGAGGCCATTTAGCTGTTATCCTCTGTTTTTACCGACTAGCTTCCTGAGGGTGGTCGTGTGTTGCTCTTTGCTCACAGAGGTGGTTTTGTTTATTTCACATTTTTTATCTTTTATATACAGTTCTCCACATAACCATGAAAATCTGCCTGTAAGCCTCAAAGCACTTAGACATGCTTTGAATTAAGGATCCAAAACAGAGTAATAGTCTACCCTCAGAAGTTCATAATATACACTCAGCACCGGGAGGGTCCTATTTGGACAGCAGGCTGGTTTTGTTTTCCAAGTGTTTTGAACTCAAAGGGAAAAAAATGTTAACTTCTTAAATACAACAGCAGTCATCAACGGCTGTTCTCATTTGAACATAGTTTGTCTTAATTTAACAGACTTTATGATGATGGGTTTAGAATATTTTTTATTTCATGATTTTTAAAGGCAGAATATTCAGGTCACAGATGCTGTATCTTTAGAATAAGGCAAAATGAAGTAGTATCAAGCTCTGTCTTAGTAAAGCATATTATTTTGATCATTCAGAGAAGACAGGACAATAAAATATGGTGTAAAACTGTTGAGACCTTTACTTTAAAAGCTGTCTCTGGGCTTCCCTGGTGGCGCAGTGGTTGAGAGTCCGCCTGCCGATGCAGGGGACGCGGGTTCGTGCCCCGGTCCGGGAGGATCCCACGTGCTGCGGAGCGGCTGGGCCCGTGGGCCATGGCCGCTGGGCCTGCGCGTCCGGAGCCTGTTGCTCCGCAACGGGAGAGGCCACAGCAGTGAGAGGCCCGCGTACCGCAAAAAAAAAAAAAAAAAGAAACAGCAATAAAAGCTGTCTCTGCTGATGCTTTTTTCCAAGGGTGACGTGGAAAGACAGCAACATCTCCTTCACGGTGGTTCTCTCTTACTCACCGACTTTAGCTGCCTCTGGTCATGTGGGTGCCCTCCGGGGAGACTTCATGGCGGTGGCAAAGCAGCCTCTCCCACTCCTGAGTCTTTAAGCCTTTCTTTCGTAGAGTAACTTACTGCCCTAGATTTCAGTCTCATGGCAATGGCAATACTTCCTGTCGGTACCTGGTGTCAGGGAACTGTGTGAAGCTGCCTATCGTGATAACTTGCTGGACCCTGTGATGGTGTCATGGTAGCTGATGCTTGTACACCTGGTGATCCCTCACTCCTTGAACAGGTCCAGTCCTGCTGAGCTATGTCATCATGGCATGCTTCAAGGAGGAGGTGGCACAGCTGTGGAGTCATAAGTAAACAGGCTTATCACTTACTTTTCAATGGCTTCTTTACAAGGAGCCCCGCTACAGCTTCACCTACCACCCACATGATGACAATTTACAGATCTTGCTCTGGTGCTCCAGACAGACTTCTCCAAGTGGCATTTCTGCGAGGATAACCAGTTGTGCCTTATTCTCAAAACATTCAAAACTGAAATCAGCTCTACCATGACCCCCACTAAACCTGCTGGGTCTTCCAAATCCCATGTTTTACCTTTTCCCCCAGTCTACAAAGAGCTGTCTGGGAGTCACCCCAGACTTTTTCTCTCTGGCCTTCTCCTTCCGTTTCTCATTGACCTTTATCATGTCTGTGGCGTTCTTCTGGCCCCCTATCATTTGGCATCGAACCACTATGACAGTTTTGAGTTTGATCTCTCTGCTTTCAAGTTCATAGTCCTACAATCTGTCCCTGTTCTTTTTAAAGAAAAGAGAATGAGATATAATTTATACTCACATTACTCTTGCCAGAGTTATTTTTCTAAAAAGAAAATCAGAATATGTGATTCTCCAGTGTGAGTTCATGAAATACCTCCCACTGACTAGTTTCCTTATCTATAAAATAGATAAGGAAACTTATCTAGCAGTAGAAGCTGTCCTACCTGTTCATTGTGGGCATTATATTAGATGATGGATATAATGCCTGTCCTGTAATAAAAGTTTATTGTTATTAATGTAGCAAAGCCCCCAACCCCTTGCCCTCAGGTCTTTGCCACACTTATCTACAGAGACAGCACTGGTTCCCCTACTGCTCCCTGCAGGCTGGGTTTCAGTATTATTCCTCTTCGAAACTTCTCATGGCAAAACCCTCCCTCACTCCTGAATATGAACTCCTTGGAGGCCAAAAGGCTGTCTTGTTAATTTCTGAAATAATATGTGTGAAGCACTTAGCACTGAGCCTGATTCTAGGAAGAAACTTCTTTCATTGGTTAAATGCCATGTCTACACCTACATCTGCATGTACACCTACACCTATGTATATCTATACTATACCTTTATCTGTTTATACCTATACCTGTATCTGTATCTATCTCTATCCATATCTAAATCCCTACCTATATCCAGTCATCTACACCATTGGGAGAATGATCCTGTTAAAATAGTACAACATGGAGACCAGGCTTAGAAATCTCCCAAGCAGACAAAACCATTTAAGCCCCACAAACAAAACTGAATCTAGCTTATTTCATGAACTTAGCTTGTTTCTTGTAAATACCTCTGGTAATGGTAAAAGAAACTTAAGTCCTTTTCCTGAAAATGGTATAAGATAATCACTTTTAACCAGTTCCCTCCTGCTGTGTGGAAATCCTTTTTTAATAACCAATCAGTGTTAAGGTTAAACAATCCTCATTTTCACTTTAGAAGCCGTCCTGGAATGTTATGCCTCTGAGCTTCATGTCAGTTGTGCATGTCAAAGCTCCCCGTTCTAGAACTATCCTTACCTGCACAATAAACTCTTACTTATTATTAATATTTTTAATAGACCTTTATTGGAGTATAACTGCTTCACAACGCTGTGTTAGTTTCTGTTGCAGAACAAAGTGAATCAGCCGTATGCACACACATGTCCCCATATCCCCTCCCTCTTGAGTCTCCCTCCCATCCTGCCTATCCCACACCTCTAGGTCATCGCAAGGCACTGAGCCCATCTCCCTGTGCTATGCGGCTGCTTCCCACCAGCCAACTATTTTACATCCGTTTGTGTATATATGTTGATGCTACTCTCGCTTCACCCCAGCTTTGCCCTCCCACCCCATGTCCTTGAGTCCATTTTCTACGTCTGCTTCTTCATTCCTGCCCTGCACCTAGGTTCATCAGTACCTTTTTTTTTTTTTTTTAGATTCCATATATATGTGTTAGCATCTGGTATTTGTTTTTCTCTTTCTGACTTACTTCACTCTGTATGACAGACTCTAGGTCCATCCACCTCACTACAAATAACTCAATTTCGTTTCTTTTTATGGCTGAGTAATACTCCATTGTATATATGTGCCACATCTTCTCTATCCATTCATCTGTCGATGGACACTTAGGTTGCTTCCATGTCCTGGCTATTGTAAATAGAGCTGCAATGAACATTGTGGTACATGACTCTTTCTGAATTATGGTTTTCTCAGGGTATATGCCCAGGATCTGGTGGTTTTAATTTTGCTATTTCTGGGTTTTTGACACTCCGTTTAAAATGTACATTTCACTATGACACTTCTCTGATTTAAAACACTCTAGTGTCTCTTCAGAGTCTAGAGGATAAAATCCAGAACACTTGGAGTGTCTGGAGTGTCTTGAAGTGTCTGAGAAGCTCCCTGGATGTACATCTGTGATCTGGACATGTGTCATTGACAATATCTGTTTACCTTTTTACCTGTTCTGGAAGAAATCCAGGTATCAGCTTTGAGAAGTAGCTTCTAAGCACTTAATCTTCATTATCTCATTTCATCCTCATCGCCACTGGTTGGGATAATTATTTCTATAATTCCTAGCTTGTTATTGAGGAGACACAGGCACAAAAGTTTAAAACTTGCCTGTGGTCATATGGCACTCCATCTCCACTAGAGCTGAAATTTTGAAGGCAGAGACAGTGTCCTGTTCAAGTTTAATAATTAACAAGTGTAGCTCTAATGTTTGCTGGGGAAATGAAAAGTTTACCCATAACATGTTATCTGATAGCAGCTTCACCCTCACAACTTTCTATAAAGTCAGTGAGCGTTGCTACTGTGACAACTTCACACCTGATTTTGCCAGAATGTGTCATGCCTCCAAAGAACATTCTGCCCTTCCTCTTGGGGTTTGCTGTGGTGCTGATTTGTGAATCTAAACATGGCATAAGTACCCAGAGAGTGTCAGGTTTCAGCTCTGAATTTCCAACCTTAGGGGCTGGCTGTAAGGCATGACACTGTTCTGTGACCCTGTATCACCATCTACCAGGCAGAGCTAAGTTCCTCCTGTGATAGCTACACACAGTTTTGGGTGAGATTCAATGAGAATTAGTAAAGGACAACCAAGCTAGTCCTGGGATTTGGACATCAGCAAGGGTAGGAAGAAACATTCAGTGACACCCAACTCTCCTCTCACTGAATGATTAACTTGTCCAATGGCCAAATCACCAAATTTACGAAATGTACTGACTGACCAAAAGGTTATTTTTAATAGGTTTGACAAGATTGTTACCAACTTAAAAACAAGGTTGTAACGACTTTAGTAAGAATTTGTGATTTATTTACTAAATATTGAATATATGTCTAAATGTTCTTGGCAAATCAGTAAATTGGTGAATTCAGCAAATTAGTCCTACTGCTGGGAAAACTCCTCTAACACCAGCGTGTTTATGAACTTAAGCTCCGGGAGGACATGGAACATGGGCATCTCGTTTAATGTTGTTTTCCTAATGGTCAGCAGTGTGCCCAGGACGTAATTAACTGAATAAATCACTGTTGAATAAATAAATGTGTCTCTATATGAGATTGTGGTTGACTCTTGTACAGAAACACGTTAAAATGAGCATAGCCTATGCCAATGTTCAGGCCTGTGAAAATTTTGGTTAGTAGTATCATTTTGTTATATTATTTGTAAGGTTGCATTAAACATACTTGAATTGGTGAGCTATGGCTCCTTGTAAAAGTACAAGAAAATATAAACATGGGTTTCTAAGCTTAAGTAAGTCTAGTGATGACAACTCATCTAGTATTTTAATAGATGTTTCAATTCAGCAATAGTATTTACCCAGAAAACCAGTTGTAATGATTCTGAAATTAAAGAAAAATCATAAACGTCATTATATATATTTAATCCACTCTCTCAGGCAGCTAATGGTTGGAAGTTAGGAAGACAAAACAAATTTTGTTAATGTGTTACATAATTTGTCTCATTTTCATGTGAAAGACTGAACTGTCGCCCAGACTTAGAATCACCATATTCAAACAATATGATTGTGATTGATTATGCAACTAGCTTTATTACTGAGACAAACTGTGATCTTCTGGTAAAGTGCTTTATTTGGGATTATAGAGGGTTATTTCAGCCTAAAGGAAGGAGTTGAGCAATGGAATGCCGAGTTGACTTATTTTATGTAAGATCTAACTGAACTAGTCATGAAACATGAGAATATCATTTCCTATTTTTCAACCTCTGGTAAAGTCAAATATACTATATCAAATTGCCTGGTTTAGGCAATAAGATAATTCATTATGACAACCAAGAATAGATGCATGGCTGTCTTACTGTTCTTAGATTCAGGTCTTAAGACTTAATGAAAACCCGGTCTCCCATTATTCAACCTGTATGATGTGTCAGGAACAATTATGTATTTCATTGAAGATAGAGATAAGCCAAAATCCAGGAAAGACAATATGTTCAGACTATGAGTGAGGGGTATAATGATGAAAAATAGAAGCTCCAAGGATGAGAAACACCGGGAGAAAGCACATGTATATTCATTGCCGTATATTCATCTGTTCTGGTTTTCTTCATCAATTTTAAAATGCGGATCCAGTTTTGAAATATTCATTGAAAAAAATCTTTTTTCTAGATACAAGTAACAGTGTCTAAAAAATCCATTGAACTTATGCCAACTATATGAGGTTAACCACTGTGTTTTTAGCACATCTTTACCACTCATGCACTGAGAATGTATGTGTATACTTATAGATTTAAGTATATAAACATATTAATAATTGTTAGATAATATATTATACATTATGTGTAATTTACTTTCCTAATATATATGTTTGTATATGTTTAAAACCCCATAAAACGAATTCAACCCACAGCCACCAGGGGCCCAATTTGCTCCTTACCGTCTGGGAACTTCACGAACTACAAACCCTCTTGCCAGCCTCCGAGTTCTCTACCTTTTGGTCCTTCCTCTGAGTCTGTACTTCCCGATTCCAGCTCTAGATCATTCCAACCCACTTCCTTCCACGTTCCTATTTTTCTCCACTTTAGAAAAGTCACAAATTTGTGGCCTCCAATCACCAGCGGGGTGTCACGTTTCTAGCCCATCCTTCAGTGTTTCTCTAAGACAGCTGCTTTTCTTATTTACGTAACTACTGTTTCAAGATTGCATCATCCTCTCAGGCTGCTACTTCCCCCCGAAACACCACATTCCCAGAAAATTCTGCCACTCATACTCTTCCTCTTTCTAATAAGAAACAAATCATACCAATAGCAACAATAATAATAATGAGAATCATCAACATTTGTGAGTACAATTTTACTGAATTACATGTATTCTTTAGTTTAATTTTCACCATCAACCTATGAGGCAGGTACTATTATTATTTCTTTTTACAAAAAAGGAAGTTGAAGAACAGAAAGGGCTTCTTCCTCATGGAGTCTATTATTACTGTCACCATCATCTCCGGCCACTGTTGCCTTAGTTTTTTCCCTTGATTGTGGCAGTGGTTACATGGGTATATGCACATGTCCAAACTCATCACACTGTATACATTAACTATGTGCAGTTTCTCGTATACCAACTATACCTCCATAAAGGACTTCTGTTTTATCGCCTGATGCCCTTCCCTGTTTATAGCCAATTCCTCCCTCTGTGCTCTGTATCCCAGCTCCTATGTCATTTTCGAAGGCATGGTCCCTCTCTTATTTTCTCCTTCCCATCTCTAAACACCCCATTTCTATGTATATTTATTTGTTTATTTTTCTCTCTCTCTCTCTTTTTTTTTTGGCCACCCTGTGCGGCATGTGGGATTTTAGTCCCCAACCAGGGATTGAACCTGCGCTCCCTGCATTGGAAGCGTGGAGTCTTAACCACTGGACTGCCAGGGAAATCCCTGTATATTTATTTTGAGAACCAAGCTTTTGCCAATCGTGTTTCCTGGGTTCAATTTCTAACTAAATCACTTTGTCATCTGGATTTTTTTTTTTTCTTTCACATTTCCACTGGACTATTGATCCTAAGTTTGCCTGTCATCTTCCAATGGCTATATCTAATGGATGCTTTTTCTTATCTTTCAGAGCATTTGATGCTGCTGGAATCTCTTTTTTGAATCACTTCCTCCAGTGGCTCATAGGTCAACACCGTTTCCAGCTGCATTTCCCTCATTTCTATCAGTATCTTCTCTTTGGTCCACGGACCCCCTTCTTCAGAGCACTCTTCACGTGACGTTCCCTGGAATTACTCTGCTGGTTCCCTCTTCTTTAACACCATGCGTATCCCTGAAAGACCTCACCTACAGATGATGTGAAAGTCAGTATTTAACCATGGGTTTATTTTCTTATTTCAAATGTATTGCACTGCTAGACAGCTCCATGAAGATATCCTGCGCGTGCCTTTAACTAGAACTCCTCATCTGCCCATATTCTCTGCCAAATCTGTCCCTGCCCTTGTGGTAACTGATGCTGCTGTCCTCCTAGTCACCATGTCGGCGATAGATACTAACAAACAGGTGCCTTAGCTCCAGTAAGATCAGTTATGAAGCTCTGTCAACTCTCTACTTTCTGTCCACCCCCGTTGCGTTTACCCAGTTCAGGATATCTGGTCCTTATGTGATGACCTTTGACCATCTCGGTAAACCTATTTCCTACCACGTAGTTACATGCACACTGTGTCCCAGCTAAGCTCACTAATGTCCAGTTTTCTGAGCATCTTTCCATATAACTATGCATTTAACTATCATATGTTTCGCCTCTACTGTTCCTGATTACATCTATTCATCTTATGAGATAGTTCATGTTTCCTCCTCTAAGCAGCTTTCCCTGATTCCTATGTTGAGTTCAATGCTCATCTCCTGTGTTACACATCTTCTGAGATACCCCTAAAATAGAAGTTATCACGCTGACTACAATTCAGTGTAGCTTTTGGTTTACTTGCTTCTTGTTCCCCCTGAACTCTGAGACACAGCAGGGCTCTCTGTTGTTTATTTCAGTGCCTCCAGCTCATCCTACAATGTCATGTCAGAGTAAATGTTCCATAAATGCTATTTGACCAGTTGAATGAATTTCAAGTGACCGCTTAACCAAAGAGAAAATAACAGATTAAACTCTTTTTCACTACAACTATAGAGTGTGAAGCAGCAGTGCTTAGAATAAACTTTCTCAGCTATGAACCAGTGTTTGTATAAATATCTTGTAGATGTGCATTCTGTGTCATGATGAGACAGATTTTTTTCACCCTTATTTAGTTCTGGGTTGGAATTTGCATACACCTAGCGTGGTGAAATTATACAGAAATTGGAGTTGAAAAAGAATGAGAAGCTTTCAAATTCCCTAGTAACCTTTCTATAGCTTCAGGAGATTTTTGCTGTCTGCCTATATGCCAGGTAATCATAGTCACTGAATCAAAGTTGGAAGATGCTTTGGGAATCACCTATTCCAACACCATTATTTTTATATATGAGGAAACTGAGCCCCACTGGACTAGCTTCCTAGGGCTGCCATAAGAAATGACCACAAACTTGATGGCTTACAACAACAGAAACTTATTCTCTCAGTTCTAGAGTTTCCAAGATCAATATCAAGACGTTGGCAGGGCCAAGCTCCCTCTTAAGACTCTAGCAGAGAATCCTTCTGTGTCTCTTCCAGGTTCTCATAGCTCCAGCCCTTCCTTGGATTATGGCATCACCACTCCAATCTGTCTGTATCTTCCATGGCCTTTGTCCCCATGTTTTTTCCCCCCCGTCTCTAATAAGGATACATGTTATTGGCTTTAAGACTGACTCTAGGTCCAGGATGATCTCACTATGGGATCCTTAGTTGCATCTGTAAAGACGCTTTTTCCAAATAAGGGCGCATTTTGAGGTTCCTGGTAGACATACTTTGGGGGCCCACCATTCAGCCCGCTACAATGAGTAATGGCAGAACCGCAGCCAGATCTCGTCCCCTGTCCCTGAATTGAGCACGGCTGCAGTCATCCTGCACGCTCAGCAGAGGGGAGAAATGAAGTCGATCTCGTATGGGCCAGATCTCATCCATGATTCATTTTCTCCATTCCATTATGTGTGTTCGGAGACACACGAGATTGCAAAAAAAGACGTGTGTAATGAAAACTGTTGAGGTTCTGTTCTGAGTGGTGCTCCTAAATCTTTTCTACACTATTTGGCTGAATTATCTTTGTAGATGTATTGCCCTCCAGGAAAGAATCAACAGGTGCGCTATCCTATTTCAGTTTCTTCGCATATTAGTTGTATGTTTTCTTTCTACATATAAAAAACAAGGTTGGGTTTTCTAAATTTTTTTTTCGTCAGCATCAGTTTTTCTACTCCCTAGACACAACTCAGATGGCATTCACAGGCATGTGCAAGCATTCAGAAGTAGCACTAGTACCACTTAATGCTGGAAGCATGGTAAAGATGCCAGCATGTGTGGAGAGTGGCTGTTACGCGTAAGTAAGGACTTCTCCCATATGTCCCTCCCAACCATCCAGGTGGGGAACTGAAATTCAGAGGGTTAATTGAGCAAATCAGTGTCTGGTCAAAGATTTGGATTCTGTACTGTGTGTGGCCAAAGCATATATTCTTTTCTAAATGTCTGTCAGTCTCTCTTGATTTGGTGTAGTAACAAAGACACAAGTAGAACTAATAGAAAAACAGATATGTATTTTGGTGGCAGCCAAAATCCATCAGAGCTGTCAAAGTCATCATATCATCTTTGATACTGGAGCTGCACCTGTGGATACGTGGTGCGGGGAGATCAGAGGCTTAGAGTCACAGGAAAGGATGCAGCCAAGGACTACAACAGTCTCTCTAGTAACCAGTCTTAGCTAAGCGTTCACCAGCACTCATGAGAGGAGAAATGCAGAGTTAACCACACAGCGTGTGGATTTATATTGGGTTCTTTTCTACGTGTTTGCCTACTTAACTGAATAGCTAGTAAATAGAATATTACCTTTCTGTAGGTTTCAGTTCTTCTAAATAACCATAGTTTTGGATTTATAAATACCTAAGCCATAAGAATTTGCTATTAAAAGGGGAAGGCAATCAAAATCTCTGTTACTAGCCTGGAGCACTGAATGCCTGATGAGATGCAAGGTTTCAGAGGCAACTGTTCTACCAAGGATCTCACTTGTACCCTATTCTATTTCATTGTTAAAACAGTTAAGAGCAGTGTTTTGTTTGTCTCATTCATCAAAATTACATAAGCCTTTAAATATACAGTTTATAAATGCCTATGAGCAAATTCAGCTATACATCTTAGGCCTATAATAATTATTTGATGCATTTATTGTCATTCCATTGCTATAAAAGATATATGGAAAAATAGCAGGTACTGTAATTATGTTGAATTATTACAAGGAGGATTATGTCCTAATACTGCCTAATTTTGTCTGTGTCCAAATTATGTGAGAAAATGGTTGAGTGCTTTTAGGAGATTGTAAACTATTCGAGAACTATCAAGTTTTCTTGAAGAGCTTTGATCCCATTAGATAGGACTTCAGTGATCATATGTTGAATTAATGTTGTAGTGAGTGGGAAGATGTGTTCTCTTACGTTAATGACATGTTGATATTGTCTCTTCCAAAGAGGAATTGTAATGAACGATTGCACATATCGGCTACTTGCCAGAATGTGTGTTAAACCGATTTGCCCAGGTCTGACGTCTCCTATCTCCATATCTGGCCCTCGTACTCTTTCCTGCTGTCTAAGTGTCACATGTGGCTTTGAAGTCAGCCCCTAGTCACTAGCTCAGTATTTCAGGTCAGAAGAGCTCAGCTCTAAGTTCTTTTTTTATTTAGTCAACAAATATTAGTTAAGATGCTCGAGATACAAAACAAATACAGTTCCTCTTCTCATGGAATGTCTAACCAGGTGAGCAAGGTCAGACATCGAATATGTAATAATAAGGATGCCAAGTGTTATAAAAGTGGACATGCAGGATGCCATGGAGGTAGATTACAACAGGAGCTCGTCTTACCTGAAGCTTTGGGGAAGCCATCCCAAGGGAAATGGCATTCCAGGAATCTGAGGGGTGTGGAAACAGCAAAGCGAAGAGAAGGGCCAGAGTGCTTTAGCTATAGCAGTGCATGTCAGAGGAACTTTCTGGAAGAACAGAGGAAGACAAGCACGATTGAAGGGCAGAGACAAGGGAGTCATGGGGTAGAGGGTTTATAACTCAGAACAAGGTTTTTGAGTTGGCCATGGGAAGTCACTGAATGCTTTTAAGAGGAGAGCACAGTCAGTGAGGCAGCACTGCCCCCTTGCCTGCCCTAAGTTCACGTGCAGCTCTGCGTGTTGGAGAGTTCCCAGGCTCCCTGGTGCACCCTCTCAATGGGCTCTCCTCCCTGGGAACTTCTTTGGTAGCACAGTATGTGTTCAGCTGGTGTATGAAGTCAGCAAAGCATTGGACATTTCATGCCATAACCATCAATTCTCAACAAAGGAGAGAGAGCGGAGTTTTTCATCCTTCAGAGGGAAAATACTGAGGAATCAGTCTACGATCCTTTAAAAAGCCCTAAGGGGACTGAGCTCCAGTTACTCCTCTGAGTAACCTACTTATTAGATTTCTCCATTCTCTACTGCTTCAATTGTATTTCCAGAATCACATCCTAAATAAACTGCATGCAGGAAAGTCCTTATCTCAGTGTTTTCTATTTAGGGAACTCAAATGAGGGTTAGTACTGAAGTTACAAGAAGAAGCAGACTCTAAGAATAGGGTTCTGGAAACTGGACCTTTCACTGGTGATGTTTACCATTTCTGACAGTAGTAAATGGGATAGTGATAATCCCCAGAATGTTGTACCACCATAATTACCCAGTCACCCCTGTGCATTGGTTGAGGTAAAGGCTGAAGCGGAACAAGTAACTTCTGCAATGACTTCTGTATTTGAGTCCAGTACGGGGGCAATGGTAATTACATGGATTGTAGAGTTGTCTTCTATTTGTTAACATCCCTTGAAGCCTAAAGAAAGAAAATAACAGGCTCAGATCAACAGCTGTCATTTACGGAGCATTCTGAAAAGTGGAATACTCCTACAGCCACAGGACAGGTTGTATTACAGATCTGACGGGAGATGAAAATCTGAAGGAAACGGAGTGCACAGCCTGGTAGTTCTCTCATGTAAAAGTCAGGGTCCTAAAAATAAAGTAATAGGACCCTGAGACATGGGATGGGGACTTTTGGGTGGAGTCATGATAACCCTGAACCCCCAAATTCTCATTTGAACAGTTCACCTGTAGTGTAATGAACCCTAAGCCTAACCCTAACCCAGTCATGTTGACAGTTTCCCATCTGTCGCATCCTCATCTCATCTTATTTCTACCTGGCAGCTGCCGTCAGTGACACGAAAGCTCACCACACCCATGGATAGACTTGGAAATGGTTGATATTTAATGTCCAACTATCAACAAATGCTGGCTCTCCCATCCCTCACTGGGACGTTCTCTGCTTGCGATGTGCTCTGTGATTCTGAGATGTGCTCTATTTGGTTGCCCTTTGTAGTCGTCTACTCAGGGCTCATTGCCATTTGCTGTCTCCTTTCCCCACTCCTTCACCTGTGCTTCTGGTGGTCACCTCCCAGACAGCTTACCTAGACCCAAGTCCTTGTTTCAGGGTCTAGTTGAGGAATCCATCCTAACACAGAATTTTAAAAGGTCATTCTGGTTGCAAAATGGGATGTGGCTGGAGCGGGTCGACGGAACCAGAGAGAATGTGGAGAGACCAATAAGGAAAGTATTAGTCATTCAGGAGAAAGATGCAGTGGTTTAGGCAAGCATTGTGGCTGGGCATGGGCAAATTCTAGAGATGGAATCTACAGTACAAAATTGATTGCATATTGAGTGGGGAAATATTTAGATTAATTTCCTGCCTGTAATAGTTGCCCCTTTTGCTACCTTGGGACCCATGTCTGCTACCACAATGGCTCTTGGCATTGGCTTTTCCAACATTTGCGGGGGAAGGACATTTTGCCTCTGAACACAGGCCCACTTCTGGGATTTTGCTCTTTATTTCCATACATCTCCTCAAGTTAACTACCACGTATACTTGAATCTCCACATACCATCACCCATCATATTTCAGTTGTTTCACGTGCCTTTTAACTACCTTCCAGTTGCTTCCTGGTTGGCCCATCCTCCTGTTTAACTCTAGTGGTTCTTTCTTGCTTCTCGGTCTGACTCTTCATCATCAGGCGTCCCTGATCTAAATGAATCCTTGCTCAGGATAAGTAACAGATAATCATCAATTACGTTACTACCAGTCTAAACAAATATCCCCATCCGTTTGCCTCAACTCATGCAACTATTCAGAACCGCTGACACGTTACCGGTATCATGCAAGGATACATCATTTTTCTTAAAAATGGATGCTTTTGATGGGTATTGAGTGTTATTTTTTCTATGCATGAGACAGATCTCAAGGGCACTTCTGTCTACCTCTTCCCTTAAATTCCACCTCTTTGCTGGAGTGGGCAAGCCTCCTGTTTGGCTGAGAACACAGATCTCTCTATTCAACTTTCACGACGTCATGGCAACTCTATCTCCTTACATCTGGTGCATAAAGGGTACAGTTCTGGCTCTTTACCACATCTCAGAATATCTGTACTTAAAAGCCCCCGTTAGTGAATTCAGTAAGGACTGACAACAAGCCAGGATCTGGCAAAATCTTACCTAAGATCTTTAATATTTGTAAAGATTTGTGTTTTTAAGTAAATAAGCAATGGAAAATGTTAAATCATAAAAATGATGGAACTAGTAATTAAAGGAGAAACGTTACATGTATCTGAAGAAGCACCATTACACTGTTTCTGTGGCAGAGAAACCTAGCTGTTTATAAAAGTCCGTATCTCCTTTCTGGACACATGGCTAGACTACATTTTGTAGTTTCCCATGAGGTTCGGAATGGCACGTGACTGAGTTCACAATTGCAATGAAATTCTAAGTATATATGACGTCCCTTTACCTGAAATTCTGGCGAGGTCTCCTCTTAGTGCTGTCGCTTTCTGGTGGGCTAGAATGGAGACCACCACCAAGGTCACCTCGGAAAAGATTCACTGGAAGCCTCTGTCTTCCTGGTCAACGTATCACAGTGCTGAGGTGGCCTGTCCCCACCTGTGTCTGGTCAGTACTGTTCCCTGAGCAAGCAGCAAACTTTCCATTAGGACTGTTACGGGTGATAGCTCACCTGGTTGATACAGTACCACAGTAAGAGTTTAATTCAGCCTGGATATTCTAAAGTACACTTTTTGGAAGATGTGGATTTTAACTGGATCTTGAAAGACAGGGTAGGCTATGAATTGGCCGACGTAAGGGTGGATATTCAAGATATATGATAATACAAAACGAAAATCAAGGAGAACTTTTTGTGCAAATAGGTTTGGAAGGGCTACAAACAGATCAGTTTGGGCAAAGTAAAAAGATTTTAAGAGTAGTTCAAAGAATGGATAATAGGATTGAGCCAGGTTTTGGAAGACCTTTAATAGCTGGATAAATATTTTGATTTCATAAGGTTGGCAATATATATATATATATATATATATATATATATATAAAAATGTAAAAAAAAATATGAAAAAAATGAGGGCTTCCCTGGTGGTGCAGTGGTTGAGAGTCCACCTGCCGATGCAGGGGACACGGTTTCGTGCCCCGGTCCGGGAAGATCCCACATGCCGCAGAGCGGCTGGGCCCGTGAGCCATGGCCGCTGAGCCTGCGCGTCCGGAGCCTGTGCTCTGCAGCGGGAGAGGCCACGACAGTGAGAGGCCTGCATACCGCAAAAAAAAAAAAAAAAAAAAAAAAAGAATGTTAAGAAGAAAGTAGATACGGCTATTCTAGCTATGAAGAGAACTCTTGTCTTCCCATAGTCAAATTTAAATTCTGAGGATTTTCTTCTGTTTTGTAAATAAAAATTAAAAGGCAGAAACAGTTTGAACTGCCTCTCTGCGTACCAAGAACTTGCCTAATTATTTTTATGACATGGTAGACACGTATGCTTTAGAACTGAGGTCGCCTGACCAGCATTTGTAATGGTCTTCTTACTCACTGTGCTCTCGGTCTGATGATATTCAAGAGCAATTACATAATTACAGTTGGGTCTAGGCACTTACAAGGAGGGTTATAGACATGACTGTGCAGCGTGGATCCTGATGTCACAGAGGGGGGACAAGTTGGCATTCAGGACGCTTTCCTGAGCAGTGGCAGTTATGGTCAGTATGGGACATGGATCCTCCCAAGGGTCATCAATTAATTTATAAGGTCGAATAGGGTTGGGGGTGGAGAATATCAAAGGGGCAGTTGGTACACTATGTAGGAAACAGGAAAGCACAGATAACTCAGGAGGAAATGAGCAATAACTACTTGGCTTATCGAACATTCTTTAGTGCGGAGGAGAATGTAATGTAAAGGGGAGTGAAGGTAGGGCCAGAAACCATAAAACTTAAGTTTCAGGTACACCGATTTAAATCCATTAGAGCTTCCCTACTTGGGAAACTGCTCAGACAGTGGTTAGAGAAATGGGATAGATAGCACCAGTATCCTCAGTGATATACTTAGAGTCGTTTAAAATGTTTATTGTCAGGCTGCCTTTAAATTTACCAGGAAAAAGAAAAACCCACCTAAAACTCTTGTACCAGACTAATGCATTTTACCTTAATTTCCTTTTAAATCTCCTTCTCTGTGTTTAGCTTAAGACTCCATTTCCTCAGTTTAATTCTCACATCACTCATAGTTGCTTCTCCTTAAAATAGGTGGTTTTTTTAGCCTGATCATCTGGGAACAATTTAAACAAAATCCTTCATACGTAAGCTCAGCTTTCTGATTTCCAGAGACTTTCAAAATGATTAATGTTGACTAGTTACATATCACCCTGGTCAATAAGAACAAGTAAAGACACTAGAAAAGCAAACATCAAACTCTCGTTCTGAGGCCAAGGAAGGAGAGTGTGTATTCCCGCAGCCCTCGACTCCCCTCCAGCAATCCAGAATCTCAGTTATATGCCTTGTGATTTATGCTTACGCTTTCCTTTAGTGTAATTCATTGATTCCCTGGGTCTAGACTATGCTTTAAGGAATGAAGAGTGAGAAAGCCTTAGGATGTATGATTTGCCATACTTATTAAATCACTTAATCATTAACAATTTTTTGAGTGCCTACTTTGTGTCAGGGGGTGAGGATGGTCTTTGGTTAACCCCAGTGTGAATATAACCATCATCTCTTTACTCGTAAAGTTGCGTTAGAGCGAGGAAACAGACGCTAAAGTAATTATAATGAACTGGGGTGCGTGTTCTAATGGGGGCGTGCAGGGTGGTAAGCAGGCCTCCACGAGGCATCTGTGCTAATCAATGGGCCGGAAACGTTCTCCCTGAGAAACTGATGCTTAAGTTGAGATGTTGAGGAGCAGTGGAATTAGCCAGAAGAAGGTTTTAGGGAAAAAAATGTTCTTGGCAGAAAGAAGATCACTGGCAAAGAACACGGACAGCTTAGTGAGATAGAGGAAGCGAAAGAATTTCAGTACATTTTGGGAATAAAATATGTGTTAGGATATCCAGAGTTGAATCTGGAGAGGAATCTGGAGGCGTAGGCCATGCAGTAAACCCAGGAGCTTATGTTGGATTTTGTCTTAAGAGCACAGAAAATCCACTGAAGGGTTTCAGGTAGGAAGAGGCACGATGTTATAGGGTGGAGGTAGTTAGACTGGGAGGCCTGGCAGTTATCGCACTAGTACCTGTGAGAGAGGATGGGCGTCTGCACTAGTGTGGCAATGGCTGTAAAGGAGCAAAGGTGCTACACCTGTAACCACGGCACGTGCTAGCTTACTGGTGGCAGGACTACAACTCTGTCCTATAGACTCCTAACCTCTGATGCTGTGACTGATTCTTGGTGTGCTGTTATTTATCCATCAGCCTTCAGCGTTTTAAAGATGTGTGTATCATTGTGATACTGGCCTATTGGCATACAAGTCTAGGCCGTGAAGTTCCTGTGAAGAGATTTTACATCAGGTGAATCACTAAGAGTACTCATTACCGTAGGCACTATTATCAACAACACCCGAAAATCACTTTCGGGTCTTTTAAGGATGTAAGAATATGCCTATAGAAGTTGAAGTGAACTAGCAGGTGAGAATGACAATATTTCAGATTTTTACGTAGCTTGTCACATTTTCCCCTGGGGCAGACTGCACTGAAGGCAATTTTAGAAAAATGGAATAGAACATAAGATTCTTCAGATGTGAATTTATTAGCATCTCTCCGGGGGTCAAGAGATACCCACAAAGCAGCTCTTTTATGTTGTGGCCTAAGTTTTCGGCATACAAATATACATATTTTTTATTTTTCCAGAAGGAAGTTACCGACCAGGGCATTCAGAAGGCCCAATTCTTTGTGGTATTAAAAATATTTATTCATAAGAAACCAAATGATCAGTTCAACATTCCGAGACTTTGTAGCTCTATATAAAAAAAGACTAACATCCCCTCCACGTTAATTTTTCTACTGTGAAAATGTTACTAAGAACCATTTTTCCTCTCGTAATTAAATGCGTTTGGCATCATCTGAATGTTGTAAAGCTTCTGATCTGTGTGGTTTAGGTCGTGCTGTCATATACTAACAGTGTCAAATAGGACATTGGTTCTACTTCTTGCAGTCTGCTCCAGCGACCAGGTTTTTATGTTCTCAGAGGCTCCATCTCCTATAAATCGCCTGTGATGGAGGTCAGGGTCCATATCCCCGCAGATGCATCCTGACTAGTTCTGTGCTTAACTAAGGCTCGGATAGGCTTCTGTAAAAGCAGGCTCTTCAGAAAGTGGGACCCCAAACAGGAAGCTGAGTGCTTGGGGGAGGGTAGTGAACACCACCTTAGAAGACAAGTTTGGGCACAAATACCGTGAGTGTGCATTTGTTTTTATTTTTCCATTGCTCTGATATCCTAAACTATGAATCAATATATCCAATATATAAATGTTTAAGGATGCCTACATTCTGTCTCAAGATTTTCCCTTGACACGCTTTGAGAAGTAGACAGGTAGAACGATAGACGGATAGACCATTGTGAGCAATTCTATCTTACAACTCGCTGTTGAACGCTAATCCCAGGAGAGCAATGAGGGCACCTGTGCTTGAAGTTGGGTTTCCAGCATCAGGTGAAGGATGGAGGTTGTTCTGACTTGAGAAAGTTTTCAAGTGAAGGGAAAGGACGCTCTTATTCTCATTCCCACATTGGCCAGGGCACCTGGGCCTGTCCTGAGTGTCAAAGGACCTGGGAAAAAGGTAAGGACTGGGGAAAAAAATAAAAACAGGTAAGAATTCCAGAGAAAGCTGTTTTGTAAGGTAAAGTTTTGAAAGAACCTGTGAGAGAGAATTGAGGTGGGGGAAGAAGGTTTTTACAGATGTAAATGATGAGCACCCAGGTGAACAGGGAGCCTGGAGGGTGCTGAGTGGTTTCTGGCTTATGTCGAAACTGGTCACGGCACCAAACAACAGCACAACCAGAACACATTTTTGATAGAGATGAGGACTAAAATTAAAAAACAGGGCTTCCCTGGTAGCGCAGCGGTTGAGAGTCTGCCTGCCAATGCAGGGAACACGGGTTCGTGCCCCGGTCCGGGAAGATCCCACATGCCGCGGAGCGGCTGGGCCCGTGAGCCATGGCCGCTGAGCCTGCGCGTCCCGGAGCCTGTGCTCCGCAACGGGAGAGGCCACAACAGTGAGAGGCCCACGTACCGCAAAAAATAAATAAATAAATAAAATTTTAAAACATACCCACCGCCTCCCCCCCAAAAAAAAGAAAAGAAAAAAAAAGGTAGGAGCTTTTCTTTTACTTAAGTAAAATTCCAGCTTTCAATATTGTGACTTCATAGTATCCAACAATATTACTACATAAATGCCTGCACATGCAGACCCTATCTCACTCATGCCTCCAGCACGGAGTCTTTCACAAAAGACTAGCTGCTGTTAAATGTATGGTCTCCTCTAAATAGTTTACTTGGTGTCCATGTCCATATGATACTTGGAAAAGGTCTAATTTCTTCTGTTTACTGGGTGTGCCAGATGTTTTATGACAAATAGACCCGGTTTTTGGAATTACCCGCTAAGTGTGATATTCAGCAACTAGACAGTGACCCCAATTTGTAAAATACGATGCTTGTAGTGAACAAGTTATGTTAATAATTGCAACGCTTTTTCGAGTTGTTGGTTTTCAGTTTTGATTTTCTCAGTACTCTTTCTACACGTCCACTGGAATTTTCAGTCATCTGGTTTTGTCAAATAATCGTTTGTATGAATTACGTATTTTAACCATTGGCTCTAAAAAGACTGACGAAACAGCTGCACAGGTAGTTCAGTATTCACTTGTAGGCAAGGATAAGTTTCTGAGGAATAATACTTGAGGTTATTTGCATATGCTTACATTTACAAATGTTAACACGCAAATGGCACATCACCCTGATATTCCTCTGTTTCGCAAGGATTCCTACCGACCTCTGTGAGAAGTGTGAAGGCCATCAGGCAGGATTCCATTGTTTCCCCTCCCTTATCATCCATGCTGCCCCCCCCCCCACTTCTCCTATTTGCTGTTCTCGACCATCGAAATTCAACATACCTCGAGGGCATCTGGTCGTCTGCTGGGAGCAGCTGGTCCACTGGCTGCACGTCTTCCCTCTGTCCTGGCGGGAATGAGACAGCTGGCTCTCTGAGGAAGGGCCTGCCTGGTGATCTTGGGTGACAGCGGAGGAACTGGGTGGCTCGGGCATCTTCCCTTGTCCTCTCAGTGCTGGAATGTCACTGAGTTCAAGCTCGTACCGCTCGATGCATGACAGGCTAATAAATCGAAAGGCAAGCTGTTGGGTCAAGGAACAGAGACTTTATTCGGACCGTCAGCAGACCGAGAAGATGGTGAACTTGTGCCCCAAAGACCCATCTGGCCTGAGTTAGAATTCAGCCTTCTTTTATACTAAAAGGGGAGGGAGGGAGTAAAGTCAAACATTTCCTGGCTCCCATCAGCCTCCGGAGGGCACTTGTCAATTTCTTACTCCCTGCAGTTATTCACAGGTGGCCCTGGGCAGGATGTTTCCGGTGAGCTAAACAAAGGTATTTTAGCTTAATGCTCATTGCCTGGGAGGCAGGGTTCCCAGAGATGGGCCATTATGTATAATTTAAGCCTCTAGGCAACATCCCTTTAGTGATTAACTTGTAATAGAAGACAAAAGGTTCTTCCCTATTACAGGAGGATGTCTCATTTGCACACTCAGGGGGTGGGGGTCAGGAGATCTGACTCTAAAATTACGTTTCTTAGTCTATGGTTTTACTCTGTGGAAACTCAAATTTGGACTAATTCGGCATTGCTAATATTAGGAAAATTTTTTTTCTTCTGGAAGCGTCCCAGCTCAGTGGAAAGAACAGGGGTTCTGCACCCCGAGAGGCCAGCTCCTTGTTAGGTACACAGACACCAAGGGCAAGGGCTTAACATCCAGGTCTCAGTTTCCCGAGAGCTGGGAGGACTGAATGGCCTGTTCGTTATCTGTCCACCTCACCAGAGAAGACTCCTTCTCATCTGGATCATGTCCTGAGCCCCTGACGTACACATTCGAGACATGTTTACACCAAGTGAAAACACTGACTTACATTCGGTACTAAACAGAGTTATAACAATGGCGAGAGAGACTCTATCTCTGTTATTGCTTTAGGGTTAAACTGATTTATCTGTAAACTGCCTAATCGTTTTAAAATCTCCAAAGGAGAAAAATGCAGCAACTGTGAAAGCAAACAAAACAAAAAAGAACTTTTCATACGATGCACTCAGATAGTCATTTAATCAAGCAAATGTACTGAGGTAGGTAAATGGAACTGAGGCAGTTTGGTGTAGTTAGAAGTGCATGTACGTTGGAACCAGATACACCCAGTATTGAGAACCAGTTCTGATTCATGGTAGCTGACGAACAGTGAGTATTCCACTTGACATCTCTGAGCACTGGTTCTCATCTGTAAAATGGAGACAATAATAGATTAGATTCGATCTTTGTAAGGCACCCAGCACAGCATTTGACCCGTGGAAGGGAATAAAAATATAGTAACCGTTAGTTTAATAGCATCATTCTGTTAGGATGACTGAACTTTCTTATATTGTCAAATATTCATTAGACAAATTTTGATTATAGAAAACTGTTTATGTGTCGAGTGAGAGCAAAAGCTAAAATAGATTCAATTGCATTCATTGCTTATCAGAACAGATGAGTTTCGGGAGGAGATGGGAAGGAACTTTGCCATGTTGGATGTGAGTAGTTTAAGAGGTAATTTGTAGGCTGGATGCTAAAATGTCTTTTCTCCCCTTTAAAAAAAAGACTTTCAAGAGTTCTCGTGGACTACAGTGAACTAGATTGCCTGTTCCTGAATTCCTTAAACAATGTGTTATATAATTTTTTTAAATGCCGTCTTGACCCAGCTTTGAGGCCCTGGATAGAGGCTGGTTAGTGCCCCTTCTTTTTTTTTCTTTTCCTTTAACTTCTTGAAACGATAATATTTTTAATATATTGGGTTAAAGTATATCATTAATTTTACCTGTTTTTAAAATTTCAGTTGGAGTACAGTTGATTTACAATGTTGCGTTAGTTTCTGCTGTACAGCAGAGTGGATCAGTTGTACTTTTACCTACATCCACTCTTTAGATTCTTTTCCTATATAGGTCATTACAGGGTATTGAGTAGAGTTCCCTGTGCTATACAGTAGGTCCTAATTAGTTATCTATTTCAGTGCCCCTTCTTGACAGCCGATTAAGTCCATACCCAGGAAGGTCTCTTATTGGGCTGTCACACCCCAGGCTCGATGGCCCTGCCCAGATCACCCCAGGGCCAGGCGCAGACAGGCAGGGACAGCCTCTTGGTTCAGAGCCCACTGACTGTGTTCATGCCAGCCAGTTCTCACCCCACCTCTCCCGTCCCTCCCAGTGGAGACCGCTGTAAAGACTTGTTCCCATAGCTACCCCTACCCACTGCCCCCAGCCTTGTGTCTTACCCCAGCGATCCCCTGTGTGGCTCCTTCTGGAGTGACATGGACTCCCTGTCTCAGGAAAATAAATTATCTTTTTTCCCCAGTTCTATTGAGGTATACTTGGCAAATAAAAACTCCATAGATTTAAAGTGTACAATGTGATGTTGACACATTTTATATATATATATATATATAAACATGTTTATATATAGTGAAATGATCACCACAATCTTGCTAATTAACATATCTATCACCTCCCATGGTTACTATTATTATTTTTTTTTTTTTGGCGTGATGAGAACGCTTGAGATCTACTCTCTTAGCAAAGTTGAAGTATATGGTTGATTATTATTAACTATAGTCACCATACTGTACATTAGGTCTTCAGAAACTATTCATCTTTCATATATATATATATATATATATATATATATACACTTTTTTTTTTTTTTTTTTGGTACGCGGGCCTCTCACTGTTGTGGCCTCTCCCGTTGCGGAGCACAGGCTCCGGACGCGCGGGCTCAGCGGCCATGGCTCACGGGCCCAGCCGCTCCGCGGCATGTGGGATCTTCCCGGACCGGGACATGAACCCGCGTGCCCTGAATCGGCAGGCGGACTCTCAACCACTGCGCCACCAGGGAAGCCCTACATTTTTAAATTGAAGTATAGTTAATCTACAATGTTGTGTTAGTTTCAGGTGTATAGCAAAGTATTTTTTTTCAGATTCAGATTTTCATTGTAGGTTATTACAAGATATTGAATATAGTTCCCTGTGCTATACAGTAAGTCCTTGTTTATCTATTTTGTACATGGTAGTGTGTATCTGTTAATTCCAAACTTCTAATTTATCCCTCTCGCTTCCCTTTTCCTCTGTGGTAACCGTGAGTTTGTTTTCTGTGTCTGTGAGTCTGTTTTGTAAGTTCGTTTGTGTCATATTTTAGATTCCACATAAAAGTGATATCATATGATATTTGTCTTTCTCTGACTTACTTAATATGATAATCTCTAGGTCCAGAAACTGTTCATCTTATAACTGAAAGTTTGTGCCCTTTGACCAACATCTCCTCACTCCCCCCCATCCCCCATCCCCCAGTCACCACCATTCCACCCTCCGTTACTGCGAGTTTGAATTTTTAAAACTCCACATATGAGAGCATACAGTGTTTGTCCTTCTGTGTCTGGCTTATTTCACTGAGCATAATGTCCTCCAGGTTCATCCATGTGGTCATATATGGCAGGATTTCCTTCTTTTTTAAGACAGAATAATCCATCGCATATACATACCACATTTTCGTAATCCATTCATGTCAATGGACACCTCGGTTGCTTCCACATCTTGGCTGCTGTAAATGTTGCTGCAATGCAATGGGAGAGCCGATAGCGCTGGGAAACAGTGATTTTTATTTCCTTTGGATTTACACCCAGAAGTGGCGTGCGGGATCATGTCCTTGTCTGGTTTTGGTATCAGGGTAATGCTGGCCTTGTACAATGAGTTTGGAAGTCAGCTATCTGGAAGAGTTTAAGGAGGATTGGCATTAATTCTGTAAGTGTTCGGTAGCATTGAAACCATCAGGTCCCAGGCATTTGCAAGGGCTCCTGGGGTCTTGGGTGGCACAGGCTGCGGGGACCCTCCTGTCCTCTCTTCCCCGTAGGGGAACTTGTGGCTGAAGGGATTCCCTTTGATGCTAGGTCAGGCTCATGGTGCTGGTAGCACTGGCGTCTGGTGGGTGGATGACCATGAAGTGGCCGCGAGGCTGGGTCTGATGGGCAGGTGCACGTAGGGGGACCGTGACACCAGGGTGCAGGCACCTCTACCGCAGCATTGCCAATCGTTGTGGGGCACAGCCACTCTGCGGGGTGGCCACGGCTCTGGGGTCTGGGTGTACAGAGGTTAGGGGAGCACGGAGGCCACCGCGGTCCTGGAGCGATGCAGCAGCAACTCCTTCTTGGGGTGGTGCAGCAGCACGTCCCCTTGTGGGGGGTCTGCAGCAGCCGTGGCTGTTGGTTGCCTCTGGCAACCAGAGGTGCCTCAGGCACTGTGGTCCACGCCAACGAACACTAGGGGCATCTGCCGCGAAAGCCGCAGGGAGCTGTGGCTGTCATAGAGGCTGTGGAGGTCCTAGGCAGCAAAGGCTGTCCCGCCCTCTCTCTGCAAACAGGACCCCGGGGACCACAGTAGTAGCTGCCGCGTGGTTGATACTGATGCCCGAGCTTCAGCCATCTCCAGTCATCTCAGCCAAGCCCACCTTCCCTGCAATTTTTTCTGTGCAGAGAGTCTCCATTTTTTGTCCCACTGTGTTGCTACAAGTTCCTAATTAGACTCCTGAACCCTTCCAGGGCTGTTTTCCTTTGTGGATCTGTCTTATTGCTGTTTTTCTGTTGGGGGTTGAAGGCTGGTGTCTCCTACTTGGCCATCTTGCTGACATCACCCCTCAGTAACCTCTGCAATGGCCATTGTCTGCTGAGCTGCTGGCCTTACTCTATCTGAGTAATAAAAACTTATTAAAAGGGCTTCCCTGGTGGCGCAGTGGTTAAGAATCTGCCTGCCAATGCAGGGGACACGGGTTCGAGCCTTGGCCCGGGAGGATCCCACATGCTGCGGAGCAACTAAGCCCGTGGTGCTACAACTACTGAGCCTGCGCTCTAGAGCCTGTGCTCGGCAATGGGGGAAGCCATGACAATGAGAAGCCCGTGTACCACAACGAAGAGTAGCCCCTGCTTGCCTCAACTAGAGAAATCCCACGCGTGGCAACGAAGACCCAACACAACCAAAAATAAAAACAAATTAATAAAATTGTAAAAACCCCAAAACTTATTAAAATACCCTGGTCTTATAGAAGCCATGCTAAAGGCAGTCTTTTCATAGCATTTTGATACAAAAATATTTTTTGCTGTGTACATAGATGTGGACAGTTGAACACATATAGGGGCATATATATGCACAATGTTTGCACATTCTGGCCCCTTGAGTGGGGATAGACCAAGCTCTAGCATTGAGTTTTACTCTTTAATTCATAGTGCTGTTGTTAGAGACCAAAATTTACTTTGAAGCAAAAATGACAACTGGAAAAAAAAGAGGATCCTGGAGGCTCCCTCGTTTTCCCCCTCCGCCATTCTCTCTTTATAATAACTGTTATATCACATCAAGCGTTGTTCCAACACCCCTGAGAAATCTGTGCTCACCTGAAATGCCATGTGTATGTGAAGGGACCTAAATTACTATTTCCAGGGGGAGGAAGTACAACCTTGAGTCTTCTCTTCTGGCTGAGTTTAAAATTTTAATTTTAATATGACAGTAAAATGAGTTGATATATCTGCTTTGGATGAACAGAGAACCAATTCTGGGGATGAAAATCCTCCACATTTGGGGCCACTGACACAGTGACTTTCTATTTCCATGGCTAAAAAAGATTTCCCCAGAACCAAAGCTAGCTAGCTTTCTGACATTTCCATTTTTCCTTTAAAGATTTGGAATAGAAATATTTCATAACTTGACTATTAGTACTCCTTATCATGGTAGTAGGTTTTTAATTTGATATTTTCTCTGATATCAGCAACTATTTTCTTCCTCAAGGCTGTTTCTTAAAGTTAAGGTCTAATAATATGTTTATGTTACTCTATGTACAAATTCATTTTTGTGTTTAAAAATTTCCAAAAAGATTGGATAATTGAAAGCTTTTTGGAATTTTAATGCAATTCTTATCGGAAAAGTTGCATTTATTTTCCTGGGAATGATGGTTTATCATCATATTAAATGTCTTAAGGTCCTCTGGTTTTCTTTGCAGCTAGTGGAAACAGGTGGATGTATTGATAGTTCATTTACAAGGGGACATTTTTAGCATGGCAGTGCCCAAGGCACCAGGGCAGTAGAGGTAACCAGGAATGATAATGATCAGTAGTGAGGCACCTAGGGTCAGATTGCTTAGGTTTTAATACTGGGTCTAGATCTCACTAGCTATGTGACCTTAGGCAAGGTGCTAAACTATACTTCAATCCACTCAACAGATGTCGAAAACACAGTGTATGTTTGCTACGCTTGTTATTTTTCTATAATCACGCAGTGTCATAGAAAACTTGGTATTTTCTCAATAGGGGAAATTATGCTAATCTAGTACTACTTCACATACTATTTAATGACTTCAGTTATGAAGTTATGAAATTTGAAGCCTACTAAAAATTTCTCTCACTTATTTTCTTTGCAGTATTTGTCCTTATTGCATAAGGTAGAGAGACCCTTATTTTTAAAGGAAAATGTCAGAGCAAGATTACATCGAAGTAAATGTAGGCAGCATACTAAAAGCGAAATATACTAATATCCTATTTAAAATAAAAGCCAGCATATAATATAAAAAGAAGAACCATAGGTCAGATTCACTGGCCAGGCCTCACTCTCAGCACAGTTTACACCTGATCTCATTTGATCACCACACCAACTAACCAAACCAGACACCGTTATCTGGTCCATTTTACAGAGGTGGAAACCGAAGCACAGAGAGGCAGGTAAATTTCCCAGGCCACACACAGAGTAGCTGACTGTACCAGGTTTTAAACCCAGGTTAAATCCATCTCTGACCCACTTGAGAACTAAACATCAAATATAAGTCAATTCAGCAAATGTTTATTGGTGATATGTTTTCCTCAAGGTTCTAGACAATTCCATTATGCTCTCAGATATGGGGGGGGGGAGTAACGAAAGCGAATTTAATATATGGATTTACCTTTAAGGTTCTTAAAGACTCTAGAACCTGACATATAATATCATTTTGCATTAAATTAATGAGATAATACATGCATTTCCTGTATAACTTTGCAAGACATGATCTCCTCTGATGGACTGATGGTCAGTACATGATAATAATATTTGTGTATCTCATCATCAGAGGCAGTCATTACCCACCAATATCACTTAACTTGGAATGGTAAATTCAGATCAACTAAGCTGTTACTTAAATGGATTACCTGTTTAGATTTTGAGTTAAATTATAAAGAGAGACATCAATGGACATTTTGACGGCTAGGGAAGAACGTTGGTGTTTTCGGTTGGTTGGGACCAGTGTATTTATACTCTGGGAGACGCTAAGCATTGAGAGCATAAGAGAGTGAGAGGCACCCAAGCAGGTATTTATCAATACTTTGGCTGGCAAAATTCCTTTACTTTTTTCAAAGCGTTTTCTAGGGCAGTTCTTCTGATTTAGATATTACAGAGTGAGAGTACAGGGTAGTTAAAATGGAGAGACAACTTAAAAATGTTGAAATTCTTAAATAACTCCTGCTTAATTCTTACTATAATTTTGTTATTGGTGATTTTGTACCCTTTGCAGTTAATGTTGGTTGAAATTAATTGTTGAAATTGTGCAACCACCTAAGACAGAGGCTGCGATGTTTTCTAGGAGAAGCAAAATTCAGCTATTATCCAAATATTAGGTTTGCCAAATAGTAGCAGATTTTTCTCATTTTCTCTTCCCTATATCCTAGTGAGGATTAATAGTGATAAATATATAATTTAAGCTCTTTTAGCAGAAAACAAGTTTGGCATTGAAGAGTGCTAACATAAAAACTTTTCAGTAAATAAATCATTATTTTTATTATACTCCAGATTTCCTGATGAGAGCACCATTACTGGAAAATATGCAGTGTGTTAAAAGGAGTGAAAATTATTGTTTTGAGCATTTCATTAGATTCTCAATTTCCTGATGGTATCACTGTTCTTGAGAGAATACCATCCGTAAGAAGAACAGTGTGATTTCAAAGATTTATCAAAACCTTTGTTCCAGAGAGAGTCAAATGATTTTCTTGTCAAGTAAATACTTCATGACATAGTTAAAAATAACTGTAGGAAAATACTGACTAATACAGGGATTGGGATGCAAATGACACCCAAAGCCATCACTGACAGGGCTTGGCTTTCCCGGTGTTATTTCATAGGATTTTTCATTTCCATCTATGAGATGCCATTCCCTGTGCGGTTTCCGTATTACAGCCGTTTCTCTGCAGCTGTGACAGAACACCGTGTCAGACTCATCTGATAATCTCCGAGTCCCTGTGGACCACGCTGGTGCACAGACAGGAAAGACATATATTTTTGTTTCAGAGGGGGTAATGAACATCTCTCTTTCCACCTGCAATTTTCACTGCAGTTCTTTGTTTGCCTGTTGATCCCAAACAGTTCTTCCCACATGACATTCTGTCTCACCAGGTCCTTTCTTCTTCCCCTACCTTGCAACACAGGATCACTATGGAAATTTGAAAAGAACATGAAATAGAACTCTGACTTGGTGACATAGAAAAATAAAGATGAAGGTAAATGATGAGCCCAGTTGTGATATATTATTTAGAAATCTTGCCTTGCTTCCATGAGGCTGTTCTCCTGAGGACCAACAAGAAGTGACAACAGGAGTTGTGGTGATGGGCACATGGAATAGATTCATGTTAAAGATGCTTTTTTTCTCATTTGCCTTTGTGTACTTGCCCAGGGGTCAAGAAAGAAAAAAAACCCTTCACCAGCATGACTTATAGTCATGACACTGCTCCAGATAATTGTACCTTGTTGATAAGTCGGTCATTAATTATTTGTCTATTTGTCAAGAATCATTTGCTACGTGCTTGTTGTTTCTTTTCCTTCTTTGTATGAATGGTGTTCTATTTTATTTCATTAATAATGCTCATATGTGCTTTAACACAGGGGACTTAGAAACAAGGATGCATGCTTATACAGCAGGCAGGTCTAGCTTTTACTGCTAAGGTAGCAAATAATGCACAGGGGGCTTCCCTGGTGGTGCAGTGGTTGAGAGTCCGCCTGCCAATGCAGGGGACACGGGTTTGTGCCCCGGGCCGGGAGGATCCCACGTGCCGCAGAGCGGCTGGGCCCGTGAGCCATGGCCGCTGAGCCTGCACGTCCGGAGCCTGTGCTCCGCAGCGGGAGAAGCCACAACAGTGAGAGGCCCACGTATGGCAAAAAAAAAAAAAAGCACAGGGATTTTTTAAAGCAAGAAACCATCTTTGCTTATATGGTGTCAAAAAGGTAAGAATACATTCATTTTGCCTGTAGAAACCCTAGGTAATTCTGCAGTATAATTAGAACCTTTTCACGAAGATTCTATTGTGTTTATACGGCCATATCATTTACGTAGAACCTGTAAAAATGGATTTTTTTTTTTTTTTTTTTTTTTTTTGCCGTACGCGGGCCTCTTACTGCTGTGGCCTCTCCCCTTGAGGAGCACAGGCTCCGGACGCGCAGGCTCAGCGGCCATGGCTCACGGGCCCAGCCGCTCCGCAGCATGCGGGATCCTCCCGGACCAGGACATGAACCCCTGTCCCCTGCATCAGCAGGCGGACTCCCAACCAGTGCGCCACCAGGGAAGCCCTGGATGTTTTTAATTAAACAATGGAAACAGGTTATCCCTAGGTTAACGGTCTCCAACTTCATTACCACTCTACTTGTTTTGCATTACCCTCCTTCTCCTTTATAAAAAAAATCAGTCAATGGCTCATTTTCTCAAGAATTTGCTCTGGGAAATTGAGGATTCCTCCTACCTAGGTTTTGGTAGCTAAAGTTTCAAGTGCCCTATTCCATAAATGCCCACACCCGGGATCTGAAGGGATGAGTGGCCTCGTTTTGAATTTACATGTGGGAGGTTAGGTCTGTAAATGAGGCTGGAGACTATTTCAAACGGGGGCACAGACTCTGCTTTGGGGAGCGGTGTGAGTGACAGTCATCAGAGCGACCACTTACCAGGTGCTGGCAGGCAGGATTATCTTTAACACCAAATAATAAAATTAGGTGATAAAGGTGGAAATAGTAAAGACAGCACTTGGGGAATGATGGAAGAGCAATCCAGATGAGGTAAGACCCTCGCTAAAGGTTAACCTGACCAACTGATGAAGAAAAATTAGGACAAGAATAACCACGAGACAGGGCAAGGGTGCCATTATGCAGAAACTGAGTGTTTAGGGGAGACATAAATTGGGAGGAAGGAAAGTCCTTCCTAAGGGCTGTGTTGAGAAGTATCCTTTAGAATATTTTAATATCGCTTATAGTGATAACTATAACTAACCTGTGATGCATCCAGAGACTAAGAAGTAACTTAAAATTGCTGCTAATGATTATTTACTCAACAATGTTGAGATTCTTTGTAATATTGAGATGTAAAAGGAAAATACGAAGTGTGCTTTCTACCTTTTGTTTTTTTGGTAGAAAACAGTAAATAAAAGAGACAAAAGCTACTGTCCATATCTCTCCCAATTGTGTTCGCATCCTACACTAAAAGCTGGGAATGCTCATGTAGGAAGTTATGAAATAGGGGGCGTGTCTCCTGGTTGAGGAGAACTGTGGATACTGCTCCCTGGGAGGACTGAAAGAGGGCATGTCTTTTGAGGGTAAGCTTCTGCTTGGCCCATACATCTAAGACAGAAAGCCTTAGCCACTGTAGAGAATGACTCAGGTGCCTTTACTCTCAAAGCATCGAGAAACAGCTGGGAATCCTGCAGCTTGGTCCCTGACCTAAGTCGGTTTCATTCCCAGGCTCCTAGTTTCCTTTCTCGGAAGCCTAAAATCAACCTGATAATCAGTATGACAAAAAGACTCAGATGCATACTATAAGCTAGAGGTTCTAAGATCTTGAGTGCTTAATTGCTGCAACCAGCCTTTTCATGTTTTAAGTTTTGCTTGTAAAATAATTATGTACTATAAACTGATGCTAGTGATTTTGAAACTATGGATTGCTATGCTTGTAGGAAAATATGAATATAAGTGAATAGATCTATGTATGTTTCAGAAGCTGCAAAGTTTAATTTTATTTACTTCTCTAGATTTTGAGGCATAATCCTTGCGGTAATATTTGTTTGTTTCTTCAAGAAATACTACATTAGGACTTTTCTTTCTAATTTGTTTTACCCACTGTGGTGATTGCACTAATGGTGCAAGGGCTTTTACAATTGGAATTCATTCATTCATTCCTTTAATGTCCATTTATGGAGCCTCTGCCAATGCCACTGTTTTCGGGACTGGGGGTTGAAGGCAACAGGGACTTCCCTGGTGGCACAGTGGTTAAGAATCTACTTGCCAATGCAGGGGACACGGGTTCGATCCCTCCTTTGGAAAGATCCCACATGCGGCGGAGCAACTAAGCCCGTGCGCCACAACTACTGAGCCTGCACTCTAGAGCCCGTGAGCCACAACTACTGAACCATGAGCCACAGCTACTGAAGCTGGTGCGCCTAGAGCCCGTGTTCCGCAACAAAAGAAGCCGCGCACCACAACGAAGAGTAGCCCCGTTCGCCGCAGCTAGAGAAAGCCGGCGCGCAGCAACGAAGACACAACGCAGCCAAAAAAAGAAAAGGGCGAATACAACAGACCAAGCCCTTATGGAGCTTGCATTCTAGTGAGAGAGAGAAACAATCAGAAAGCAAATAGATACGTGACGTAAAGCCAGGTAATAATCAGAGCTAGGAGGAAAATGCAGAGTCTAGAGAGTGTTGAGGAGAGGTGTTACGTTTGATCCCATCTTCAGGACAGGCTTCTCTGGTGTTGAAACACAGAACTGGAGGGAGGGAAGGAATGTTTTGCGAAGATCCGGGAATGAATCTTCTCAGATTAGCTTCACGAGGCTTCACCTAAAAGCTCACAGCCGTACCCTACCTCTAATGTTCTTTCCCTACTTTCTCATGAGTCTGTATTTTGTGCTTCTGTGAACCATTTTGGGGACCTCTACTGTTAGCTTATATTATGTTGATAATAACTTCCCTGGATTGCCACTTGAAGACTTCTCTCTGGTTTTGATGGTGGGTTATGTTCACTCTTGTTGTAACGTCTGTGATTTCATTTTCTGGGAGGATGGCTTGCCATGAAAGGTAGGAACGGGCACTGTGGTGGGCAGATGTGTAAGGTGGAAAAGGCATGTGCTCACATCACAAAGCTTTTAATTTATTTCTAAATCGGAATTAATCACAAAGCCAGATATGGATTAATGATTGGTTTTGCAGAAGCGGCAATGGGTTAAAATCGCTGAGAAACAATGTTATAGTCCCCCTCGGACAGATCATCATTCTCTTAGTTTTATTTCATGAAAAAATCCTAGACTAATGAGCACCCCCTTGAATGAATTATACTGTTGGAGACATTAGTATTTTATTGCAACTGTGTAAATTCTTTAAGTTCCTCTGTAGCAGCCAACCCAGCCCAGCGCAGTGCTGAATTACTTGGAGAAAAATTGATATATTTTCATGGTATGCATAAAGTAATCTGTATTTTCAGGAAAAGAGACTCATAGTGGCCTACCTTATTTGGGAGTTTGCTCTAGAAGCCTTTCGTTGGAATTTGTTAAAAGCTTGGGGAAAATAGCCCAACTCTTAGTTGGAAGATAGATCCAAAAAATGGAGTATGTTGTATTTTGTGTATAATCCATGTGTACAAGGTGCCCAAGGTGTGAACGACCCATGAGGAATCCTTGTGATACAAGATCTTTTCATCTTTAACCAAGTATTGCTTGGCTCTTTGACTCTCGTGGTGATGTACAAATTTCAAAAGCCAGATTGATGTCAAAGTTGAGGAACTTTTCATAGTTCTGTTATCGGAAAATCTAAAAGGTACATCTGTTAGCCTCTGCAATTCTGTCCCATTGCATATGATCACTAAAGTTAAAAATGAACTTCTCATGGAAATAGAATCCCAGCACAGAAGTTGAACTTAGTACCTTTGAAATTTAAGGCAGTCACTTAATCGAACAGATTACTTTCTCTGGTTATGGCCTGATGGGAATTCACAGGTGTTAAATTAGCTTCGGAAGGACTCTCCTATTGTTTCTTAATGGAAAACTAGAACATATGGAGACTTGCACATGGAAAATAAGCGTAAATCAAGTAGGTGTAAGACTTACTGAGCGGAGTCTTAGCATTTGTCTTTAGTTTTCTGGGCATGCAGGATTTGTTGCCTACTGAGCTGTGTGACGTGGTTTGCTATCTCATTTCAAAATAATAATGCAACAGTTTCAACATTTTAGCTTTAATCTTCTCTGTAACTAGAGGAACTATTCGAATGCTTTTGATGTGATTGTAGAGTGATTCTGTCTTTTGAGAATGACAATCAGTGCCTTTGTGATTTCACGGTGTAAACTATTTGAAGGGTGGAAATGAGGCAGCGAGGAGCCTGTGATGATACTGAATCATTGGGGTATGTTTCTAAACAGTTAGGGACAGAGAGGAAGTACAAAGCCAGACTAGAAAGAGTTCTTTTTACCCCAGGAATTTTTAGACTTTCTGGGTGCATATGGATTTTAGAAAAAAAATTTATTTGGATTTGATTTGGCCTTTGACCTTGATGATATAGAGTGAAGTGTAGTTTTCCCGTCTTCCTGTAGCAGATTTGGGGCATTAAATTGTTCATGTTTACACATTGTTTACAGATACCAAATGTGATGGGTTATCTGTAGACCACAGGCTCCATAAAAGTCCTGGTAAGAGTTTCTAATCTATTGTTACTCCATAGAGGCAAACTGCCTGACCTGAAATCATAGATTTATGTTGTCAGTAGGGTTGAGAGAGTACAATGGGCTGGTTTTGGTCCTATTGTTTCAAAAACTTATTTCAGCATCTGCCTATATTTCACATGCAAAGAACAGCTGCAAATCTCATTGCCTTTTGAACATTAAAAAGTGGCAGTCATTCAAGAATACCATCCTTGGGGCTTCCCTGGTGGCGCAGTGGTTAAGAATCCGCCTGCCAATGCAGGGGACGCGGGTTTGAGCCCTGGTCCGGGAAGATCCCACGTGCCGCGGAGCGACTAAGCCCGTGCGCCACAGCTACTGAGCCTGCGCTCTAGAGCCCACGAACCACAACTACCGAAGCCCGCGTGCCTAGAGCCCGTGCTCCGCAACAAGAGAAGCCACCGCAATGAGAAGCCCGCGCACCGCAATGTAGAGTAGCCCCCGCTCGCTGCAACTAGAGAAAGCACGTGTGCAGCAACAAACACCCAACGCCGCCAAAAAAAAAAAAGAATACCATCTTTTATGAGTTACACAAACAAAGAACACAATGAATGAATGCACGAGTGAATGAGTAAATATATAAACCAACTCATTTGTATAAATGGAAGTTTAAGGGATCGTGGAGTTAATGATCACGAGTTAGAGAAAACCTTGTTTCATGGATTTGTTTGGTGACGCCTCCATTAAAAAAATACCTCTCCTGGGGCTTCCCTGGTGGCGCAGTGGTTGAGAGTCCGCCTGCCGATGCAGGGGACACGGGTTCGTGCCCCGGTCCGGGAAGATCCCACGTGCCGCGGAGCGGCTGGGCCCGTGAGCCATGGCCGCTGAGCCTGCGCGTCCGGAGCCTGTGCTCCACAACGGGAGAGGCCACAACAGTGAGAGGCCCGCGTACCGCAAAAAATATATATATATACCTCTCCTGGAAGAAGACCAGAGAGGAGGCTGTCATAGAAGTACCCCGAAGAATGACAGTGGCCCGATGTAGAATGTTGGTGATGTACTTGGGGTGAGGTGCTTGGATTCTGTGTATACGCAGAGGTAGAGATGGCAGGATTTGCTGATGGTGTGGATGTGAGGTAGGGGCGCGCGTGCACGTGTGTGTGTGTGTGTGTGTGTGTGTGTGTGTGTGTGATTATAAACAAAGATGAATAAAAAGGAAACTCAAAGATGAATGAGATAATAATGGCTTTTCAAATAGAATAGCTAATTTGTGTTTTAAAAAATCGAATTAGCATCTTTGAACAGTGGACATTTAAAACTATTATTATTAAAATGTGTCCAAAAGTTCCAAGATTATTTAAAAATACTAAATAAAAGACAAAATAAAAATATACCTCTCCTGAAAATTTTAGCGACTTATTACAAAATTAAATCACTTGTTTATTTTATAGTAATTGGTTCTCCCGCTAATTGGCCCTCTTGTGTCCTTTAGCGGTGGTGGTGTCATCATTCTGACCCATCACCACTTTGCATCCAGCTGCTTTATGGAAAGATACTGCTCGTGGTCTGCCTTAGGGGAAACAAATCAATCAGCCGCAGCCCTCAAACAGATAGGAAACATTTGTACGTGCTAGGGAGGCTACCACCTCTGCTTCTCATTTATAACAGCCCGAGGTTTCTCCAGGATAAAAAGAGTGTCTGTAGCGAGTAAGCCATGGGTTGAATTCAAATTTAAGACTTCCTGTCTTTCTAAATTCTTGTTCAGTTTATTGTGTCTTGCCTCCTGCTGTATAAGATACAGATGAAGAGATCATGGTATTCCTGGGGGTTTGAAACTCAGGTTAAACCGACATCAGAAGGGAATTCTCAAATGAATTTTCAGTAAGTGTGTTGACAGTCTCAGAAATTTCAGCTCTAGCAAACACAACGTTCTTTTTCAATTAATGTCAAAACATCAGGGAGCTTGCAGTTTGTTATACTAACATGGTATCTATATTCTGTGGTTTTCAGCCTGGCCCTGTAGGAGGTGAGGATTAATTGTAGCCAGTTTCTTTGACTACCCATTGAATCATTTCAGAAATAGTTTTTACCTTTTTAATTGCCCTGAGGTTATTCTGATAAGAAACCTTCTCTCCTTGGTTTGCAATATGCTGTGACTCCATCCAAAGTTGACTCAGTAAGAAGTTTAGAAAATCTTTCCTGGGCTTCCCTGGTGGCGCAGTGGTTGAAAGTCCGCCTGCCGATGCAGGGGACACGGGTTCGTGCCCCGGTCCGGGAAGATCCCACATGCTGCGGAGCGGCTGGGCCCGTGAGCCATGGCCGCTGAGCCTGGCGTCCAGGGCCTGTTCTCCGCAACGGGAGAGGCCACAACAGTGAGAGGCCCGCGTACCGCAAAAAAAAAAAAAAAAAAAAAAAAAAAATCTTTCCTGAGGTATAGAAGGTTTTCATTCATTTGCTGGGAGTTTGATGACAAAATATACATATGTGTTCTTTGCGGGAAAAACAGTTGGAAATTGTTTACTTCTGATATGTCTGATGTGCTTCTTAGTATAGCCTAGTTTACATCATTTGTAGAGGATATAGGCCTATCAGTGGTGAACTGTTGGTGGGAAAAGACTCAGAAGTAGTTGCTCCTTCTGTGTTTTCAGTAGTTACGTGCTATCAGCTTTATGGGCTCTCGATATTCAAGGATCATTTTACATTTTATTTTGTACAGGTTAATTTGAATTTGCATAAGCTATTTAGGTTGTATGTCATCTTTCTGCATTTGTTAGAGTACGTTTGATGATTCAGTTAAGAATGGGCTTAGGGCTTCCCTGGTGGCGCAGTGGTTGAGAGTCCGCCTGCCGATGCAGGGGACACGGGCTCGTGCCCCGGTCCGGGAAGATTCCACATGCCGCGGAGCGGCTGGGCCCGTGAGCCATGGCCACTGAGCCTGCGCGTCCGGAGCCTGTGCTCCGCCACGGGAGAGGCCGTAACAGTGAGAGGCCCGCGTACCGCCAAAAAAAAAAAAAAAAAAAAAGAATGGGCTTAGCTGATGCCTTCTGAATCCTCCATCACATTCACGTCAAGTCCATGCTTCCTACCGGCTGCTCCAAGCCAGTGACTAAGTATGGCAGAAAGACTGAGACGGTGGGAGGCAGGGCTTATCCTGAGGTTGCCTTTGACTTGAGGAGTGCCCATCAACTTGGCTGAACATTTCTTGAGTCGCTCTGCGGTCCAGTAGTGCTTCTCTTCAACGCTCCTTCCTTTCTCTCTCCTCCTGCAGGTAGCAGACTTGCACCGTGATCTGAATCACCTTCTTGCTTTCTCCTGCCTCCTCCTTCAATATATTTCTTGAATATCTCATCTCATCTTGGTGTCTGCTTCTTGGCAGACTCAAAGTAATGCAGATGGTACCAAGAATGGTCCAAAAGCCTGGCAGAAGATGGAGATTTGGGGTTGGCTCACTCACCGCACAGTGGGTGAAGAACACGTTATCCTGAGTGGCGGATGGGGCCTGGGTTATTCCTGGGACTCGGTGGCAGGCACCCTGCAGTGGTGCCTTGCAGGTGCCATGAGTCAGGCATTTGAAAGGCAGGGGTGGAGGGGGAGACTAAGTGCTTCAAGGACAGCAGAGACAACAGGCTCAGGATATCTTGGGTGGACACGCCCTGCAGAGGGATAATAAAGACTCACGGGCTGTTCAGTAGCAGGTAAAGATTTGTTACTTCCTGAGAGCCTCCAAGGTGACTCACAACAAAGCTGTTTCTCCTGCAGTGGAAGAAGCGATAACTAAAGAATTTATAGTTAGAATCCCAGAGCTTCAGACATGTTTGAATGCTCAGCCAGCGTTAAGTCTGTAACACTAGGGTGAGGTGCATAATTGGGAAAATGTGGGACCTTGAAATACGGGGTGGGGATATCTGGAAGGACGCCTCTGAAGGTCTGGCTCTATAGACACCGTGAACCTCAGAGCTTTCAGGGGGCCCATCCTTCCCTGTTAAGACCTGTGGGGAGATGCTGCAGATGCCTGTCCCCGTAAGGAAATAAGTGTCCACCTTAGGAGCCGTCCTTACCGCCTCTCACGAGTGCCTGCGTGAGCCACGCTTCTGACTTCCGTAACCTTGATGCTTTAGCATGTGCTCTGCATGCGTAAGTTAAATACACCTTCTTCTGGTCACCTGCCTTGGCTTCCAGCCTCCCTCATCTTCCCCCTCTGTACCCCTTAGGAAGAGTCCCTTTCTCATACAAACCGAGCAGTCCAGCACCGCAGTCGTCACCACCTTCTCTACGGGGCTCTCACGCCCAGGGCCACTATCCACCTGCCCTAATCACTCCAGAGCCAGGTACCAGACAACGAGGGACAGCCCCTCAGCCCCAGAGCCCCCTGAAATGATTCGAAGCAGCATGTCCTTACCCTGCTCTGCCTGTTCCTTCCTGGAGAAACCACAACGAAAGCTCTTGCCCACAATCCCTCCCTCTCCTCTGCCGCATGAGCGACCCTAGAGCTTCCCCGTGTGCACTCCCCCATCACCCCCCATGTCAGGGCGTGTCCCCTCCTCTTGGCAATTTGAGTAATAATCTGTCTTTTCAATGGCAATCATTTCCTGATCTGTTAGCCTTACTATACCTCAAATTTTCTATTAATAGGAAATTTGTATTTTAAATCAGTGTCTGGCCAGCGGCTAAGGTGAATCACAGCGTGACCAGCTGGAGATGTACAGAGTCTGAAGAGGGAGACAGGAGACTCTACACCACAGGAGCTGGAAGAACGAGCTCAGCTGGTGGTATTGCAGAAGCCAGGGGAGCAGCCTGGGCTTGGATCCTGAGGCTGTTTGATCCAGGGGCTCGAATGTAACGTTGAACCAGCAAAAATTCCTTGACTTAAGAGCACATCCTCGAGCCTTGGCATTTAACACCCCGGCAAGGAACCCAGGCCATGGGATGAAATTATTGCTAGAATAGCTCTTAGGATCCTGGGAAAAAGTGACGGCCAGTCCCCAAGGAAGGGGAAAATGCCTGAGCTCCTCTGGCAGACAGCAGAGGAAGGGCTAAGGAGGCTGAGGGGGAGTGGACAGCAGTCACGGATGTTTTAGGTAAGGCCAGGAGACCCCCAAGAGGGCCGGGGGCACAACGTTCAGGAAGGCATTGATGACTCACTGGCAGGGGGCCCAGCAGCACCAAGGTCAGCGGTGGTCCTCCTCTGCAGACCCATAGAAATGGGTCAGTACCGTCCACAGGGATGCTGGCGCTCTGGAGCCGTAGAAGCCGGGTGGTGAGTCTGTTGTGATGAGGTTTACTTGTGAATGGGGCTCTCTTACTACGTGTGCACCAGATGGAGTATTTCTGGAACTCTAGAAGCAGAAGAGTCCCTGGCTTACAACCTGGAAATGACATAGCTTGATTACCACCCCCGATGCCTCTTGCGTGGACATCCCAGACTTTGTTTTGTTTCTTTTTTTTTTTAATTTAATATTAATTAACTTATACATTCTTTTAAAAATATTCTTTTCCATTACGTTTTATCATAGGATATTGAATACAGCTCCCTGTGTTGTACAGTAGGACGTTGCTGTTTGTCCATTCTCTGTATAATAGTTTGCATCTGCTAATCCCAACCTCCCCATCTATCCCTCCCCCAAACCCCTCCCCCTTGGCAACCACAAGTCTCTTCTCTATGTCTGTGAGTCTGTTTCTGTTTCGTAGATAGGCTCACTTGGGACATCCCAGACTTTGAATGTGTCCTTGACCAAAAATGGTTCAGATGCAGGACACATAAAGGAAGCGGAACCTGTAAATATGTCAAAAAATCTAGCTATGTTTTTGCTGAAACTGCCTGATACCTATGGAAAAAAAGGAGTCTATTGCAGGACGATGACCCATTATATCCATGTGCCTCCAGGAAGGGCTTATTATCCCTGTACTGGCCCTTGTAATACCCCTGTTCTTTCCATCACAGAGACAAATGGGCCTGGGTGCCACTCTGTACAAGATTTAAGGGCCGTTAGTGAGGTTTTACTTCCCTGCCTCTCTGGGTGTCTTCACTTCTAACAGCATCCTATCCTCGGTCCTGGAGACTGCTGCTTTCTCCTCCACAGCCATAGAACTGCACTCAGCATGCTTTAGTGTATCCTTCCTTTCAGACTCACTGTATCTCCTATTTGCCTCCACTTGGGAAAATCAATAATACATATGGACAGTTGTGCCCAAGGGTTCACAGGAGCATCCTCTTACTTCTTGCAAATACTCGACTCTACCTGAATCATTAGCGACGTCCAGTTCCCCGAGGACTACACGTCTATACAGCATACGGCTGATCTGCTTGCTCTCCAGATTGAGAGTCTTGCAGGATTGATGTCTTCCACTTGCTGACACTATTAGTGTACAGGGACACAAAGTCTCTAAGGACAGACTCCAGTTTTACCAGAACCAAGTGTATTTTCTTGGCCATGACATCAAACAAAACCTAGGAGTCCCTTTCCCCTTAAAGACTGGAACCTACCCATGGCTTTCCTGGCCAGTTAACAAGAGACGACTTAGAGGATTACCTTGGTCCCATAGGGTATTGTAGACATTGGATTCCTGACTTTTCTGGACCAGCTGCTCCTTCCTAGAAGCTAATGAAAGCTGACACCCCTGAGCCCTTGCCTTACAGAGACTCACTAAAGAATGATTTTTACAGCTGAAAGGACTCTCCAGTGATCATAAATCTTTCCTTCTATTTGTACATTGAGACAAGTTTTGCGGATTCTACCTTAACAAGACAACGGATATCTGAGACCCGTGGCTATTATAGCTTCATGTTGATTTCATGACAAGCCTGCCCTTCTTGTTTTCACACAGTGGCAGCAGCTCAAGGTCAACAGAGGGTCCTGCTGACTTAGTGTTAGGATCTTCACTTAACCCCTGGCCCCTCGCACCATTCAGAGCTGCCTTTTGATAGAAAACACAGGGCCTTTTCCGCTTTCCAGACTGACTTCCTTTGTAATCCTTTATCTCTTACCTGCATGTATTTCTACCATTGCTGAAACACCCTAAAACCTGCCACTCTTCTCACAGAAGGAGCAAGAAACTCATGATTGCCACGAATTTCTTTGGGAGTTTCCTTTGGTTTTGTCTGACCTCCTTGAACCCCCTTTGGACAACCCTGATTGTGAATTACTTGTGGGTGAGTCCTGTTTGAGAACAGAACAAGGAAGCTATCAACCTGGATATGCAGTCAGAACCCCCTAAGACTTGTTCAAATCCAACCCTCTCCGTGACATGAAATCCGTACAAGTTGCCGAAACTGTAGCCCTCACTAAGTCCTGCCAGTTAGCTAGAGAAAAGAGAGCAAATGTCTATACAGAAATGCTTTTGGAGTGGTTCAAGATTTCAGTTTGCTTTGGAAGAAAAAGCACTACTTAACTGTAGCTGGTCTACTCCAATTAAACAAGCCATCATACAAAAGCAGTTTCGAGAAGCAAAGGTTCACCTTTTAACAGACTAATATACTGAACAAGCTGTGTGAACACATCCAGGCTGCCCACCATGTCCAAAATTCAAAGCCAAGATGCACTCCTGACTATTGGCTCAGGCCTTCAGCCAGTTCCAGAATCCGGCACCCGATTCTGAAATAGCACATTCGTAAAGATCAGATTGTTTGCTCCACCCAGATGACATCTGGTGGCGCCGAGATTATTTGGTCTGCATGGAGATTCTGAAATAGAGTGTCTCAAAAATGAGCTATAACTGTCCAGAGAAAAGAAAATTTTAAAATATCCTAACTAAGTATTAACAGGGAAATCTCAGTGAGATGACACGTCTTTGGTGCAGGTTCCAGCTGTCAAACCCCAAATTGTTTTGAAAACTGTGCAGGTGGGCCAAGGCCATGAGCCCAAACTTTTAGACCATTTAAAACAAATCCATTAATATCAAATCCATCTGCAAGTGGATTTCATTCAGTTGCTCCCAATGTGATTACGAATACATTCTTAATCACAGAATATTGTCTATTTTCTGGTTACCTGGAATCGTTTCCTTTCCATAAAGTAACTTTTCTGACAATAGCAAAGCAACTTAGAGATTCTCTGTTTCCCACTGGAGTAGTACTCATCTACAGCCATGTAACCAGAACAGTAATTAAGAGACTCTAAGGCTTTGCCTGTCGCCTGGAAGCCTCATTGGTCCTACTACCACCAGTCCTTAGGGAAATCAGGAGCAATGAAGGACCCATTGAAAGGGAAACTTGCAAAACTCTCTGTTGCTCTGCTCAAAGCTTTTACTCTTGGCTCCTTTGGCTATTAGGCCCATTGTCACAGGAACTTAGTATCCCCATGTGGTTGGATGCCTGTGCATATGGGGATATCACCTCCATCCTTGACTGTGCTTGTTCACAGGCCACTGCAGCCAAATGTCGTAGAACCTTAAGGACAAGCTTATTTCCATGAAGCCCACATGGCTTTACCCAAAGAGAAATCATGTGTAGCACTGCATGATGTTCAGCCTGAAGACCTCTTCTACTAAACGTGCGACCCATGAAGGTTGCTCTTAAACTCTTAATGAAAAACACTGCAGTGAAACTCCTAGGAACTGCCCTTGAATTCCTGTCTCTGTCAGAAAGGCAGCATACACCCACCTCCCAGACATCCACGCCAATGTAAGCTCAGATGCTGAGAATCTCTTGGGCTTCTCCAGAAGCAAATGGCATCGTAAAGCAGATGTCTTTCTGAAGAGCTTCAGTCAAAACCCATTAATGCTGGGAGCAGTTGATGGCCATCTCCTTCTCATCTCTTTTCCCCTTTTTTTCTGTTCCTAACTCTCATTTTCCTTCTCTGTTGGTTTAAGGAGTTTGATTGTAAAAGTGAGATTCTTTAACTTTATACCCCTATTTGTGCCATTTTGGGTAAATCAGTATCCCAGTTCAAAAAGGATCTTGGTTAAAAGGCAATGTCCAAGGCTTACTGGTAATCTTATGTTAATGTCCCTCTCTGGGAGATTGGGATGGACATATATACACTAATATGTATAAAATGGATAACTAATGAAAACTTGCTGTATAAAAAAGTAAATAAAATAAAATTTAAAAATTCAAAATAAATAAAATCATAAAAAAAAGAAATTTAAGATCTTTTAGAAATGGGGCTGAGATAAGCTAAAGGAATGTGAGGTCAGATCTGTAACATCAATTTAAGTTGGAATTGGATATACATTCACAAAGCTCTACAAAAAATGAATTCTGAGATTTGCAAAAGTGCCTGCTAGGAGGAAGAAATGGACTCACCCCATCTTCCCACCTGAACCACACACAGCTCTCCCTCAGGCACCAGCAGGAGCTACCTAATGAGTGCCTTGTGGTGAAAATGTAATTAACTTTGTTTATTTCTTTCTCAAGTCATCACAACCAATGAGATTGTTTCCCATCCAGGCTCCCAGCTGAATGAAATCAATGAATTATAAGCTTAAATCAGTATTTTGGTTTAAACTTTCTAGTTCTCACCCCACAAGATATCTCAGGGCTTGGACCTCATCCCAGGGATGGAGAGGTTTTTTTTTCCTTTTAAATTAATTGATTGGATGTAGGTTGAAGGACGTGTGAACAGACGTCTTCGTGTAAAATAATGAAAGCGATACTGACCCTGCCTCTGAGGTTGCTGAAGAATGTTAACAGGAGGTGATTACAAAAGCCCAAAGGCACAGGGGCCTCATATGAATTCTAAGAGGCCTCTTTTACCCACAAAAAAGCAGGAAAATATTTTAATCTTCCTGAGTGCAAAACAGATCTGTTTTTATCTCCTCAAGGCAAAAATCATCTCATATGGCCATAAATATGCAATATGACTTTCCTTTTGCTCCAGCTAATTGCTGTGGAATAGATGAGCTATTGCTTACATGGATGGAAAGGTAGAATGAATTGTATAAAAAAGCGCTAGTTAAAAAAAAAAAAAAAGTCCCTGTATCCTCATTGCTCTGTTTTCTGCAGCAGCTTTAATGCTTTTGTGCAACCACTCACTCAACAAATAACTGGAATTCAACTGCAAAGAAAAAGTCATAAGAAGCCCTGATGGCCGTCAGCAGCAAAGAGGTTAAGACTGCTGTTGACCAGTGGTGTAGATCAGGAATCCCGGGAGAAAAACAAAACAACACAGATACAGAGAATAAGCTAGTGGTTGGGAGAGTGTGGGAGGCTGGTGAAACAGGTGAAACAGATCAAGAGGTACAAACTATCAGTTATATAATAAATGAGCCACAGGGATGTAACTACAGCACAAAGAATATAGTCAATTGTATTATAGCTTTGTATGGTGGGTAAAGTATAAAAATATTGAATCATTATATTGTACAACTGAAACATAATTTCGTAAGTCAACTATACTTCATTAAAAAAAAAACAAAAGCCAAAAAAACAAGGTATGGTCAAATGTTGGGACTCGGAATCCCCCTGGACCCAGAAGGGAAGCTGTGAGAAACCTTGAATGTCTGAAAGCTTCCACTTTGACCCTAGTTATGACTTTAGTCCCCACGACCACTCCTTCTCGCTTTTTTGTCAGTCCTCACATGAACTTAGTGCCCAGGCATGTTGATAAACCTAAATCGCTCAATCAAAATCTCTCAAACTACAAAGATAATCACTTTCTCTTTTGGGTCCCGTCTTCGATGAACCGTTCCTGAAACAAACTGAGATTCTGTGGTCCCCTCTTTCTAAAGTTTTATATCTTTCTTCCTTCTTCAAAGCAGCACATGCACACACACCCCCCTCCCAGAACCTCAGGGTCTGCCTGGAAGGCTCTCTTGGTTGCCTCCGCTCTGCCTTGCTGAATTAACTCCTACTCATTCTTCAGTTCTCAGGATCGAAAAGGTCACATCCTTAGAAAAGCCACCTCCCTGATCCGCCATTATGTGCTCTTTTCCTTATGACACATATGCTAATTTCCCCTTGCCTTTCAGTGTGATTATTTGATTATTATCTTTCTTCTCTAACAAACTATAAGATTCCCAAGGGCAAGGACTGGATTGGATTGGCGACCATTTTCTCTCCTGCCGCTAACCACGTTCTTGGTGTGTTGTAGCCTCTTGGTAAAGTGTTTCTTGAAAGATTAAGAGAATGAAATGGACAAAGTAATAGGAATTAATTCGTTCATGAAAGTAGGCAGGGATGATTTCACCGATGGGACCAGAAGATTTCAAATATCTAAACTCCACGTTTCTGCATTCTCTCTAGCAGAAGCGGAAGTGTCTTCACACTGGGTGATGGAACTTACTGGGTATTTCAGGTCGCCCTCATATAGAAGAATTTTCTTTTTAGGTTTGTGAATGCATATAATCAGGTAACCCTCAGATCTTGATGCTCTGAGAGCTCAGACTATTTCGTTAGTGAAGGAGAAGGCGGAGGAGGAAGCAGCTTTCATAATGAGAAATATTTACAGCAGGACAAATTTTATTTCCTTACTGTATTATTGTGGAGGTAGTTCAACTTTGTTTCGTTATACATCTAGAGTTATTATAAGCTCCAGTTTGGCTGAAAGATCTGATTTTTGCCTAATTAGGCAGGGCCTCCATTAGTGTGTGATGTGTTTTTCATGCCCTTTTATAGGGAAGATTGTGAACTGTCGAAACATGGCTCTAAATGGAAAGATAATGTCAAAACTTCTTATAAAACACTGTAGGATATTTCAATTCTCTTAGCAAGAAAGAGCACAAATTTAATTATGGATCAAAACGCCTTCTGCATCAAGTGGAGAGAGGTGGCTATTGGAAATCCTGTGGTGCTCCTTATTTTTCAATATGACAAAAAACTAGAAATGTAAATATCCAAGGAATCCAATTTATATTTGTTCCCATGGTTTCTAATATGTAGGAATGCTTCACACAGTTCTATCTGAAAACGAAAAGGTTAATGAATTTCCTGACAGTATGCTAATATATTTAAGCCTATTCTTATGGCCTCAGGTAACCCTCACAAACACACACGTTTGTAACCCATGGGGTGCTGGTAATTTACTGCCAATACCACACTTACTAGCAGTGAGGTAACACGTTGTTACATGTCACTTGATTATGTCATGTCTGGCGTTTCAACCGTCTGGAAATAGATCCTTCCATAATAGCATCACATACTAAGCCCAGAGGTGGGAAAACCAATATCAGGACAGAGAATCTTGCTTTCACTTTTTGTCAGTGAATGTCCACTCTGTAGAATAAAACCTAATCACAGCATTGCTACCATCCACTATTTCCCTGTGGATCACCTTTAATTAATGGAAGCTAGTTCTGCTGCTTTTAACATTTGCTTAGGTTACCAGGAAAAATGGCACGAGTCCATTCTCACATTAATCAGTATGAACTAATCTATCATGTGACCAAGTCATGGGGTCATGATGGATGACTGAAACCCTATCAGCTTCAAGAATGTGGCTCATGGTACATTCTACATCCTTCATTGGAGGGTAATCATTTGTATAGACAGCTCATGAGAAATTTTTGAGTTTAGTGAGTGAAAATGTTCCCAAAGCAAGATTGTTGGCTTTATTTATGTTTTTTTTTCTTTTTCTCAAGACCCAGAATGCTTGAGACTATGTATCTGAAAAATATTGTATTATGGAAATATTCTTATACCTAATTTTTCAAGTCTGAAAGAAATTTCACTTACCAGCTTGCCCCAATAACTATGTTTGTCGTAAGCAGAATGGTTTGTCAAAGATGTCTACAACCTAATGTCCAGAACATATGAATATGTTATGTTACATGGCAAAAGGGACTTTACAGGTACAATAAAGTTTATGGACCTTAAAATAGGGAAGTTTTCTTGGGTTGTTTGGGTGGGCCCAATCTAATCCCATGACCTCCTAAAAGCACAGTGTTTTCTCTTCCTGGAATCAAATGACAGATGTGGCAGAAGGAGAGGGTGGTAAGGTGTGGAGGGGAAATTTGAAGTACGGGAAGTACTGGACCCCACTGTTGCTGCTTTAAAAATGAGGGAGCAGCATGTCAAGGGATGTAGGAGAGACTCCTGGTAGACAGCCAGCCATGAAACGAGGAACTTAGCACTAGAGCTTCTAGAAACTAAATTCTGCCAACACCCTGCATCAGCTCAAATCAACTCTTAAAATCTTTAAGATCTTCCCCAGAGCCTCAGAGAGAACACAACCCTGACCACACCTTGACTTTGGCCTTGAGAGACTCCAGCAGAGGACCGCGCTGGACCAGGAATTATTGCTGATGAAACTGGGAGATAAAACCGGATGCTGTTTTACGCCACTGAATTTGTGGCAATTAGGGTGGCAATAGAAAGCCAATGCACGTTACAAGATAAACTGAGGTGTATTCAAGATTTTAAGAGTTTATCTGAGCACAAATAGATTGGAATAAGGCCGTGCAAAAGCGGACAGGAGCCAGGGGAAAGACTTCTATAGAGAAAGTGCAGAAACAAAGTAATGAAGTTGTTGACCGGCTGGAGCTTAAAGCTTAGCTGGCTGGCTGTGATTAGGTGTCCTTTCCATTTTGATTTTGTGACCCTGAGCCATTTACAGGCTTGCATTTTTGTTTCCTTACACAGGCCACCCCGACATTAGAGCCACCTGAGCCCAAGGGCCTCCTTGATTAATTAAAAACACAGTATTCTTGCCATTTTAAGATTTAATGGATTAGGTGTCTGATTCAATGTATCGATGTATAAAATATTTTATGGAAAACATCCATCCACATATCTTGTTGTTTCCAGGGTTCATTTTCCACAAAATGTTGTAATCTCTCAGTGGAAAAAAAAAAAAACAAACCCAAAAAACAGAACCTTAGAAACTAAACGCTTTGAACTCTGTTGAAAATCTTGAAGAAATATATTCCGAGATAGTTTTAAACTTGGCAAGACGTGTCCTTCCATCTTTGCCTTTACTTTCTTGCCTAACCAGGCAGAAAAACCCTCCCTGGAAAATTGGGAGCCACAGGTAACTCTGTCACGCTTCCATTCATTTATCACCCGCTGCTGCACCGGTCCTGTGCTCTTCTTATCTCCGCGACAGGTTTTGCCCTTGAATATTTTGTTCAGTGGAAGTATAACAAGAGGCAGGCTGTTGACAAAAAGGATTACTGTTTTTTCTGAATCGGTCCTTTTTATTTAAAACAGAGCTGCAGGGAAGAGAGGGATTCTTTGGCCAGATTTCCTTGCAATCCCACGGGGCCCAACAGAGCTATCTTTAAGATTAGGTGCACATGACCCGCGAGTGCCCCTCCTTCTTATTGTACTTTGAATTCGCAGTGCTCAGTAAAGGTTTGTAGAATGAATGAATCATGACAGTCATTATATTGTAAGTTTGGGGGGCTATGTCACTGACTGCTGAAGTCCAATTTTTATGCAAAAATTTCCCCATAAACTTGCGGCAGCCCGCAAGTGCATATAATAGCTAGTGTCATTCGGAATACCATATCTGTACATCAGAGGAGGGCGGCGGTCCTGTATTTCTTACCCTTCTGCTCCGGCTCTGCAAACAATACACAGACCTCTGAAGTGCAGGATTTATTCTATAGCCGAGGGACCAGTGACTCTTTGAGCAGCCGTTTCCCAGGTTGTGGAGAGGTACAGTGATTTGCCACCGCGGGGAGACTTGCACTGCGATTGTGCTCTCAGGACATCTAACTCATAAGCTGTGCCCCGAGATAACCAGGGTGATAGATCTGTAAAACCAAAGAATCCTACCAGCTCAAGAGCTAGCAAGGATGCACAATGCATTTCTTTGCACAGGAATAATTTAATTCTGGAACATACACATCATGTTAGGGCTTCCTGATATTAAGGAAATAGATATTTTTATAAGATTGAACAGTACTTGTGAAGTTTTTTGTTTTTAATTTATTTGTTTAGAGGCTTTTCAGAGCGACTGTTTTTTCTTAATACCTGCACCTTGTTTATTTTTCCACATTGATTTTTAAATGCTTCTAACATTTTACATTTTCTGCCTTGTATTCTAAGCCCAGTAATTTCCTGTTTTTCCTCTTCTCTCTCTGTCAAATTGGCTGTTATTTTCAAGTCACTGACCCACACACTTACACATGACCCTTTTACATTTCCTCCATGCTTAAATGTATTCTTCTCTTACCATAAACCCGAGACACATCTTTTGAAGCACATAGAACGTCTTTTATGTCAGGAAGCCAGTTTCATGCCCCCATCTTTGACATTATAGAATGCTAATAAAGATCCCTCCGTGTGTGTGCTTGTGCATGGCTGGGTGTGTGTGGACCAGTGTTGCGCTTTAAGAGCATATTCTTTTAGTGACATCTGATTTCAGTACTTTGCCTTTTATGAGAAATGATTGAACACAGTCCCTTTAAGCTTTATTGGTTCCTGATTTTTTTCAAATCTCAAGCTGTGTCAAAATCATTACAGAGATGGGCTTCCCTGGTGGCACAGTGGTTGAGAGTCCACCTGCCGATGCAGGGGACGCGGGTTCGTGCCCTGGTCCAGGAAGATCCCACATGTCCCACATGCCGCGGAGCGGCTGGGCCCATGAGCCGTGGCCGCTGAGCCTGCCCGGAGCCTGTGCTCCGCAACGGGAAAGACCACAACATTGAGAGGCCTGCGAAGCCAAAAAAAAAAAAAAAAATCGTTACGGAGAAACTGCATTACTTTTCGAGAAAAAGAGTCCATGTCTGTATACTTGTTTTTCCACCATTTTCTTAGTTTGCAAAGTTATGAATTTATATTTATCTTTTTTTTTGTCAAGCTGAAAACTGGTCTTGGAGAGCTGTGGAGACATGCCCTCAAGTCCAGCCTCCAGGTTACGAGGTACCTGGATGATAATTCTTCCACGCTGTGTACAATCTCCTCCTACACAGCTCCCTGCAGGGTTTTATGGAAGGCTCTAGAGGTCAAGGCTGCTGAGCAGGGAAGCAGAGAGCTCTCTTTGCCTTGCCATGCTGTGGTAAATTAATACTTTGGGAGTTATATAAAGGAAGTTTTGTGGACATCCCACTGATATGAGAATTAATTCATTACTTGCAGATTATTAATACATGCTCAGCAGATAGGTTTTTAAGATTGTTAAGAAGAGGAAAGTATAGTGGCTAATTAAACTTCCCATTTACTTTGTAGATTTCAGTTTGTAATTTTCAAAAAAAGTGTGTGATGTGGCCAAAAAGGTCTCTTTTTTTAAAAAAAAAAAAGATTTAAAAATTGAGAATTTTATAGAATAAAATCACTCTATCAGCCTCATTGTTTTAGTGCCAGAGAAGAGACAGAAGAGCAGATTTCAATTTTCATGGTGCTGTCGCAAACGGAAGATGTCTAAAAAAGAATTGACCCAATTCCTCAGGTTTTGTGAATGTCTCTTAAAATTCTGAGATCTCATTTTACATGGGAAAGAAAAGATATTATTCATATGCAAAATAAGGAGAAGAAATAGTTGATATAAATTTACTCAGTCTGATTAGAGACCCACTTTATCTTTTAGCTGCATTTAGGATTTGAGCCTTTAGTTCCCCTCTCTGTCATTTATTCCCCTGAGACTCCAGCAAGACTGTAGGTCCATGGCTGGTCTTTAGGACATCTTTGAATAAATTAGAACAGGCTCCCCCTCTGGGTGGATGCGGGTACAGCACTTGAGGCCTTTGTGAGAAGAAAGCATCCCTAGAGCAGCATCCTCCAGCTGAATGGCTTTGCCGCCAGTTTCTTAGCCCCCGGTGTCCACTTGTGCATGCGGGCCTTTGGGTTATGCCTGGCCGGCCAGTCATACCATGAGTTTGCATGTTGGCTATACTACTGTTAGGCCCATTCTCCTATGTTGTCGCTAACCTGCTTATTCTTAAGAAAAACGTGTGACAGATCTACAGCTTGGGAATCAGAGCTCCCGTTCGAATCCTCTCTCAGGAGAAAGAGCTCAAGTGGAAACAGACCTATTTACAAGTCAGCAGAGGAGATCCATGTCAGACCTCAAGGATCATCAAGCACACTAGGGAAACCAAGAACATGAAAGAGAAAACTGAAGAAAAATGAACACCAGAGCTGATACCGGGGAGATGGAAATAATATAGAGAATGAAAGACAGCTCAAATGAAACAAACCGACTTAAACATTTCTTTCACTAACATATCCAGAGAGATGTAAGAAGGTACCACAATGAATCTAAAAAGGACAGAATGGTATGGAACATGAATAAGTCAAGAACTTCAGTTCAAAGAAATTAAAAAAATTAAATTTGAGTAATTTCCCAGAATGTAGGGCAACAAGATAAAAAATGAAACTACCAGACCATTGTGCAGTGCAGATGTGGAATGGAATTTATTGAGGGGAATTTTACCATGTGAGAAGTAGCCGAGGGTGTGCATCCCCCTACCCCTCATTGTCCACACCTAGGCCAGGTGTAGGTGGTCTGCATTATGATGGTCAGGAGCCTGGCGAGAGGGGCTGTCCCCTAACACCCCATGCATTTATGGGTGCAGCAAGGGGACATCTGGGTGACTTCGTAACGGGGGGATCTCCCTGGTCATGTAAGGGTCTTGCTAGGAACGAGGGTCCTCAGGAGACCACTGGCTGTTGTCATGCTGTTTCTCTGTGGAACTAACTCTGACGTCCTGAGCCTGTTCTCTGCAAAGCTATCAGGGCACAGGAAGTAGGCCTCCAGGGTCATTTAGGTGTCTTTCCTCAGAGACATTGATGATCAGGAAGTGCAGAACATCTGACTACAAGAATTCCAAAATGATAGGGAAGAGAACACGGATAAGAGCACATTCACAAAGGCATTAGAAATAGCAATGATTTCTTAGTGCCGGAGATGGATTCAAATCTTCATACTGAGAGTCTAAAGAATGAAGAAAGTGAATGTAAGCCCCGACTAAGCATGTCCTCAAGGTTTCTAGAATAACAAGGGTAAAGAGAAGTTTCTAAAATCTTAGGAAGAAAAAACAAAACAAATCAGATTACCTAGAGAAATTAGAATCAGACTGATAGCACACTTTTACCTCCAAAATGCAGTGTTGGAAGATAATAGAGGAATACCTTCAAAATTCTGAGGAGAAATTCTTTGGAACCCAGATTCCAAATGGAGATAAATTATCAATCAAGTGTGAGGCCAGAGAAAACATAATTTCAAACATTTGAGTATTCAATACATTTATTTCCCCCATGCTTTTGCTTAGAATGTTAATTAAGTACTCCAGCAAAATGAGATATAAATCAAGATGTGGGCCTGGGATCTAGGAAAGAATGGATTCATCCCAGATGAGTTAGTGAGGTAGTTTCCAGAATGATAGCACATAGCAGTAACTGGATTCCAGATTGGAGCAAGAAGATGGGGCCTCCAGGGATAAAGGACAGAGAACTCCACTCAAGAAATGATATGATTGAGGGTCAGAAAAATTAGAGCCACACAAAACTCCAGGAAAAGATAAATGGCAAACCAAAAGCTGTGGCCCAAGTACAAAGCAAACTAAAACGTGTCACAGTAATAACTCCCTGATGGTGGATAGCAAAAGAATAATTCATCTGACGTTTTCACTAGGAACTTTGTCTTTGAGGTGTCCCAGGGTCATGACACTGGAATGTAGAAAAGGAAGTGGCATCCTCACATACTCAGTGACCTGAAGAGTGAATCTTCATACAGTCATAATAATGTAATTCTGTTTATTGGCCTTTCAACTTTTAGAATCCACCTATAAAGCAAGCACAGAGAGCTTGATCATGGTTAAAGAACAAAATATCCATGTCTTCAGCTCTGCAAGTCTGAAAGTCCAGCTCTGCAGCGAGCAGATGTGAGAAGGAGTTGTATGGATGGTGGAAAGTATGGTGAGGGTGCTAATAGTCTCACCTTACAGAGTGAAAGTTGACTGATATTGTCAAAAATTGATGAATGAGAAATAGTTAAATATATTATTCAAAACTACTCAGGTAATTAATAGAAAATTTTATATAATTATAACTTTACAACTGTATAAAAAAGAGAGCTATCTGAGTCAGTATAATGAGCAGTATACTTACTTTTATAATGGGATATCAAAAATATTGTTAAAATTGGGAAACGATGGTGTAAATATAGTCCTTCATTTTTTTGTACTATTAGAAGATTTGAAACAGAAAGAGTTAAGAGTTTGCCTCTGATGAGTGTTGGGATGGTGAGCTTTGGGAAAAGATGGGGGAAAGGAATACTACTTTTCATCATGAATCCTTCTCTACCACTTGATTTATTATAATGAACATATATTTCTTGATAGAACATGAAAAATCACTTGAAAATACTTGGAGTATAAATAATTCTATAAACGTGAAAACAATTTGGTTATTTTTTAGAAATGTGTCTTACTGAGTTTATATTTTTTAATATTATTTAGCATATTATTATATAAATACACAATTACTCTGAAATATTCAACCATATTGATGAAATAAAAGTTCCTCTTAACTCTCATCCAATCCTGTTCATCACACTGGTAACATTCTGTCATCGGTCCTTTGAGACCATTTTATACACACTTATATTACACATATATGTATGTAGGGGAGCTCCTATGATTTTGTTTTATTTTAACATAAATAGACCTCTAAATATTGATATGCAACTTCCTTTTAACCTTGCTGTATGTCTCAGAGAGATTTTCATAAGTATGTTGTCTGTTTTGTATATAAGTTCATTTGCATCATTTTTTTTTTTTTTTTAGATTCTACATATAAGAGATATCACACGATATTTGTCATTCTCTTTCTGGCTTACTTCACTTAGTATGATGGTACTAAGATAATACCACCTCTGGAACTTGAGGGCTCTGAGGTGTGAACATATAAATAGCTTTTATTACATAGACCAGCAGGGAATTTGTGCTAATAGAGAAAAGTTCTATTTCATTTAAGGAAAGGGGTTAGAGAGAAATGTTATTGGAGAAATTTAGGATTTTTGGAAATATTTGAGATTCAGAAACTTATAGGGTAGTTATGAATACACATATTATTAGAAATTTTCAATTCAGGTTTTTAAAGATAGTGACATGGAAATGCTGTGTTTGAATAAAAAAGCAATTTGACCTCTCTCTGTTTTTTTTTTTTTTTGACCTCTCTTTTGATATTTATTGTGTTGACTTTCTGTAATTGTCAGGGGGTACAACAGACATCTCTGACCATTTCAGTCCTAACTTTGCCCTCTTCTCTAAGCCTTGTCCCATCCAGGAATATAACAATTGAGGTATATTGGGTTGAAGTGTGGGATGAGATATAGGTGTCTTGATATATACATTTACAAGGTAATGAGTTGGTTTTTTTTTTAAGGGCTAAGGGTTTACAATAAAAAAAAGATTGTGTGAAGATAGCCGCTCTCCCAATGTGAACAGTTCTGTGAATATAGTCACATCAAAACAGCTCTGTCAAAATTTCAAGCATTCCTGTTGGAATATGAGACAGGGTCAGTGGACAGGAATGAGTTAAATCAGCTGGCTTACTATCTTTATTCACACTTTTTCTACAGTGGGATTGGATGTTGGTGGAAAAAGGAAAAAGAAAGAAAAGACAGATGACTTTGTCAGTATGATAACTGGACTTCCTGGGAAATATAATAGATCAATGATATTTACTAGAATATCCTTACCTGTGGAATGTTCTTAACAGAATGTCTCTATTTAAAGACTGCTTAAAGTAAATAAGTTCCTAGAAATAATGTCATGTAAGCTGGGGTATAAAATGGATATGTTTCACAAACTAAACAACCCCACTGTGAGGAAACAACTTCTAAGTACCTTGCTTACTTTGGGACACAGGACACTTGTTTGTGGCAGGAAGGGCTTGGGAACTACCCTTAAAGCCCCAGATGTTTTACTTAATCCTCTTGATTATCTGTATCTTTGAAATTATTAAGTAATACCTGTTAACGAATAAGGTCTTTGGTTCGCTTGAGTCTGAAATGACAATATTATCCTGTGTTTGCTCAGGCACTTGTGTGAGTGTCTGCGGTTTCAGAAGAGGCGTTTTTGAAGAGTTGAGTCTAAAAGCTGAGCAGAGGTTATTACCAGGAGGGCACAGGTGGATAAAAGGAGCATGGGGCTTCCCTGGTGGCGCAGTGGTTGAGAGCCTGCCTGCCGATGCGGGGGACACGGGTTCGTGCCCCGGTCCGGGAAGATCCCACGTGCCGCGGAGCGGCTGGGCCCGTGAGCCATGGCCGCTGAGCCTGCGCGTCCGGAGCCTGTGCTCCACAACGGGAGAGGCCACGGCAGTGAGAGGCCCACGTACCGCAAAAAACAAAACAAAACAAAAAACTGTGGAAGTCAATGAAGGAATCCACAAGGAAGGAGTAGAATAAAATGGGCAAAGCACTCTTAGTTTACTGTCTAATTTGTATGGTCTGTGTATCACTGGATTCTTCAGGACTCTAATTAAGCTGAACTTATTTTGGTCCTCCTATTTAAAGAATACATAGAATTAACTTCCTGGGTTCCTTTGAGGATCAGCATATCAGTAGTAAAATGTGATGACGTCTAGTTTCCATAAGAGAGAACTCGTGTCTTGTGCGATGATGGTATGATTTCCTCTATTCTCATTATTCTAATGAATAGGAAACCCTGCTGCATGCAGTGAAGGTGATGAGAAAGCCTCACAGGAGGTACCGTTTTAGGTGGTTTCTCTACGCCAAAGGTTTTATGGCAGGAACCAAATCACATCTATATATTATTATATCTTATCATGTGTACTCAATAATTGTTTGTTATACAGAGGAAGTTGTGCCTATGTGAGATCCTTTATTTTCTTTTTAGAAAGGGGGATATATATGCTAAACATGAGCTAAACCCTTTTACTGTTATTATTAATAATATCAAGGAATATAAATATCTTAGCTTCCAGAAAATTGTTATCACGTATGAGTAGCTAAAAACTACTGTACAATATAGTACCATTTCATCATTTTATGAGATTCCTTTATTGTGAAGTTGAGGTGACTGCTAGCTTTATTCAAGTCAGTGCAGTATTGGATTTTCATTACAGATTTTCATTTTCATGGGTAATCATGTTTTTTCACAATGCAACACTGTTCATTTATTACTTAATTTTCATTTTTGAGCTTTTGTTGTCATACATATTCTAAAGTGAATAAGTTTAAAGAAAGCCTCTTGTGACTAAAAATTTCTTATACTTCAACCTTTTGAAAGCTTACATAAACATTACGTCATCGCGTTATGATATTGGCGCGTGGGGCACTTTTGCTTTCCTTTCCTTTCTATATTTTTTGTTAGACATGATGAGAATTTGACACACAAACTAAAATTCATAGCATGGTGAGAAATGAGTAACAGAATGAACTAAACAAGAACAGAATGCTGGAATTAAGGTATTACACATGGCAGAGCATTTCAATTATAGTGTGCTTTGCTTAAAATTTTTCCTGGGCTTCCCTGGTGGCGCAGTGGTTGGGAGTCCGCCTGCCGATGCAGGGGAACATGGGTTCGTGCCCGGGTCCGGGAAGATCCCACATGCCGCGGAGCGGGTGGGCCCGTGAGCCATGGCTGCTGAGCCTGCGCGTCCGGAGCCTGTGCTCTGCAGCGGGAGACGCCACAACAGTGAGAGGCCCGCATAAGGCAAAAAAAAAAAAAATTTCCTACCTTAGGAATTGCTTTTTTATTTTTGTGTCTCTGATGATCTTGATATTTCCTTGGCTGGTATTTATTGTTTTATGTTGTATCCTTGCTTTACCTGGAGATGTTTATGGTGTAGTTCTCAATGGTTTCCCCATTATTGAGAACTTTTTCACTGGGAATAAAATTTCATTTCATTTAAAAACCAGTCGGTTTAATGCAGTCTTATAGTGACTTATCACTCAACAGCAGCGTTTTGGAGAAAATGTTAATTATATCATGAAACTTCAATTATCATAATGATGGTAACACTTGAATTTTCATTTTTAATCCCTTCAGTGAGTTAACTCTTTCTGTTATGACTCTGTGATGTAAGGTGGTTGGCCTGTGAATTACAAAACAGGCCTGGTTTTAACAGAAATTAGCCCCATGACTTTGGATTCATCTTGGAAACTGTCTCACCTAAGTTTATTCAACTGTCTGTGGAAGGAATTTAACTTCCCTCGAGCTCAAAATTTCTGACACTAATTTTCATGTTTGCTTTGTTTTCTTTTTTGTCTCCTCTGTCCCCTATTTCCCACTCTTTTCCTTTACCATTTTCCATGGTCCAGTCCAAGAGCTCACCCTGAAGCCAGCACTTTCTCTGCAGACATTAAGAATTAACAACCATGGTACAGTTTGATATCACTCTCTCAATTGTTCCTTTGGGGATTTACAAAGACAGCCCTCTTTGTGTGAGCTGTAAAAAGAAGTGCTAAACTAGTAACCCTAAAAATATATGCTAAAAGCCTAGAATGAAAATATTGGTTTGAATTTGAAATATTAAAAATGCTCTGGATTTATTGTGCCTTTGAGGCTGAGTGAGATTTGTGCAGCCTGATTTTATATGTGATGGTGCTATTTTTGTCAGTTGACACAACATGATAACATCTTTTGATGGAGGTCCATGAAACTGTGGGTTGGAAGCCTTTAGGGGGTCACTGAAAGAATTACAGTCCCTTAAATGTCAACAAAAATGAAAGGACACTGTCTTTTTCTATTGGTATTTATATATCTACCTGCACTCGGGGGAGATTTTCTTTGCTAAGCCCTCTCATCCTTCCTCAAGAAATTTCTGCAAAAATAAGCAAATCCTTTTCCAGTATGAGGAGCATGTTTGTAGATCTCTTTGTACAATGTGAATGTAAATACTAGAAATGAGAGCAAATGGCAGAAATATAAAAGCATTTAAAATATAGGTGGGGGAAAACTAGCTATTAATATAAAGAAAGAAATACAAAGAAGAAAATCTGTACTGATGGGTCAGTGCTGGCAGGAGACAGCTGCCTGTCTATTACTTTATAGTGAAAGAAAAAAAATTGAAATATGAAAACTTTTTGGAAAACTACATTCCATTTGTAGTTGGAGAACAGAATTTCTAACCTCTTTTGCTTGTGAGGATCCAGAGGGATTCAGTGTAATGTAAAGAATTTGGTCTGCATATCTTGATTCAGTGAAAATTTCATCACATGCTGGCTGCAGTGATAGGCAAGATACTAACTCAAAGGCAAACCTTAGCTTATTAGCTGTGAAACTGTATAATTCGGGGATTAAGAGAAGCGTTGGAATGGAATCATAAATCTAAAAGTATCCGAGAACTACGTAAATACAGTAATACATCAGTATTTTATAGACAAATCATGTTTGCAACTCCAACCTTATATGTTTCTGTACCAATTTACCTCTATTTATGCACTGCTTTGTATCATAAATAAATCCATGGTGGTTTAGAAGAAAATGGCAAAATGTAAATTTGAATAAAATTAGAATTTAGAAAAAAATGAATTAAAATAGGAAGTAGATTTCAGGGGAAAAGTGAATCCCAATTTGCTGGCCACATGTGCTTAATAATGGTTATAGCTGAGGCATCAGTTTGGTTCAGAGTTTCATTGCAGACGTAACAAAAAAGGGAGATACTCATTTATATAGATCTTACTGTTTAATAAGGTACACATTGCTTATTTGCATATGTGATATGAGTGGCTTTTTCTGACATCTCCAAAATAAAAAATTCACTTAGGGCTTTATAGAGAGGCACTAAGCAACTTAGGGATAATGGCCTCAAAAAACACAAAAGCCAAAACCGCTAATGAGGAAGGGGCTATTCTTTCATTGCTACTCCATAAAAACCAAGTGTATAATAATGTATTGCCATTCAGGTACAACAAGGTAATACAGTCTAAATAGGCATTATTCTGATAATTTTGGTGGATACTAAGCTAAAATATGGATTATTAAAAGTTTTGTAGACTACATTGGAGCAATATTCCATGAAGAAACAAATTCATTTCTTAAATATTAATTGAGCATCTACTATGTGCAAAATATGGTAGTCCTGGTGGTGGCATGTCCATTTACAGAGATCATTTAATGTTGGTCTCTGTTAGGGGCCTTTTTCGTATCTTCTCTCTACTCAGACCTCCATCAGCACCACTGTCATCCTCACTCTAAGATGTTGACCTTGTTTCTTCCTCCCCAGAGAAAATAGAAGCAGTCAAAAGGCATTTCCCCATTTATCATCTGCAATCTCCTGACCTCTATGCATCTACACCCTATACTCTGACATTCCTCCTCCAGTGTATGAGCTATCGCTGAGCCATCCAAAGCCATATATACTCAAGGACATTATTTCAACAACTGTCCTTCAGTCTTCTTGTCAGCATGCAAGTTTGATGTCATGTCCCATCAAAAATATCTTTTCCTCGACACTGCGTCTCAGTTCCTATCCAATTTCTCTGCTCTATTTATAACAAGAATCCTTGAAAGATTTTAAAAAATATTCATTTTCTCCCATTTTTGTTTATTAAACATACTCTGATCAAATGTTGTCCCCATCAGTCTACTAAGACTGCTTTTGTAGAGCTTACCAGCGTCCTCTATTTTGCTAAATTTCTTGGCCAATTCTCAGTCCTTACATTCCTGACCTGTCATTCGCCCTGAGTGGCCACCTCCTCCTCCTTGCAAGACATCTTTCGTTTGGCTACCGGGACCCGGTTTTCCTGGAACACCTTTGTGGTTTCTTCTCAGCACCAGTGACTGTTTCCTTATCTCTCCAACCTCCCTAAATGCTGGAGTGTCTTCTCTCTTTCCTATCTATAATCAATAATCTCTTGATGATCTCATTTAGCCTCATGGTTTAAACATCATTTAGACCAGTAACTGTCAATCCTCACTCCATGTTCATTACTGCCTATTAGTCCTCGTTACATCTTAACCCAGGAGGCTTTTGTAAAGACTGCCAGGGACTACAGATATTTTGATATATCTGGTTTGTGATGAATGGCCCATTTGTGACCCTCTCCAGTTGATTCCAATGTGCAGCCAGACTTAAGAAGAGGCACACATATTAGGTAAAGACTAAACTCAGTTCTGAACAGAAAGAAGAAAAGACCTGTTCCTTTCCCTGCACACCCAATCAGCCACTTATCAGTCCTAAATATCTCTTAAATAAGTTTTCCACTTCCATTCTTGTCATTTATGCTTTATTGGGCCAACTGAATGAAATTCATAAATATAACTAAGAGATTGAATAGAATGATGAAAAAGCGATCAGCATTTTCTAATTTTCTTCACCGTCCCTTGCTTTAAATTTCTTGCCCTTAGAAAGACATGTTATTATCTCATAACTGTTTTCCTAATGCTTGTATTCTAGAATAATCATAAATTAAAAGACAGAATTTTAGAACAATGTAGGTCGTAACACAGCATGTAATATGATTCAATATTTAGCTCTGTGTGTGTAGGGTATCCGTAGGTGGGAGGTCTATAGATGGTTTATTTTCTTTGTGCTGGTTCTATTTTTATTAAATAGGGTTTAGAATCATCAAATATAATAAATGACAATTTAGAGATACATCTTATTTTAAGAACCAAACCTCACAACATATTACTATGTATGTATTCTACATATTTATAAATACCTGACATATTTTTATTTTACATATTTTTTCATATATTATTTTATACATTTTGACGTATTTGTTCAAATACTTTACATACTTTTGGTTCTTAGTGACAGTAGTGTTTGCCTAACTACTCTGTATATTAGAAAATGACACAAATAAAGAAATATGAAGATTCCGTGGATTAAAACTCTAATTCGGTAACACAAATTAAAAGATACAAAATTGTCTATGTAAAGTGGTAATTTCCTTTGCTTTTTTTATACAGTCAGACTTCCTCTGGTATTCGCATCCAGCAACCCTATACTAGTTTTTACTAGCTATCATCACTTTTTAAAGAAAAGGCATTTTTTTTCTACACAGATGAAAATGCTTATGTAATTAAACTGGAAGATCCTAACTTTTAAAAATGCAGATAGGCTGCACTTTTCATTCTCAATTTTGACCTTGTGTTAATAACACATTTCTCCTGCTAGGCTAAACATCTTTGCAGCTTATTGTAGGATAATTTAAGGGTTAATTGCTCCTGGAAACAAGATTAGGCAAGTTATTTTATTGTAATGAAATCAAAGCACATCTTGTTAGCAACTCTGTCCACAGTGCAATCACCGTTTAGCAGAATCATGCAGTTTGGTGGTATTTGGCTTGAAAAAAAGAAAAATAAGAATGACTGAATCTTGCTCTTTATTTTCAAATAATGCTACTACCCCCCTTTAAAAAAATCTCACGTGTTTCTCCAGAATGTCCTAGTTGCTAGTGCTTTGCTATGATGCAGAATGCTGGAGTTGGAGTCTGGTGTAGGGCACTTTTTGCTCTCTGCATCCCCAAACCATGCCAGGACCTTGTTTCTGGATTATTCACACAGAGCTTGTCACGGTACTTTTAATTAAGACAGCTTCCAAAGAGTAGGACATTGCATTAGTTGGACAGTAAGCATAGAACAGAGAAACCCATCCAATGCAGGGGATAGATACTGAATAAATATCGCGTTGTCTATAAGTGAATACTGTTTTTGATTATAGAATTTACTCATTTTCTTACAACTTACCAAAATTTAACTCTGTGGTTTGCCTTCGTATATGCACTCGATTGTGCTTAACATGTGCCTCCTTTAGCAATTTAGACTAATTTCTCTATCTTCAGGGTGGCTTTGCCTGCTGTTTGGGATTTCTGACTCTAGATGGCGATGTAGTGCACAGAATCCATAGCTCTGTTCAGGCTGGTTTTGAGCCCGTGCTCTCAAAGACTCTGATCAATGATGTACTGAATTTCAGAGGTATTTTCAACTCTGTTATATAAAACAGAGATTATTTATCCATACTGCTTAACTTACCTATTCATGGCATGCCACTTCATGCACTAAGTCATGTAATGCTGGTGTCTTTTAGTGGTTGAAAATTAAGGAATTGTTTGTGTGTGGACAAAATAGAATGTGACATAGACCCCAAGAAAGACTGCTTCTATTGTTTTTGTTGCAACAACTTAAAGATTTTGGGGTTTAATTTTCCACTAATGCCTGCTTTCTGGTGGACGCTGAAGATAATAAAGGTGATGCTCATGAAAGAGGGAAATGTCTGGTAATTAAAAAAATTATGCCCTGTGATTCACCCTCAATATGCACAATTAAGACTCCGTTTTTTGGGCAGTTCCACTTGAAAGCAGTGACACAAAGTTACCTTGATTATCCCTAAAATTTCCTATTTCATATATTTCCCTTTCCCTAACTTTAAGGTAGGAAGGGGAGTCATGTTTCCTCCCGGAGTTATACACCGCCCGAACTTTAAAATGATAACGCCTGTCCCCGAGCAGAAAGTGTTTCCTAGCTGCGCGTCTGAACCCTCTTTTCCACCAGCTCATGACCCTGAGCGGTTCCTTCTCTGACATCTTTCTCTTCCTTCTTTCTTCCCTTCTTCCCCTTTCCTTCCTTATCTTCCTTCTCCCTCTCTTCCTTCCGTCCTCACTTTCTCTCTCCCCTCCTTCCTTTCCTCCCTCCTCTCTTCTTTACTTCTTTTGACCTAAAACAATACAACAGCCAGTTACCAGAAAAAGGCGTTTAGTCGGGAACACCAAAGATTTGCACTTACGAACCTACCACCCATAGCGAACCACAGGCAAGCCTGGAGAAGGAAAGAGAGAACCTTCTTTTATAGAGGAGAATGGGGGGGGGGGGGGTTGGGACGGGCTGTTATAAATAAAGAGCCCATTGGAGGAAACGGAGAGTTCCAAGTGTAGTAGCTTTTCATTGGCTGACTTGTGGTGGTCTCTCATTGGCTGGGCCATTGCTAAGCTGAGCCAGGGGAAATTCTTCCTTCCTCCGACTTGGTAATAAAGTAGTAACCTTCTTCCTGTTGGAGATGCAAAGACACATCTCCTCCTGCTGGGTCAGCAGTTGATGGCAAGTGGTAGGGCTGAGAGTGCTCCCTTGTGGCCCCCTGACTCCATTTTAACTGAGGTTTCTGATCATTCATTTTCACATTTCTTTCCTTCCTTCCTTTTTTTTTTTTTTTTTTTTTCTTTGCTGTAGTGTATTGAAATCAGTACAGCCTTGGAGATTTGTTGTGAGTTGAATTTTCCTGAAACCTCGTGCATGTTGAGTAGCCTTGGAAAAGTGACTTAACTTCGTTGAATATTATTTTTCTCATCTGTAACATAAGACTAACTAATAACGCTTTTCTCATACAGCTGAGAAGGGGGACAAATGAGTGAATGTGGTACGTCAGTGGGCACGTAGTATCACACCCAAGAGCGGCTAATTCTGTCTTTACAGTAGGAGCCGAATAAATGGCAGCTCTTACTATGTGAACACGCTTTCCATATTTTAGTGTAATTCTTTTCATAGAATGTGCTTATGCTATTTAAAAAATATATTACTTACAATTCCTCAGGAACTTAGGGTCACTTCAGTCTGAGATTTCACCTTCCCGATGAAGATCATCTTGGGTCAGAAGCTCCCCTGTGCACATGGGCACAGTCCTAGAGCCAGGCTGGACTAAGCATCCCGAGACCCGCTTTGGGCTCTGCCATTAACTAGCCCTGGGCCCTGTATTGAATCTTTTCTTTGGTGAGAAAGGGCCATTCATTCTTCTGCGGGATTTAAAGGCGATTATATTATCTATGTTCCCTGGGCTGCTCTCAGTTTGGGCCATGTCCAGATGGGAAGCCAACAGACAGGAATGGGGGTGTGATCGATTTATGGTTTCTTCTCTCTTCTCTTTCATGTATTTCTCCTCTTACCATCTAGCTCCCTGTGCTCTGGGATCTAAAGGAGGGAGGAACGTTTGATGGTGGAAATGAGAGGAAGGGCTGGGGAAGGCTGTTAATTACTTTCATTGCAAGTTTGAGGCTTCCTTAGACATCCGTCTTCCTGATGCTGAGACCTTGCACCAGAAATGTCCTGGATCCTACAAAATGTATCTTCTCTGGCTTGCTTTTGAGTTTTTCCCCTGACCCCTGGGGTCTTGCCTCTCCCTCAGCTGGTCCTCTTAGCCGCCCCCAGACCAACATCATCTGGTCCAGGGGAAAAGTGGACATTGGCCTACTGCTGAAGATCTGTTGGCATGTGGGATGGGCTTAACTGCGCATTGGTCCTTCTTAATAAGCCCTTTCTCTAGTCTCTAACTTCTTTCACAGGCAGTGAGTTTGTGGTCTTAGAAGAACAGTATAACTGGCTTCTGCCCCCTTACCTGCAAGTCTCACCTCAATGGTCTGGCTCTTCTTTTTGGGATGTGAAAATGTTAGCATTTGTTGTTCTGATCTAAGTCTTTGGGCCCCCAGTGAAAATGAAACAATAAACTCCCATTTTATGTCCTAGTCCATCCAGATAGGTCAGTCACACCAGCTTTGTCATTTGTGTAGTTTTGGGCACTGTTTCATAAAAAGTGAAAAATATATATTTAAAAAAAGCCCTAAAGGTCCTATTTAGCTTCTCTTCTCACTCCATGTATTAAATGTCCCTATTTGTAATTCATTATTTCTGTTTAAGTTTTAAATTATAAGTATTGGTTGACTTTCTAATGGATTGCATTTGATTGTTTGATTGGTGATTGATTCCAAAGGATTTATTTCGTATCCATCCTTAACACTTACAGCTTTTGAGGTAAGGAGATGAGCAAAAACCTCCATCTGAGAGCGACATTTTGAAGAGCCAAGTGTCCTTAGCTGACACATGAAGCTGACCATTCAGCTCTGCTGTTTTCTGGAGAGCCAACAAACCATGCTGATAACATGCCCTTTGCTTCATCGTTTGTGACATAATTCCTGAACTTCTGAACACTAGAATAAATTCAGCAATGATGGCTAGAGTGGCCAAGATGACTGAGAGCTAATTGAGAACTATTGAGAAAGGAAGTGTTTGCTCCACAGCCCAGAGCCACAGATAGCTATGAGATCCTAAGAAAGAGAACAAAATAACCTCTAAATTAATAAATAGGAAGTCTTTCTCAAAGGCCATGTCTCATATACCCTTTTGACCATTTTCTCTTATAAATATCAATATAGTCATTAAGATTTAATTTAAAAGGTTTTGAAATGTAGTTCTCAGGAGTAGACAGTGACCTTAAAATTGGACTATACAAATAAATCACATCCCACTGGCAAAGGAATGCAAAATAAATTAGTGAACTTTAAAAGGCTAATAAATTATATTGTACTTCATTGTGATATATTTTAATCACAATGAAGTTGATATATTACAGTTAAGTCTTTCAAGCATGTTGAATAGGAAATTATGTTTTCTCTTCAACTCCTTCATATACTGAACATAGAATGGATATGAAATTCACCCAGTGTCAGAGAATACAGGAAACTCTCCTGATGTGAAGAAACACCTTTGAAGGTTCAGGAATATTTTATAAAGTATAAAACCCAAGAAGGATGACCGCTGCTTTTACCTCACTCTGGATGTTCTCAGCTGGGCTTTTGTTGAAGCATATGGAGTTGATTTAAAGAGAAAATGCTGCTTCTGATTCTGCAATAACCCTCTGCTTTGACTCTGGAGTATCAGTCTATTCTGGAAGCTAGAATGACAACTGGGAGTGTACTTTGAAAAATGGGAGGAGTTAATGAGGTCTTTTGTTATATGATTATGTTCTCTACTTTCCCATATAATTTGCTATAAGGTAATTCAACCTGTCTTCTCCCATCTGTTAATGAGGATGAATAGCTACACTGCCTGTTGTCGGGGCTTTAATTGCTTGCTAGACATTGTAGATCTTTTCTGAGTGCTCAAGATGCTTGAGAGAACGTTTCCATTCTTGGAGGGATTCTGCTAATCGGACTTTTGGAATAAGCTCTGATGGTAAAACTGTTGAGAAGACCATTATGAGGATGCTGTCAAAGTCTTGGAAGTGAATTATAGGCGGTAGGAGAGTCCTAAGGGTGGGGAAGGAGGGAGGGGGAGCCTGCGAGAGCACTGACCAGGTCTTTCCCGTTCTTAACTATAATGAAGTAGAGTTGTTTCTTTTTAAAATTGCTCTCATTAAAAGCAAGGAGTAAACTACTAAATCTTCATCTCATGACAATTTTGTGATCTCTGTATGGAGCGTAGCATTCATTTCCTCCATCTGGCTTAATAGTTTGTAGCATATTTCCTTGATAAACTGTCTACTCGCCTCTCCTTTTATAATTTTCCTTACGGTAATCAGAAACCTCCTGCCCAAGAAAAGTGTACCTCGAAAGTCTGCCTGTCTGTCTGTCTGTCTGTCCATCCATCCATCCATCCATCCATCCATCCATCCATCCATCCATCTATCCATCCATAATAAATCAGGTATTCCCTACAAGTTGCTATTAGCTACCAGGAATGTGCCTAGTGCTGATTATGAAGCATGCTGGGAGACAAAAAGAAATAATGTAAGAGGAAGAAGTGGTTAATGTAGAGAAATGTGGAAAAGAGGAGGAATAGAGATCAGCTGGACCAAAAAAGGAATATGAAAAACCTGAGCTCTGAGATAAGACCAAACAGGAGTGTGAACAATCCCACCGATGTCTTTCCCTGGAGCCCATGACTCTGAACAGTGGAAGAATATTCTGAAAATTGATGATGGGGTGGATTTGAGGTTGGTTCCAGGAGCCCTTCAGATACCGTAGGATAGCTGAACAATGATCAGGAAAGGGCAATCTTATACTCAATGGTAGTTAGCAGTAAGGCTGAAAGTTCTCTGTATATTCTCTTCGCAATTAAAAAATAAAACAAGGAGGGGATATGGGGATATATGTATACGTATAGCTGATTCACTTTGTTATACAGCAGAAACTAACACACCATTGTAAAGCAATTATACTCCAATAAAGATGTTAACAAAAATAAAAAATAAATAAAACAAGTAGAAAGGTCCAGTTTGATTTTTTGGCAGTGGGTAAAGCTAGGAAGTTCCCTGCCTGCCTTCTTGAAGAAGGGATGCAATCAAGGGCAGGATTAGTCATGGGGCCACAGTGAGGGGGAAGGGTCCTTGGTGTGCGCGGGAAAGTGCTCATACTTTCATCGTGCTTAATGTCCCAGTAGCTAGCTATTTTACGCATGGTGGTGTATATATGTCCATCTTAATCTCCCAATTCGTCCCACTCTCCCCTTCCCCCGCTGTGTCCACATGTCTGTTCTCTACGTCTACGTCTCTATTCGTGCCCTGCAAGTAGGTTCATCTGTACCATTTTTCTAGATTCCACATATATGCGTTAATATATGATATTTGCGTCTCTCTTTCTGGCTTACTTCACTCTGTATGACAGACTCTAGGTCCATCCACCTCACTACAAATAACGCAATTTCGTTTCTTTTGATGGCTGAGTGATATTCCATTGTATATATGTGCCACATCTTCTTTCTGCAGGCCATTTGACTGGTGTATTAGCGTGTATGTGTGTGTGTGTGTGTGTGTGTGTGTATGTACACAAGTGCGTGTATGTGGAATTGGCTTACACAAGGATGACGCATGGTTAAGTGGTCCTTTGGGCTCTGTCTCAGCGTCTGGAGCTTGAAGTTCAGGGCAGACAGTGGGAAAGGGAGGAGAATGAGGATACTGTGATCCCACGAGAGCACACTGACACTCATTCCCGTTCCTGCTGCCTCTGACCTTGCTGACGGGGGTATCCCGTTGCGGAGCACAGGCTCCGGACGCACAGGCTCAGCGGCCATGGCTCACGGGCCCAGCCGCTCCGCGGCATGTGGGATCTTCCCGGACCGGGGCACGAACCCGTGTCCCCTGCATCGGCAGGCGGACTCTCAATCACTGCGCCACCAGGCAAGCGCCCAGGGCCCTTCTTGATGGTGCTGAGACACACACCTGGCCCCGGGGCTCCTGTATACTGATGGGGTGATTCAGCAGATCAGCGACAGTGTCCATGTGCTTCAAAGTGGCTGCTACCTCTCTTCCAACCTCCAGAGGCTCCATGAATCTCCCCTGTGGCCCATCCTAACCAGACACACACAAGAAAGGGAGTTCTGGGGACTGTCCTTCCACCTGGGCACATTGGCACACTGCAAGGGAACCATGCTAGTAAAATCTGTGATGGCTGTGGTGGCGGTGGTGGCGGTAGTGACATTGACATCAGCTGACATGTATTGAATGAATGATTTCCGTTTATTAGACGCTGGGCTAAGCTCTTATGATTATTTCATCAGATCGTAACCACCATCCTATGAAGTAAGTTTTATTGTCTCCCTCTCAGATAAAGAACCTGAAGCACAGAGACTCCGTAATTGCAACGGCTAACACGATTGGAACCCAGGTGGTTCTTAAACAATTGTTTTCAAAATATCACCTCCACAGCATAAGTTTATTTGTACAAATGGTTACGTTTCTTAGTGGTTAAAATGTCACCTCTGTGTTGAAGGAACAATGTGTGTGTGTGTTTAAACTTCAACTGGGAAGAGTATCCATATAGCCACTTGTCTTCACAAACAAGATTAGTAAATTCGGAACACTGAACTTTGACAACTAGTTAGATAATTTATCCCAAGATAACTAGTGCATCTCTGATACAAAAGGGTTTCATGGTCGTTTCCCATCTCACTACAAATGTTGTAATGACCCTAATATGCTTTAAATGTGCCGTTTATGTAAAAGTTGCCACATCCATGACATCCTGTAACACATTGTGCGTTTTGCTGCATTTGCTTCCTTAATGAATAACGCAGTGAAGAAAATTCACTTGCTCATTGATTCACTCTGGAATTCTCTCTTGCTTTCAGCTGGAGCAGCTGTTCCATCAATGGTTGTTTACACAATTTTCCCATAAAACATTGTTTTCTATCTAAGAACTAATTTAGCATTGAGACCATATCTTTCCCGATATTTCTTTCTATTGACTTACAGAAAGTAGCTTTTCAATGTGTTTCATTGTTGAAAGAGAATCTATAATGTACCAAAATACTATAAGCTTCATACATTAGCAGCATCTGTATTTTCAGGCAACTGTGTAAGTTTCCCCACTCTACATATTTTTTTCTAACATTGTTTTTTCAATTTTTCAGCAATGTTTTCCATGTCTTCTAACAGTATTTGCAGACAAAGGAATGCATTTTGCTTTGCTATTATGCTGTTCTTCATGTGTGTATTATTTCAGCCATTTTTAATACATCTGAAAGAACAAGTGTTTTCCAAATTTATGGGTTTTTGTTTTCTATTTTTGAGTGAGAAACCTCAAAAAAGCCTTCCCAGCATTTGAAATTCTGTAAGGTACTCTATTATCATTTGCTGAAAAATTGAGGTGTTTTCATGTTCTTGATACTTAATTTTAAAATGAATTACTGATTATTAGCTAATATTTCACAGTATACATTTAAAGAGAAGCATATTGCAAGTGATAAGCAGTTTTCTTATACAATGTTTTGATCTTTCATCAGACCTAATTACTACACCATCATTGCTTTTATTTTTAATTTTTTTCAAAGCACTTTATTTATTTATTTAGGCCACTCCGTGCAGCATGTGGGATCTTAGTTCCCTGACCAGGGATCAAACCCGCGCCCCCTGCAGTGAAAGTGCAGAATCTTAGCCACTGGACCTCCAGGGAAGCCCCACCATCCTTGTTTTTAAACTCATAAAAACAAAGAACTTGGACTAGGACAATACGATGGTCACATTGAATATTTTTTGCTGTTTGATTGTGCTTGCATTATTAATATTATCTTCAATTTTGATTTCTTTGCAGACATCTTTTAGAACCAGCCTCCCATTTTGTGGTTTTTAATTAAAAGCTAGGAAATATAATCTATAACTCCACAAATCTGAACCAGTGCAAATGGTTATATATTCATGACAGACTTTGTCTGGGCGAACATCCGTTTTCAATCCACATGGTAAACATTAGTAGAATTGATTTTTTCCCCATAATTTTTAGATAAAAATAGCTATAATTGGAAGTTCTAACATCCTGTTTTGGAGGAACTTTTGGATAGGAGAGGACTGGAGATTAGAATACTATCTAGACCTAGGAGAAGGGGCCCAGGAGGCTGCTAAGCCCACCTCACTCCTCAACCTTTAGACTTCACAGAGGTTATCAGTGATGATCAGAGGACATATTGGTAACTTGAGGCAAAAGCTTCCTGAGGGTCAACAGGATGTAACTTTGCCCAGCCTCCCTGGGCATTTAGTTCTCTGAATTCTCATGGAACAATAGAGTAAGTAAGTTTCAGTGAAATCACTGTGTGAAAACATGCAGCTTTTGTATATTTTCATCAAGGTATATGGCTTCTATACATTTGACTTAATTCAGTAGTATTCCTTACTTTTTTCTATATTTCTATAAAAGGGATACTATAGTACCAATGTCAAATAATTTAAGGGACAACTAGTCATGATTATAGTCTCAAAATTCCCCTCCTCTTATGTATTGAGTTTGTTATTGACACAAAATTGTGGTGAGTTACTAACACATACTGAAAAGGAGTCTGTGGAATAAAAATAGAGAATTAATATTGTTTGGGGACATATTTGCTGTGAAAACAGTCACTCCTGAATATTTCTGTTAGTTCTGTCTATAGCCTTATTTCGTAGTGACATCCTGTACAATATATACTTTGCTACCCAATTACGACATGTAAAAAGTGAGCTGAAAAAAGACCTTAAGATTTTGACTCAGGATAGCGAATGTTATCGCACTGGTATCGGTGAAGTTGTATAGAAAGGAATTCAGGATTAAAGATGGTGATTCCCTCAACTTACGGAATTACTGTTTGCCAGGGTCTGTCCTAAGTCCTTGAGATTCAACCACAAAGAAAGCTTATACATTGTACAATGAAAACTGTGAAGGAGAAGGCAGTGTAATCTTATGCATCAAAAATATCTACACTGTACAGAAAATTGCAGATATCAGTGAACATTTCAGGTGGCTAAATAGAGACATTAAAGCAAGTGTTATTCTAGGAAAGTGATTGAACTATGTAGCCAGATGGACAAACTGATAACATGAATGACAGGTGCAGAAGAGTTGCAGGCAAGCTCTCAGTGTCTGCTGTCTGGGCATTGGCTGGATCACTTCTTGGGCTAAATGTAGAGAATCAGGGAACATCCTGATGGATCTTTCTGAGAATTTTATTTCTTGCAAGGTAGAACATTGTTTCTCAAAATGTGAATATGCAACACCCACACTAAAAATCTTACAGTATATATTTTATAATTCAGACTCTTGGGCATTCCAAGGATTCAATAAATTCTGCTTGTGGCACCAAAGTTTCTGATTCTTAAAACCAGGCATCCTAGGTGATACTTGGTGATACTTACATACACACAGAGTTTGAGAAATGCGAAGACATGGGAAACAATTGACTGAACTGATTCTCGGAACGTAGTCTAACAGGAGTTGGTGAGGGAACTTAAGGAAATGTGACTATTTTAGCCAAGGGTGTATTATCGTCAAGGAAGGAGAAATTGAAAATAACCAGACTGCTTTGCTCTCCTCTATGATAGCAGATTTCAAAAGCTTAAGTGAAATGTCAGCTTCATTTCAAAGCACAAGTTTCTGGAAAAGAAATCGCTTGAGAGAGTTGAGTTTCTCTTGGAATTCAATCCAATGTGCAATTATTTAACTTCCCTGTGATGAACAGGGTGCAGTATCTAAAGATGCCAATCTGGTTGTTTGTGTAGGAGCTTCTTAGTTCCCATTTCTGAAAGGATGTGTACAAGACAGAGAAGTGATGGGGCTCCCTACTCAAGAGCGAATAGCAAGTGTTGGCACAGAGCTGTAGGGTGTAAGGAATGTTGTGTCCTGAAATGAGCAGACGCCAAAATGCTAGCAACACAGGTCTATTCATTTATTTAATCTCATTAGTTTTTCATTTTACAAAGATCAGAAGAGGAAGGTTTTGCTATTAGTTTATTGTGAAATGATAAGTGTTGACCTTTTAAACCGCTACTCTATTTCTATCTTCTAAGTTATTTTCACACACACAAAAAAAGTGTGAAAAAAGTATAGATAAAAACCAGAAGAGGACTGTTTTTCCCCAAACGGACATAGATAGGAACTTGGCATTGTCACTAGTTCTTGGACTTTAGGAAATTTCTTGCTTCTTTGAGCATCATTCTTCTATCCTTCATATGTTAAAAATGGGAAAAAATATCTGACTCATAGATTTATTATGGGTAATAAAAAATAATAATATAAAACTCTTGTGCAGATACACAAAATGTTATTTTTCAAAATAGTCAAGTGTTGGGCTCAAATTTCTTCCTACCCTACCAAGGGCATTTGCAAATGAAATTGGAAATTGCTGAATCAGGTGGGTCATTTTTGAAACATGTGGAAAATGGGAGAAATGTCAAGACAATGTCATTCTGATTTTTAAACTGGGGACATTGTCAGATTTAGAAAAGTAGAGACTCGTGTGTTTAACCTTGATCTCTGGCAGGATTTTTATGCATATTATTCAAAGAATGGAATGTTTGCGTGTAGAACTAAGACATACCAGGTGCAGACAGCAGTTTGCTATGAGCAGAACACATCAGATTCACTGAATTTCTTTCGTTGATAAGGTGCCATCAATCGGGGAACCTTGTTGGCAGAAGTGTATGAATAATTGCAAAGCATCTGTTTCGTTGTGTTTAAAAATTAAATGGCCATAGCTATGATTGTTGGATTAGGAACTGACTGAGTGTTGATAATGTTTTTCATGTGTTAAAAGATAAACTGAGGCATACGAAACATTTTAACAATTCATTTGAGCAAAACTCCATTCGAGTTGGGCAGCATCCAATCTAGCAGGCAGAAAGGAACTCCAAAGAGCTGTATAAAATGAGAGTTTTACAGGCAGAGTGGAATGGGAACAAGGAAGTTATACTTTGCAAAAAGAGCAGGTCGGTTACTGCAAAGTTACTTTCCTTTAGGGGACGGCAGGGGCGTCTCAGGCAGGTTACGTAACTACTGCTGATCAGCTGATTCCTGACTGACTGGTTTAAGATCCCATTTCCCGGAGAGCCGAAACTGTAATCAAGTTTGTCCTGGTTTGGCTACATGTAGCTTAGCATAAGTGACTCCATTTTGGGCCTGCTGTCTTGTATGTAACACATTCTTTTCATTTTCCTCAGAAACTCGGTGATCACCCCTTACAACCTGTTACCGTGAAGAATTAGGTTGATGGATATAAGCTGGCTTGGGTGGTTTTCCTCTGCTGCTGTGGACGCGTTTTGCTAACAGTCCGTTCCTTTTAATGGAAGGACCCATGGGGTGGCTTTGGGAAGTGAGCCTGGGTGTGGGTAGAACACAGAGGGAGCCAGGCTGCAGATCCCCCCAAATGCCAACATAAAGGCTCCGAATCTCCAGGGACAACACTTGGGGTTATTCCCGCGTAAAGCTGCCTTCGACGTTTTTGTTACACATGCGATTTCTTTCTTTCTTTCTTTCTTTTTTTTTCAGCATCTGATACAAAGCCCAGAGTTTCCTCAAGCTTTGCTCTTTCACTTGGGCTTGAGCTCCCAGTGGCTACCTAGACAAACCACTTTTTTTGGAGAGTGGTTCTCAAGTTTTATTCAAGAAGTTAAAGCTTTTTTTCCACCCGACAGAACCCAGGAATGGGGAGAAGCAGCAGCCATGTGACCAGCTGTCAGGAATTGACCTTGTTAGTGGTTAAGCAGCCCTGGGCCCGAGGAACCGGGAGAGGCAGCACCCACTGGCCAGCTGTCGGCAATTAAGGTTGTCAGTGGTTACCCTGCCCGTGGGCGGGAGGTGCACACCTGCTTCTTATACAGGTTGCTTCTCGGCTTCAGTTTGCTCAGAGCTCTTCTGGGAAGGACTACGCTTTCCTCTGCTCTCTTGGGTGAGTGTTCCCCCTGGCTTTTATGTTTCCGTCAGTCTGTTTTTCAGCATCTCGGAGTGTAGATTTTCCACGTCATGCTTTCTAACCTTGTTATGATTTTCTGCTTCCCTTTTTGTTTTCTTTTTGCTCTTTGTGTGGCCCTTGAGAGATACACAAGGTTAGCAGACCTACCGGTTGTTTTCTTTGGTTCACAATGTTTATATGGTTGTTTTTGAGGGGAAAACCAACCAAAGCAAGAGAAACTTTTCATTAGTTATGCTGACACAGTTTTGCAAAGTGCTGGTGTTTTAGACCTCTGGAGAAATACTTAGTTACTGGAACCTTGTAAAATAAGCGTCCTTACCTCAGGTTCAGAGATGAGGAAACTAAAAATAGTTCAGTTACTTGGCCTCAACTAGCAAGTGGAGGAGCTGGGAGCTGGCCCAAGTCTCATGACTCCAAAGGCAAAAATTTATAATAAATGTGGTAAAAGCATTACAATATATTGGATGAATTGAAAATATATTTTTAAAATGCACTAAAAATCCAAGCTGGTGTAATGAGAACATGCATTTATCATTGGTTTTCCATCCAGAATTTTGTGTTTTTACATAATTGTATCAAAAGTTCAGAAATAGCAGAGGTAAAACCACTGAATCACTGAGGTAAGTAATTAGTAAAAACTTACTGTGTACAGACACAAAGTTGGTGAACCGGGAGCCCTGAAACCAAACATGAACTGAGCCTGAGAGGCATGTTATAAAGCATTTTATACAGTAAGGAGGCAGCGACTGTGTATTCCTCACAGTGGTTGGTTATAATATTAGCGTTTTTTTGACAGTGAATTGGTTAGTTTCTGTCAACTTGGAATAATTTCAGTTTCACTTATGATTTTCAGAGGCATTAAGAGGTGTACGAGGCCAAGCCTCACTTGCCTTGCAAAATAAGCTAAATTAAGTGTTGCTTGTATGAGTAAAGTGGTTTTGTCTGCTCAGGAAGTTTCCAAGTTTGGCCTCCCTTTGTGTTTGATTTTAACAATTGTAATTATTATAGTGGTTTCCTGTTTAAAAAAAATATTTAGGTTTTATTTTCACCAAAACAATATTAAAATTACTGCCGTTACACACATCTTTATGCATTTCCTCTCAATATTTCCTGAGGACAAATTCACCAAAATGGAAATTTCAATTCAGAAATTAAGCGGTCTAAACACTTTGATGTTTCCTATTACATATGCTGACAAATCTATTTTCAAATGTCTTGTTCCAGTTAACCTCAGTCTTACAGCGAACTCTGTTGCTTTGTAGCCTTCTCGTTATTATTTACCTTTACAAACGATACTGCCTGAGCTGGCTTCTACTATCAGTCTATCTTAAAGTATAGAGTGTGGGAGATAGGAGGCTTAGCAACTACTAACATTAAAAAGGCAAAAAGCCTTTATTGTTAATTTCAAGCGTTATGTGAGGAAAGGTGCATAAAAACTAGCAGAAATGTAGTATATTAGGCTTCTAATAAAAATAAGATTTAAGTCTGGTAGGCTGAATCCTGAAATTATTTTATTTTATTTTTTGCGGTACGCGGGCCTCTCACTGTTGTGGCCTCTCCCGTTGCGGAGCATAAGCTCCGGATGCGCAGGCTCAGCGGCCATGGCTCACGGGCCTAGCTGCTCCGCGGCATGTGGGATCTTCCCAGACCGGGCACGAACCCGCATCCCCTGCATCAGCAGGCGGACTCTCAACCACTGCGGCACCAGGGAAGACCTGAATCCTTAATTTTTTAAACTGTACTCAGAGCATCAAGGCCAGTGCATGGTTTATAGTAGTTACTCATAACGTGAAGAGAAAATCAAGTACTTTGAGTTCTCAACGGCATGGTTTTAAATATATGTCATTTTGCTCTAAGTGAATGAAATGGATGCAAAAGGGCTTAAAACTTTGGCATGTTGAGAACAGTTAAAAAATAACTTGTTGGAAGAGAAGAAAATAAGAGAACGTGATACTCTTAAAAAAATAAGATGCACTGTTTAGTCCCAAGCGATAGAATTAGAAGCCACACAGATTGAAATTTAAGTGATTTGAGGTCAGTATGAGGAAGAACTTTCTAACAAATCAGGCCAAGTATAAAATGTGCGGTGAGAGCTAACGAATTTTTGGCCACTTTCTTGGAAATTCTGTGGAGTTTCTGATGAGGGGTTGAATTTGGTAAGCTTAATAATCTGTAGAACTGTGCTGCGCTGTAATAGTTACCACTGCAGGTTCTGGGACTCTTTAATCAGTAGAATTGATCAGAGGCCAGAGGAGGAATTCAGCCGAGGCTATTCGGGCCTCTTGTTGCAGCACGAGGGGGCGGCAACGAGTACCAGGTGCCCTTGCTGCTCCCTGAGTGGGGCGGGCTGATGCCTTAAATGGGTTGCGGGTGGGAGCCGATTGTTGGGTCGGGCTGGAGGGGGTCTTAGGTGGCCCGCCCACCCCCTTGACGATGCTGTGTGTCGGCATCACGCGCAGGACCCTGCTTTTGCTCCCAGCACCTCAGAAACGGCTTTTTGGCCTTTTTGTGTCTTGCTGTTCATAATTTGCCCCAACTGCGCATGCCGGCGGTCATTTCTAGTCCCTTAGAGTTTCTGTGTATCTCTTGCTCGTGGAGACGTTTGTCCAGGTGCAAGCCCTGCAGTAAGGGTCCCAGGTCCCAGCCTGTTTTAATATCTCTTAAAAGCATGTTCGGTATAACCCAAAAGCTAGTCCAGATTGGAATCTCATGTCTGTAAGCAACATAAATGAGAACTGGTTGAATAAAGGTGATAAAAACAATATTGTCTAATAAAGTTATATTTTCAATAATTTATCAATGGATTTGTCTCTGAATCTAAAATGGAAGGACTTAACTTTAATTGTGTTATTTAAAAAAAGTAAGCTAAGAGATTGGCATTTGTTTTGAATTTTCTATAACCAGAATAATGAAAAATGGTGATTGGGAAGAGATTTATTGTATTTCTTAATTTGTCCTAAAGACAGATATTTTCATATAGTTGGTTAATTGTCTCAGTAAATGTAATTTGATTTAAAGTTAAACACACATTACTTGTTAGAGACATCCTGATGACTTTTTATTCAGTCAAGATTTCAAGACAGTGTTCTAAAATCTATTGTTTCCACAAAAAATCATTTCCTTTGTCATATCAAGTCTATTTTATGGTTGCTTAAAAGCGGTAGTTACTATTAAGACCACTCACATCATTTATTTTGATGGTAGATTATTTTCTATTCACATGGAAAAGTGAATTAAACTAGAAAACCAGTAAAAGGTGCATGTAGTTAAAAATCTTAGGTAGGAAAGGAGAAAGTGGGATTGATGTTTCTTTAGTAGGCAGGCCAGAGGCAGGGGAGCTAAGTATTATTAATACCTGTTGTAAAGTATTATTAATACCTGTTGTAAAGTACTTTGAATAGCTGACTTTGACAAATGCCTCTCAGGGGCTTGGAGTGTGTCATGTGCTGGACAGAAGTGGCCATGAAGGCACAGGTGGGAAGTTCAAGGTACTTACCAGGAAGAGAGCAAATTCCATTCTGGTGGCCCTAGAAATCACATAAATCCAAGTGGTGGGTTTGTTCTTATCATGAATCCCTTTCTAGTAAGCGAATGGTTCCATTTCCCCATAATCCTTCAGTCATGTAAACTGGAAAGTCATAAACAAGTGCAATAGAGCACACAAGGAAGCAACCTACCTAATTACATGTATCTCAAACTTGGTCTCCAGTAGATTCCTAAGGCAGTGGCTAACCAAGAACAGCATAGATGGGAAGAGATTTTTTATGGCAATAACAATAGTTTCCTCAAATCTTTTCCCTAGTGGTATGGTGAATCCCCCTTCGCATAACCTAAAGTTGCCAGCAACAGGATGGTAACTTTTTATGACTGTCAACTCTGTCCTTAGTACAATCATAATTTTCATTTCTCCATGAACCAATGTTTTTAAAGACTTTACCTTGTCAGGTGATTATTGTTGAAAGCCTCCAAATTCTTAATCTTGAACCAGCTGGGGTAAAACAAGAGCGCCTCTTCCAAAAGAGGAGAGGAAACAAGGTGAATGACACAATCCCCCCCCTACCCCTGCCAAAACCCCAATTCTGTCCTCACAGACCAGTGAGATTCTCTGGAATTTTAAAGGTAATGGATTCATTATAAAGTGGAGGTAGCCCCCAGCCAGTTTTAAAATGGGTACTTTAAAAGGAAAAAAAAAAAAAAAAAAAAGGGAACAAAACAAGGGCCTCTTCAATGACTCCCAAAGGCTTTATTTTCTGGTTTCAAATATGTTCTCTGGGTTCATAGCAGAGTATTTCTTGTAAGTGGAATGTATATCTATATGTAAGTCTGAGATGGGGATGCTGTGAGGTATTAGTTATTGGCCAAAGAATTAAAGAGACTTAAGTCCAGTAAGTCTCTTTATTAAAGCAACTAATAGCGTCAGGGACAAATTTTTGGAAGTTGGGGAGTCACATAATCAGTCGATGGTGTAATCTTCTAGATTTTCAAAACAACTTAGAATGACCATGGAACTCACGTTGACTAGCTGAGTAGATTTACTAGCCACACCTGTTTCTCCCCTTCATAAAATCCTTCTGTAGCTTTCTATCTCATACGAATGACATCCACGTGTTTTGACTTCGCGGTTCTCAGGATTTAGCCTGTATCAGAGTCACCTGGAGGGCTTAAAATAGTTGATCCTTAAACAACATGGGTTTTGAGCTGCGTGGGTTCCACTTATATACAGATATTTTTCAGTAGTAAATACTGTAGAGTACTACACAGGCCCCAGTTTGGTTGACTCCTCGGATGGGGAACTGCAGAGATGGAGGAACATCAGATAGAGAGGAACCCTGTGTATGGAGGGCATATTACACGCAGCTTTTCAACTGTTCGGAGGGTCAGCCTCCCTGACCCCCACGTTGTTCAAGGGTCGGCTGTGTAGATGCTGAAACTGAGGATGGAGCCCGAGAACTTGCGTATCTGCAGTTCCCAGGTGATGCCGCTGCTGCTGGCTGAGGGACCACGCTTGGAGAACCACGAGCGCAGAATGTTTCTCCCTGATCTGACCAGGCTCGCCTAATCTTGGACCATCTTCTCGCACTGAGGCGGGTTTGTCTAACTACTCGCGCTTCCAAATACGAGTGCTCTTTCATGCCCCTCTGCTCCGCCTCCCGCCTTCCAAGGGTCTTTTTAGATGAAGTCTTCTCTGAAGTCTGATCCCCCAAGATCTCCTTTACGTCTCCTTTGCTGTTCCAGCCCTTTAACACAGTTCGTTAGTCGATAGATTTTGAGGCTCCTAATCTTACTTCGTTCATTTTTGTTTCCTTAGTTTCTGCCACTGAGTTTTGGGTTCTCTGGGAAGAACTGGAATCACTGGTCAGATTCATAAGTTTCACCTTAGTTTCATCTGCTCGGATGCAGCGGTTATGAGCAGGTATTGCAGAACCAGATGGTCTGGGTTCACATCTCAGTTCTTTGAGAACCTTTCTGTCTCTAACTGTGGCAAGTACCTTAGTCTCCAGGAGCCAGAGTTCTCACATCTGTGTGAGGATGATACTAGTGACCTCATTCCTGGTGCGTGTTGACACATGTGAAGAATTAGAGCAACATGTGGCAATTACGTCAGCAGTACGTGAATGCATGACACTGTCATCATCAGGAGGTACTATCCACAAGGGCAGCGACTTAAACAGTTGATCGTAAGTGATTGAAGAGGCTTGCGGATGGCCTCAGTAACTTGGATTGAAAGATGAGAACATTTGCAGTTGGAAGATTGTGTCAGCAAGAACTATATCGACATGGTAATGCTTTTCATGTTGAATATGCAGTGTTTACATTTTAAAAAATAGCCTTTACTCTTAAAGTAGTCTATGTTCATAGAAAAATTGAGCATAATTCTCATTTTCCCCCTTATAGGGGACACAGTTTCCCCTATTAACATCTTGCATTTTGGTATAATTACATAATATTTTATAATATATTGAACCAATATTAATACATAATTATCTAAAGTCTATAGTTTACATTAGGGTTCACTCTGTACAGTTTTGTGTTTTGGCAAATTCATGTCATATATCCACTGTTACAGTATCATACAGAATAGTTTCACCACCCTAAAAATGACCTGTTCTACCTCATCACCTCCCTCTGAAACCGTGGCAGCCACTAATCTTTTTAATTTCTCCTTAAGTTTGCCTTTTCCAGAATTTCAGTTAGAATCACACAGTACGTAGTCTTTACAGATGGGCTTCTTTCACTGAGCAGTGTATACTGAAGGTTCCTCCAACTTTTCATGGCTTGATACAGTTCATTATTTATCACTGAATAATCTGTTATTTGGAAGTATCATAGTTTATTGACTGACCTATTGGAGGACATCTTGGTTACTACCAGTTTTTGACAGTTATGAATAAAGCTGCTATCAACATTCATGTACAGGTTTTTGTGTGAACAAAAGTTAACTTGGGTAAATACGTAGGAGTATGATTGCTGGATCGGATGATAAGCCTCAGTTGGGCTTTGTAAGAACCTGACAAACTGTCTTCCAATGCGGCTGGGCCATTCTGCATGCCCACCAGCAATGAACGAGAGTTCCTGTTGCTCTACGTCTCCTCCAGAATTTGGTGCTGTGAGTGTTATGGATTTTAGCCATAATAATAGATACTTGTGTTTACATTTTTTTAAAAAGTCCTACCAATAAAGTTTCCTCTTGATTCATTATTGGTCATGTGCTTGTATGGTAGGTTGATGTTGACTGGAAGGTCCAGTGCTGAACTTTTCCTGTGTTTCCAACCAGAAGTTAAACTTGAGAGAAATTTGCATAAAGCGAGCTGTGCGGCATCACTGACATGAGTCACGCGAGGAACTCGCTAATTAACATTGGCAATAGGGCAGCACAGGCATAAACCGACATAAACCGGCATAAATCGGCATAAACCGATCTCTTAGATGGTGCAGGGTTTCATAATATCAATCCTCATAGCACAGAGAAGAATGAGAACTGGGAACCAGGCGCCTTGGGTTAACGTAGCTGACGTTCCACTAGTGAATCTGGTGGCCCTCAAGCCAGTCACTTAACCTGTAGATCCCACAGAGAGTTGTAGTACAGGATTTGTAAGATCCCTTGAAGCACCACAATTCTGATTCTAAAATGAATCTTGGCATGACTGTTTCGGCACAGAACAAGGGAGAGAGGCCACCCAGCCCTCACTTTGAGGCAGACATGAGTTCATCAAGCAGCAAACCCTCTTGAGTGGATGTCAGTCTCCGAAGTGGCTGAGACTTGTGACACGGTGGCCTAAGGTAAATTTTGGGGGGGAGATGCTGAAAACTTCAAAAAGGGGATCTTGTGTGTTGACAACCCGAGCAAGGGGATCGTAGGAAGCGGGCATCTCCGACTGGGTTGGGGGATTGGTGGTTTGCAGCAGCTGCCACAGCAGGGATTTTGCAAACGGAGTGAAACACACCCGTTTTAAGCGCTCTGTTGTACAGCGATGCTCTGTCTTGCTGAGAGCTTTTATTTTTTTGTTTATAGGCGAGGTTAGAGGGATTGTATGACAAGCAAATTAAAAACTGAATGGGGTGAAGAGGGACACGGGAAAGAGCCGGGGAGTGACCGAGAAAAGCCATTGTCACACAGCGTGATTCTGCATCACGGTTCCTGGGGCTCAGTGCAGTTTCTAGGGGCCAATGAAATCACCTCTCTCCCTCTGAGACTGAATGGCTGGCGTGATATTGCTGGGAACAAAAAGGGACATTTAACTTTAAGGAAATGAAAGGTATCGCTCACATTTTTCTCTCGTGCTTGTATCTTTGTCTCCAGTTACATTTCCCACAGAGCTAATTGGTCTTTCTGAAAAGTCACTGGGGTGCGGGAAGCCAAATGGTTGTAAGTGAAGCCGGATGATTTCTCCCCACCCCCCAGGGTCAGAGAGTTGTCCTTAACAATAATCGTCGGTTTTAATAACTGTCCTTTATGGTAGCAGAGGAGCAGGGTACTGCTCATCCATTAGGCTATTTTAATCCTCCTGAAATGACCCCCCTGAGCATTTCTGTTTCTTTAGTGCATTATCATCCCTGACTACCTGTGCCGGAGGCCGAACAGGTGAGGCCTCATCACAAAGGAAGGGAAGCTGCAATGGGATGGGCAAGCTTCGCACTCAAATCAAAGCTCAGCGGCAGGCGGTGCCTCAGGAGGTCCTGCTGTTCTAGGTGTGTCTCTTAGTGGGGGGACTAGAGCCAATAAGAAACTGGCCCCCAAGTGACTAAAGGCTCAGACACAATAGAAACTAAAATACCGGAGGGTTGTCTAGGCCAGCAGGGCAGCCCCCTTCACACAGACGTCCTGGCGCTGGTGTGAGGGTCTTTAGCAACTTCAACGAATGGCTTCTAAGCCGCCCTGGGTGGGGGAGGAGCTGTTCTGGCAGAGGGAGAAGCACAGGGCAGTGCAGGGGTGGGCGTTTCAGGGGCCAGACCAGGAAGTGCCTCGGGTCACTTCATCTGCAGGAGCCAGTCACGGGATCCTACCTGGTGGCAGAATCTAGCTTCTGAGAAGCTGCTGCCCGGTGCGATTCTCTGTGAAGGACAGAGCAGACACTTTGGCAGGACATTGACCGTAAGAGTGTCTGAATCAAGGTAATTGTGGCTCGTGCTGTGCTAGGGATCGGGCATCCTAGAACATCTTTGTTCCAGAAAGAAGATGCCTGTGGAAAGAGGACTGATGGCTTAGGAGAAGTGTCTTTACGTGGTGTTACGGAAGGTGCTCGAGGGGTGATCCATCCCCTTCCTTGGTTAATGGTAAGAAATGCAGGCAGGCTGGCTGATACTTAACATGCAAGACTGCGTTTCTCAGTGAAATTCTGACCCACCTCCCTGTGGAATCAGGGAGCCTGGGAGTCGGGGAGGGGTCTGTGTTTTCTCATTTATCCTTGTCGTGGGCATGTCCTCGGCGCTGACGTCTCTCTCTTTTATTTTGCTGGTTCTGCAGATAGAAAGGAATGGCCCATTGTGGTCAAACCCAGCTCCAAGGTGGTTTCCTATACTAGACATATTTCCTTTTAGCCAAGTTTTGACTGAGAAATTTGTAAAAACTAAACCACCTTCTAGCAGCATGTTTTCTACACATTGCTGGTCATACTTGGTTGATGGAAAGCCTCTGGTTAGAGCCTGAGTTTTCCTAACTCACTCCCAAATGATACGGTTCAATGCTCCAAATCCTCTTTACCTTCTCCTTCAAACTCCCATTTCCCTTAGCATTGGAAGAAAGCAGTTTTACCTAAAATAATAGCTAACAGGAAGGTGTGAGGGGATGAGATATACATCAATGTGTGATCCTGCTTATCTTACAAGTTACCAGATTAGCCCGAAGGATTTGCATCTCTAGACATCTAACCAAGCGCGTGTCACTGGACCCTCTTCCTGGCGTGGCCTCCTTGGTGTGCCTACTTGGTCACATCTGCATTCGCTTCTGTGAGCTGGTGCAGCTGTCGGGAGCTGATGGGGAAGGAGGGGTGGTTAGTAAGTAGTCTCAGTAAAAAGCATCTGTGTCATTGTCATGAGACCCAGGTCCCCCCTTCTGTGTCCTGGGCTGCATCATGGATAACAGTCAAGGCTTGAGTGCTGGGTTTCCTGCTTTCTCTGAAACCTGTGAGCAGGTGTTGCAGGTTTGCTCCAGTTTCCCCCGGTGTGGGGGGGGACTTGCATTTTCCCTTGCTTTCCAGGAGGCAATTGCAACCTCCTATTACTTTTCTAGACTGCTTTCCTTCCAAGAACTACTCACTCTGCCCTTCCTCTCCATCACCTCCACATTGTCTTGTGGGGTGTGATAATCTTGATCTAACACAAGTGGATTATTATCTTGGCGATTTAAAAAATGTGAGAGTTTTTATAACCAGGAAAATTTTAGTAACTTAAAGATTTCACCTTCTAAAATGACTTTTTTTTCTTTTGCGGTACGCGGGCCTCTCACTGCTGTGGCCTCTCCCTTTGCGGAGCACAGGCTCCAGACTCGCAGGCTCAGCGGCCATGGCTCATGGGCCCAGCCGCTCCGCGGCATGTGGGATCTTCCCGGACCGGGGCACGAACCCGTTTCCCCTGCATCGGCAGGCGGACTCTCAACCACTGCGCCACCAGGGAGACCCTAAAATGACTTTTATGAGGTTACCAAGGACTGTGATCGGACTTATTTCGAATGTGGAACGTGTTCATTTGCCTTCAGAGAAAACACAGCTGATTTTTCTAATGACAGTAAAATGCCAACTTTTTTAAAAACAGAAATTTCATTGGTGCCATGTCATGTTCTTGAGTGACGTGTGATACTTGCATGAATTCCAAGATGGTTATCTCTTATTTGGTGTGTGCACTGCCACACATATCAGGGTATCTTGGGCCTGGACTAAGAAGGACTTCATTTTTTTTTCAACTGTTACTAGTGTAAATTTGGGAAAGTTTATTTAATCTCTCTGTTCTTGAGTTTGCTAATCCATAATTCTGGGATAATAGTATCTTCAGAGTTGTTATGAAAAGTGAGATAATGCATATAAAATATTTGCAACAGTTTCCGGAACGTAATATCCATGTTTAAAATATTAATTTTGCTATTTTATTTTTACTTCTAACATTTGCTCTCATTTCCATAAGCGAATATTTCACAATTTACCGTCAATATATTTTAAGAACGTCTGTACTCTGCTTAACATCCTGCAAGGAGTGCTTTGAACTCTGGGGAGGGCGTAGTGATCCCTGAAACTTGTAAAACGACGGATTGTTCTCAGTAGACCTTGAAGACCTGTTAGTATTGGAATACTCAGTAGTTCAGTACGTTACTTAAAAATTGGAGAAGAACCTACAGATACAGAAAGGGAGATAGGGTCAGGAGTATAAGATGTGGGAAATGAGGCTCGGCAAGGTAAGATCAAAAGCATTGCAGAGGGGGGCGGACAAGAGGGACGACGATTACAAAACAGTGTGCAGTCAAACATCAAGCACATTGTAGGTGTTTTGCATTATGCTGATCTCCAAAGCGGATGCAGAATAGAAGCCATATTTTTTCTTCAAGATAGTCTTCTCAGTTAGATTTTATGTAATGCATACAAAATCACAAACAGGACACACTGATAACCCATTTCAGGGACTGTTTTTCATTCCCTATTGTTAATAAAATAAATGTAAACATAAAATGGAAACTTCTAACTAGGGTCATTAATAATTCCTTAATTGTTAACCGCAAATGTCCTCTTCTACACTTTTTTCCTTATTTAAACCTTCTGCTGCAATTGACCCCGTTCCCTGCTCCTTCCATCTTCAAATTCTTCACCCCGGGCTACTGGACACCATCTCTTGCTGGTTCTCTTCTTGGCTCTTAGAATGTTCCTTTTCCAACTTGCTCTTTGAATTAACATGGGAGTAGGGCTTCCCTGGTGGCACAGTGGTTAAGATTCCGCCGGTCAATGCAGGGGACATGGGTTCGAGCCCTGGTCCAGGAAGATCCCACAAGCCACGGAGCCACTAAGCCCGTGCGCCACAACTACTGAGCCTGCACTCTAGAGCCCACGAGCCACAACTCCTGAGCCTGCGTGCCACAACTACGGAAGCCCGTGCGCCTAGAGCCCGTGCTCCGTAACAAGAGCAGCCACTGCAATGAAGAGTAGCCCCGGGTCACCGCAACTAGAGAAAAGCCTGCGTGCAGCAACAAATACCCAGTGCAGCCAAAAATAGATAAATAAAATAAATTTATTAAAAAAGCAAATAGGTATCTAGTGAATAAACACGTATTTAAAAAAAAAAACGTGGGAGTAGATGCCGACCAAATACACTGTAACATCGCACATTAGATTCACATGGGGACTGGGCTTCCCACGTAAACTCACTAAACTCACTACCTCTCTCCCATTATCAGTCTTGGTGACGCCGCCGCCGTCCATCCGATCGTGCTCACTTCTTCATCTCCTTCAGGCCTCCTCGCTGCTGTCAAGTCGGTGATTAGGTTATATTTATTTTACTTCCCTCCTCGCTGCTGTCAAGTCGGTGATTAGGTTTATATTTATTTTACTTCCCTCCTCGCTGCTGTCAAGTCGGTGATTAGGTTAATATTTATTTTACTTCCTAAATGTTGCTCAGATTTTACTTACCTTACTGTGTGTGTGACAGGATGTGATCAGAAGTAGAACCGCTAGGATGTATATACGTATGTATTGTCTCATCCTGCCTCCCCCCCACCCTGTTACGTATATTAATTAATAAGGGATTTGTCACGGGGACCTGAACTTGCGTAGCTCTGGGAGCTGGTGGAGCCCCTCTGGAAGGCTGTCCTCTACGCTCCTGGTGTTGGCGAGGAAGCGGCCCGTTTGCTCTCTGAGCTGCCACTCCTGTGCTCCTGACCCCATCTCTTGCTCGGTCCCTTTTTTGCTTGGTCTCTTTGCTTGTGCCTTTGCTCAGAGCCTCCAGTGATCCCCTGATGATGTAAGACAGTCAGATCATTTCATTTCTGTGTACATTCTCCAGTGGTTCCCGTTTCACTTACAGTAAAACCCCCAGTGCAGCCAAATGATCCACGGAGCTCTCGACATGATGTCAGATGTGATAAGTCTTCTGAAGCTGAAGACGTGGAAACTGGTGGTGAATTGGGGAATATGTGGAATAGTTTGGTCGCCATGTTAGAGTGGTTTTCTGGAGAATGGTTGTCTCTGCAGATTCCAATACAGAACTTGAGAGCTGCACACAGCCACTTCTATCCTTTGTCTCTTTTTTTTTTTTTTTTTTTTTTTTTGCGGTACGCTGGCCTCTCACTGTTGCAGCCTCTCCCGTTGCGGAGCACAGGCTCCGGACGCGCAGGCTCAGCGGCCGTGGCTCACGGGCCCAGCTGCTCCACGGCATGTGGGATCCTCCCAGACCTGGGCACGAACCCGTGTCCCCTGCATCGGCAGGCGGACTCTCAACCACTGCGCCACCAGGGAAGCCCTGACACCTTCTTAATGAAATAGTTTTACCATTTTAAAATCATTTCATTTTCAAAACATAATGTTGGGGCCAGTTTTCTTTTACTCTTTGATCACATATCCATGGATAAAGTAGTGAATGTTTGTGAAATCTAATGTTCATGTATATGTTTTCTAAATGAATTATTTGTGTGGCAGGCAAGTTCTATTTGAAAAGACTTCACTTGGCTGGTGTCTACCCATGCTTGTCAGACAGGAGGACCCGCATGCCGTTCATTCTGAAATTATTAGAAATGAATGCAGCTCTACAAGGCTAAGGATGAACTGTAGTCACATTTCCCCAACTGCTCATCTTAGGATTCTTCATACACATTGTTCTTTAAACACACATCCTAATTCCAAAATAATTGGTCACTATTACCTTTCTTTTCTTCATTGGCCTGTTCATAATGAGGTCTTCAATGGGAAATAGCCATATCCCTAAATGTTGTCACTGTTTGCATATTATAGTTGCATAAATAAAATAGTACCTTCTCTGTTCTACATTTCTCCAGCCTCTCCTTTATTTACTAATACTTAGGCAAACCTTTAGATACAGAAGATTAAAAACCACAAAAATAAGACAAAGTACAATGTATTGGTGTTTAAGAATTCATAATCATTTAAAATTTTATTAAAGATTTTGATAATGGGTATTATAGAAGTATAGCCTTCCTAAGTGACCTATGCAAGGGAGAACAAAATATTAAGGCATAAACAGCAATATATTAATGACATTTAAAAAGTAGAATCGACAAATACTTCTAAGAACTTGTTTTTAAAATCTTATTTTTCCAGTTTCATTGAGAGATAGTTGACATCATTGTGTGAGTTTAAGATGTACATGTTTTGATGGCAAAATAATTACCACTGGAGCGTTAGCCAGTTCCTCTCTCTCATTATATAATGACCATTCTTATGGTAAGAGTTGATCATATGATTTTTATCTTTCATTCTATTTGTGGTATATCATTTTATTGACTTGTATATGTTGAACCATCCTTGCACCCCACAGACAAATTCCACTTGACTGTGGTGTAAGATTCTTTTAATGTATGAGTTGAATTCAGTTCGCTAATATTTTGAGAATTTTTACGTCTGTATTCACCAGGGAGATTGGTCTGCAGTTTTCTTGTAGTGTTATGATCTGGCTTTGGTATCAGGATAATGCTGGCCATGTAAAATGAGTTTGGGTGTGTTCCCTCCTCTACAAATTGTGGGAGAATCTGAGAAGGATTGGCACTGATGCTCTTTGAAATGTTTGGTAGAATTCACTAATGAAGACATCTGGTCCTGGGCTTTGCCTTATTGGGAGGTTTTTCATTACTCTTCAACCTTGTTATTGGATGCTGCATATTTTCTATTTATGATTTAGTCTCGGTAGCCTATATGTTACTAGGAATTCCTATACGTATTTTTTTGAATTCTGTATCTTTTCTGGCATATTACCTAGCAGGAAACTCATAATTTTTTTTGGTTATGTGTATATTGTCTTTTCCTTCTGTGATACCCCTTTGTGTATTCACTGTATTGAACTGTCTCCTCTCCTGGAAGTATAACCTGATTGGCCTTTAATTGGCTGCTACAACAGATAAAGTAACAGAATTTCTCAAACACATCTCTGTTTGGATGTATGCAAAATTCTCTCTTTGCATATGTCAGTTATACACATACACATATATACACTGGTTGGTAATTTATTTGTAAAACTAAGTAGTTCTAGACAGTTTTCCAGAATGGCTGAACTAGTCTACCTCCCAGTTATGGTGCCCAAGTGTTCCTGCTGCCCACAATGATACACACCTATACGTTGTATTTTGTAGTTTTCTAATTTTTATTAAGCTTATAGACAATTTACAATGCTCTACCCAGGAAAACTGTCATTTAAATTGTACGAGAAAATAGAATACACGTTGACACTGAAATTCTGACCTCCCATTTATCCACTTTGCCCCAAAACAAACAGAAAATCGTAGGAATGCAACCAAGCACCAAAGGAGTGGGACAAAGAAGACACGATGGGTTATAAGAAATCCTGCTTGGCAAAGAAAATGGTGCATCTAGACTTAAAATCTTTATGCAAAACAAGTAATTGCTGAGGCTGTGTGGTTTTGAAGTTTAAAGGATTTTCTAAAACAGCCAAAGCATAGTAGGAAAAAATCTGGAATTAAAAATTCCAGCATGTTTCCTTTTGATTAGTTGAATATTATGGGTACAGAAATTCTCAACATTAATAGAAAAATAGAAGTTAAAACATGTTTTAATATAAGAACATTAGAAAAATGGAAATCTGATTTTTCCCAGTATTTCAGTAAGTAAAGAGAAATTAACAAAAGACATGGTATTTTGAGAAAAGAAAGGAAACAAGATTAACATGACATCCAGTAGATGCAAAAATTGAAAACGGTATGTCAAAAGTCGCAGCTATCAAAATAATTACGGTTTTTAAATGCCTCATTAGAACACCAAGATACTCAGGTTTCATAAGTGAAACAACAAAATCAAATATTCCAAATATGCTACTAAAATACCTCAACATCAAACCCAACTGCCCAAAGATCCCTGAACAAAGGACAGAAGAAGGGGGAGGGGAAGGGCCAGGAGAATTACCGAGTTACTGAGTCATGGTGGAGAAAGGCATCTTCAAGTCCCCCCACCTCCTCCCCCTGCCCTCCCCATAAGGGGGTCTCAGCAGAGGCACCTGAGAGAGGTCTTGGCCAAGGGCCACCCCTGAATGGAGGTGCCCAGGCACAGAGGGCAGGTCTTCCTAAGAATGTGGCTGGCCTGGAGGGTGGTGGGCTGAGTCCTTGACCGAAACTCCCTCCAGAGACTGCAGTGCCTTATCTGTGCACCAAGTCTGGTGTGGAAGGCAGGCAGGTGAAGCCTGTGTCATTGCCTAGGGCCGGGCCTGAAGGATCACTCATAGAGTTTGGGTCTGAAACCAGACTCCTCAGTGAAACTACTTGAAAACTAACAAAAAATCTAAGAGCCAAAAATAAGTTACTTGGTAAGCTGGGAAAAAGAACTTTCCTACCTTAAAAACTTAAGTGTCAAGATGTCACAATGAACATGGCATTTTTAAAAAATTTTAGAGTATGTCTAATGTCAGAAATACTGAAAGGATGATGATAATTATTGAAAAAAATGATACTGTACCGTCATAATTAGCAGATGACATTTTTCTCTCTGGAAAATCTGAGCCCCATTAGAAAATTGCCAAAAAAAAATATTTTGGAAAAGTTGCAAAGTCAACTAGCAATATACAAATAATAGAAATCAGCTAATACATGTAATAAAGGAAAACAAAAACGCATGTCATAACATAGAACCAAAGGCTCTAATACCTAGGAATAAACTTTAAAAAAGTCAACAAGCAAAGGAACCATCAAAAGCATCACGATTACCTTTACAAAGTCTATACAATTTCATCAAAGAAGTTCCTGAATGGAAAGCATCAGTACTGTGAGGATGTCGAATATTATAAAGCCAATCAGTGGATTTCCAAATGAGTTTCTTGAAAACTGAACAAGTTGAATTCAAGTTTCTCTGCAAGGAGAAGTGAAGCCAAGAAAATGTTTAAGGGGTTAAAAATCTTTGATATCAAATTATAGTATAAAGTTATAATAGTCTATTGTTACAGACAGAATTTCATGAAAGAATTAGATAGTTTAAAAACATCTACGTATAAAATCTTACAACTAATCACACTGGCAAGAGTCAGTTTTCCATAGAATGCTATCAATTTAGAAAAAGTGGAATTCCCATCTGACATTTCATAAGAAACTTCAGATAGTTAAAAGACAGATATAATATTCTGACATTATACACAAATACTTTTATTAATCTATGGAAGACAATAACAGACAATAAATACAAAAGAAAATTTTAAGAATTTTTGAAAATAGAAATATTGAATATTTTAGCATTGTAAAGATATTCTATAATAAAGATAAAAATCATTTGCTATTTATATTTCTGCAAAGACTTAAATATATATATTTACTATCATTAAAAAAAAATAAAAAATATGCAAAAATACCCCTAAAAACTTCACAGAAGAAAAGAGGTGGCCAATAGTTACATTGCGGAAACAGTCAACCGTATTAACTGTGTTAATAACTTGGCAGTATCAATTAAAATCCTGTCACGCATCTGGACACAGCTTAAAGAATGATGGATGGGGGACCATAGGTGTTCACGTATGCTGGTGACGGGGGTAGGAATAACTTCAGTGGGAGTAGCTTGGCAATGTCTATCCAGCTTACACATTTTTTGAGCAAACAATGTTACTAATGTTGGAATCTGTCCTACGTATTCACCTGTGTGTACAAGGGAGTAGTAAACATCGTGGCCAGTGCAGATCCTCCTTTCCTGGTGGAGGCCCTCATTGCCCCCAGCTGCTGGTGGTGTGGGTTGAGGGCTCACAGCTGAGTCTCTCCCTCCGGGCGTCATCCTTGGCTGGAAGGTGACATCCTGGGGTGGCCCGCATTCAGTGACTGGTCTGTGCAGGAGTCCAAAGGCCCAGCCGTGGCCTCAGTTGCGAACAACTTTGAGGGCCACTGCAGCTCTGGGGTTCTTCTGGGATCAGCTGAGGTCCCGTCGTAACTATCAGTTTCTTCTCCCTCTGCCCACTTCTGCTGCGATAGCTTCCTTTAGGTGCTGCTTCTGAGGATACAGCCTGTGTTAGTTTCTAGATGTTGCCATAACGAAGCACCGCCAACTAGGTGGCTTAAAGCAATAGCAATTCTCACATTCCTGGAGGCTAGAGGTTCAAAGGTCAAGTTGTCGGCAGGGTCGTGCTCTTTGAAGGCTGTAGGGGAGAATCTATTCCGTGCCTTTCTCTCAGGCTCTGGTGTTGCCGTCAGCCCTTGGTGGTTCTGAGTTTGCAGACGTATCGCTCCAACCTCTGCATTGTTATCACGTGATTCTGCTCTGTGAGGTTTCATATTGTCTTTCCTCTGTCCATGTCCGCCTCCCTGTGTCTCTGCCATTTCTAAGGGTACCAGTGTAGTAGGGTTAGGACGTACCCTAATGACCTCATCTTAACTTGTTTGTATCTTCCAAGACCGTGTGTCCAGCTAAGGTCCCATTCACAAGTACAGGGGGCTAGGACTCCAGCACATCTTCTGGGGGACACGATTCAATCCATAACACTCCTCAGTAAGTCTCCGATGACAAATCAGGGCTATGAACTGTTACCTTTCTTCTGTGCTACACGGATAGAGGATTAGACTGTTCTTCTTTCTTGATAACTTTCTGTAAATTCCTAAAGGGAAAAAACGATGTTAGGACAAAGTATAAGTTTAAACATGTAACAATGTCCTCATTTTTTTCTGAATCGGTTTAAAAATTCCTTCTCATTTAGACTTTGGAGAGTGGTTATTTGGAAAAATACTGCATTGGTACACAGAAAAATGGTCACTAACTTAATACACAATTTTAAAAACTCACTCATTTGTGAGTTTCCAGTCTTCCAAAATATTTAGGCAACTAATTTGTGGATGTGTTGACTCCACTGCAGGTACCGTGCTGCATTTGGAGAGTTCCAGAAAGAGTTACACAAATAAGCTATTGTATTACTCACCACCAGCTGTAATTTTGAGCCAGACTGAGTAACATAAATGCATTATTATCTTTTTAGTGACTTTTCTTGCTAGATTGCTTAATGTCTGCCTATATGCCCTCACAAAAAATAGAATTGCAGCATGACATGAGGACTTAGGATAGCTTTTTTGAGGTATTTGGACAGTTAGTTTCATCATGTAAACAGCCTGAGAACTTGACTGCCTGAGGTGCTCGCAGAGTCTGGACAGATAACAGTTTTCTGAGGTTTTCCTAAAAATTTGAAGTAAGAAACAGAAGCAGTGCGGTAACAATGAAAAGGGCTGGGAAAGGGAAATCTACAAATTTATTTTTTTGAATATTTACACTAGTATTTGACAATTAAAAAAAGTTGTATGCAATGGCCATTGTTCACTCCTACCCTCCCTACCCCTCCCGCCAGCCATACCCTTGGATCTGTGATTCTTTGAGAGGGGCTTAGGGTTAGAGCATCAAAGATGCAGAGAACTGTTTTAAAATCTCACTGATAAATCTCATTAAGCCTGCACGAAAGTGGCACGACATCTGAAGAAAGGCAAGCACTTATCTTGTGAAGTTACTAACACCCTCTTTTGCAAGGAGAGGGTGGTTAAATATTTTTTCTTGCATGAAAGTTTTTTTTTCTTTTTTTTGCTGAGATGGTGAAAACCACTTACAGTAAATTGTCCTCCCTCTGTGTTCAACACCTGATTTCACATGTTGCCCTGCACGGGATGTCATCTCTCAGGACACCCTGGAAGAGTTGCTGGGCTCAGCGAAAACAAAACCCACTTACTCTGACACAAAACATCTGGCAGAGTTTACTTGTCCTGTGGCTTCTTAAATGAATGCAAAGTATCAGCTGTTCTAGTAAAAGTAGTTCCCTAATCATCAGAGCCTAGGATAATTTGATAACGAATTTAGCATTTCCTGAGTATCAAAGTTGTAAAAAACTTTTATCTAACATTTTATCACTGTAAAGGCAATTGATGTAATTTTGACGTAATATCAACCAGAGTGGTTTTGTAAGTAAACTATTTTATGTGTCTTATTGGAACTGACAAACCTGAATTATGCTATGCCAATTTCTTAAAAAAAATCTGTACCTGCAACTTTAATAATAAGCCATAGGAATGTACTTGGTATTTTATGTAGGTAAATAGGTAATCTAACAGTCTTTCTTTGCTATTAATTTTTATTTGCTTACTGATTTTTACTGTCCTTGTTTCTGCCGTGAATCAATAGAAGCCTAAAACATAGTCTCTAAACAGAAATGATTCCCTTTCCTACAACACTTGCTCTGGTCTAACTTGAAATCAAGTTCAGAATTTCTACATACTGTTTATGAGTCTACATTTACTACCAAGTCAAATATGTTTGAAACCAGAAACAAATTCTCTCAGCTATTCTTCCTTCTTAAATCCTATCAACTTGGGCTTCCCTGGTGGCGCAGTGGTTGAGAGTCTGCGTGCCGATGCAGGGGACACGGTTCATGCCCCGGTCCGGGAAGATCCCACATGGCCGCTGAGCCTGCGCGTCCAGAGCCTGTGCTCCGCAACGGGAGAGGCCACAACAGTGAGAGGCCCACAAAAAAATCCTATCAACTTAAAATTTTTTTGACAGATTTTTAACTACCATGTTCTGTTATTCCAGTATACTCAAAAAAAAAAAAAAAAACTTCTTCGCCTCTGGTCTTCACTGCTAAGCCGTATAGATGTCATTCTAAATTATGCCCTAAACCTAAAGCTAGACCCTAAATATTGCTCCCATGACCTGCCATTGTCTCTGTGTCCAAAGCTACTTCCTTCTCCATAGCCTTCTCATATTTATGCAACAAGCCTTTCACAAACACCCGGTCCAGGCTGGATGTTGATCTCATTGGGGCTCATAGTCTAGTAGGAGAGACAGGCATCAAACAAAAATTGCACAATAAATTGTTTCGCTGCGTTGCTAATAAGCCCTGTTAAAGCAAAAACATGAGGGGCAAGTTGTCTCGATGACAGCAATGTTTCAGTGGACACTGAGATGTTGGACAGACTTAACGGGGCACAGGTGTGGCGGTCAGTTCAGGAATGAAGACCCACTTCCGAGAAGCCCTTGAGGCAGAAAATCAAAGACCAGCCATCTGACCTCAGGGAGGACAGGGGTGCCCTGAGAGACTGGTGAGGGTCGGGACCAGTTCATGCAAGGGGGGGTGACAGGGACGAGCTGAGGGTGCGGACACCTTCTCTGAGAAGCAGGAAGCTCTTGAAGGTTTTAAGCAGAGAAGGAGACAGCATATATTTGGAAGTTAAAATATTCTGACTGCTAGTGGAGAAAATTGGAGGAGTGTGAATGCAGGAGCCCAGGGTACGGGGGGGGCTAGTGCAGGATATTGGGGAGATGGTGGTGGCTGGGATCGCTGTGGCGGCTTTGAAGATGCAACAAAGTGGGGAGACTGGAGAAATGCTGAGAAAGTCGAGTTGACGGCACCTGGAGAGAGTTAACTGGGTGTGAAGCGGGGACAGGCAGGTGTCTGCACGGGCAGCCCCGGGCTTCGCAGGTGCCGTTTCCTGGGTGGCGGGCACAGGATGAAGGGCAGCCTGTCGTGTTGTCTGTCTCTGGTGTAGACTAGAAGGAATAGGCTACCGAGGCTTACCTGACGTAGAAAAGCCTGGTTAGGGGCTGTCAGTCACCTGAGGACACGACATCCCAGCACAGGTGTGTGACTTTAGTAATTGTAAGACCCAAGGAGGCCATTTGTAGCTGCATCAGTGTCACATCAGTGGCCATAACAGCTGGACACGTTTTCATTGGCGAGTGTGACCTTTCTACTTGAGAACCCCCTGGGGACCCCGCATCACCTTCCTCCTACCCCTTAGAAGTTTCCTCCAACTTCTATCTACCAGCCCTGCTTGAGGAGCTGAGGGCAAACTCCCGTGGAGCTGGAGAAAAGCTGCTGTCGTGGAAACATTGCGATTCTGGTTTGATTCTCTTACTCTACACTTTCTATCAAACACACTGCAGAGAGATGTGCAATTGTGATTTTTCTTCTGGGACAGTTGCCTGTGAGCTGTTCAAGACAGGATGAAAACTAGGTAGTTGGATGTACTGACTCAGACTTAAACGTTTTATCTGGGCTGGCGAGAGATGTTTAACAATCCTCCAAAGACATGGAAATAATTTTATTATATAGTAATGAATGCATCTCCGACATTGTTCTACATGCTTTTACAAGTAGCAATTAATCATCAAAACCACCCCAAAAGTTTAGTGCTGTTATTATGTCCATTTTACAGGTGGGGAAACTGAGGCACAGGGAGATGACTTTTTCAGAGGCACATAGCTAGGAAGTGGTGGAGCTCGGATTCTGAATGCAGGCTAACTATGAAATTCGAGCTCTTAATCACTGTGCTCTACTGTCTAAGGAAAGAGTCGAGTCTAAAACCAAGCTGGGGTCTAGGAGTCCTCCTTCTAGGTGCCCTGAGTCACTCCAGCAGTTACATCACAGTCGTGGGGATCAACCAGCAGCCACTTAATTTAAACCTTCCTTCCTTGCTTCAGACATCCTACTTCTCTATTTTCTTAGGTCCTTTGATCTCCGTCCAATTGTCAGAAATCAGATGCCATTGGACAGGAGTCACGGAGCGGCTGCCGCCGTCGTGGCAGAGTCTGTGCTCTTTCTCTTCCCCCTCCTGCTCAAGCTCCTTAAAAAACAAAAGGGTTACACCAGGGGAGACAAACACCACCCAGGTGAGCAGCAGCGGCTACTGATTCAGAACTTGTAGCAAGAGGGTCGCCCCCACCCCTTGTGTTTGACGGAGACCCAAGGGCAGGCAGGGGCGTGGGGAAGCTTAACGGAGAAAGAACAAAAGGTGAGGCTTCAGGTGTGTCTTGATGGGAGGCGGTGGGCACTGGGAAGCTGGCGGTGGGCTAACCAGGACCAGGACCTCCTATGTGATTGGCTAGGGCAGCGGATCTGGTTTTCTCTGGTTGGTCCAAGTTGGAAGTGAAGGTGAACCTAGGAAAGCTGTCAGGTACTGACGGAGTCTTGGCCGTATGGAGCCTATCGCGGCAGAAGCTGGGGTTTGACTTCCAGGGCTGGTTGCTGCAGGTCGTGGGTCAGCGTTCTCTCTTGTTTATGGTCTGGCTGATGTCCTGTAATATATTCAGTCTCTCATACCCGCTGTTCATCATTTTCTCACGTTCTTGAAACATACTTTCCTTAAATTCTATGCTACCACGACCCTCCTGGATTTAGCGCCCTTTGCATGTTTTTATTAGCACAGGGGGTTCACTGTCCTTGCTATTAATTAAATCTTGCTGTTGGCCAAATGGCTCCCCATCATGTGGAACCTCTTCTTTACCCTCATCTCAACTTCTGTGTGTTGAATTCTATGTCTGAGCCAGACTCAACTACAGCAAGTTTCAGCTGACCTGGAAAGTCTCTCCCATCATTTCCATCTGGTGACTAATTCCTGTTTACTTGTAAACCTCAGTGTAGATGTCACTTCCTCCAGCAAGCTTTCTGGGAACCCTCAAAAAGTCTGAGCTCCCAGTGTCCCTACTCTTAGGACACTGGTTTTAAAACACTGATCACATTGTATTGTGTTGTCTATTAACTCATTTTCTCCCCCAAACTCTGAACAATTCTGAGGAACAGTTACCAATGTAGAGCCCTGTAGAGCAGAGAGCCAATAAATGTTTGCTGAAGTAATGAACTGGTTCTAAACTGAGTGTGAGAAACTATATCAAAGCTTGTGAGGTTCATAGAATCCTTCGTGAGGCCCAGAGTGTGGGGCAGGTGCACTTCATGGAAAGGTGTTTCCTGTAAGCTCCTATAAACGGGTAGGGAATGAGATGGGAAACCAGACGTGTAAATCTTTGGAACAGAAAGCATATGACTTTGCACTCCTCTTCCTGAAATGTGGAAACGAGGATGGATGAGTGATGCGCCCCGAGGCCGTGTTGAGGAATCTGGTTGAGCCCCTCAGGCCCATGTATTGTAGTTAGCTGTGTGAGGGGAGGGGGAGGGAATTACAGATTCTGTGATAACCGGAGTAGGGAAAGCTTTGAGTGTGTTTCTGGCTCCTCTCTGCTCTGGTTGAGTGTGCACTTTCCTGCTTCCCCTCTACGGCCAGATTGTCCAGGAGTGAGTATAGGATTGCTCTTACACTGGCAGGAAGCTTGGAGCGCGCTTCCTGTCTGCACAGTTGGTCCCTGCAGTGTCCTTCCTGTGCATCGCTCAGTCATCGAAGGCCCTGTGAATTGCGGGTTTTTCCTTGCTTTCCAGTATGAGTCTTGTCCTAATCTATGACAGTTGTAGCGTTACCTTGATTTTCCAGGACCTGTATGTTTCCAAGCTCGTAATTGTAGGAGTGGATAGATAGCTTTACTTCAAACTCAGTTCTATGTAGAAGCTTCTGGAATCTTATTACAATTTCAGGGGCATTTATAACATCTTAAAACTTAAGGGAAGAAGAAAGATTCACTTACACCTTTATTTTATTCACTTTATAAACGTGAATTGTCAGAAGAAATTTTTCTCTATGCTTTTAGGTTCTTCTGGCTGGTCTAAGAACTGAATTGACATCAGAAAGAATAACAAAATTAAAGTTTAAAAAATATGTATACCTGGGAGAGACCCAGGAAAACTGAGTAACTCACCAAAATGGCCGAAATTCTGACCTTAAATATCTAAAGACAAAAGAAGATATTGGGGTTAGAGGTTTGGGGCTTCAAAGGAGAGGAAGGCAATTCACATGGAGGTGGAAAAGCAGATGTGTTGATAAATGTTCCGTGGGCCAGGCAGAGACCGTGGGACAGAGTGGACTCGGATCCCTAGGCCCTGCTAAGCTTCACCACCACACCCAGCCGTACTCTTGGCTAATAGCTCTGGAGATGGCTCTACTCCAGGAATTGGCCCTTTAAGTTCTTAGGCAGCTGGGGGAAGGTCAAAGATGTTTCCTAAGATTATTTTGGCCCTTGATTATTTTCAGCTTGAAATAATCCACAAGCCAAGAGGGTGGAAAATATTGTTCCCCTACATAATCAATTTACCATCAGATTTTCTTTAAAAAAATTAGAGATGTGGAGTTGTAAAAAGGCGAAAACAAAACCAAAAACACTCCTCAGTTCTGAGGGCTGACTTTTGCCTGTCACTAACTCCAGGAGTTGTTTTGATTCCAAGTCCCTGGCTTGGTGTTGCCCATCTGTCTCTCCATGGTCACCTCGGCCTGGACCACCCTTCCCGGGGTGTCCCCACCTCCACCCCTCCCTGTACTGCATATGCCCTGAGTAGCGAGGCTTCTCACCCCCAGGCAAACACCGTGTCAGAATGCAGTCTCTGGAAGGAGGAATGTATAAATACTGGGTGAGGACTGACTTAATAATACTTTTCAAGACTATGTTAATTACCTCCTATTTTCATCTCATTTGTCTTTTCCAGTTTTTCTATTATAAGGTATTGATACATATATTTTATGTTTTAACACTAAATGTTTTGCAGAAATTCCTTGAAGAGGTTATGATGACTGAATTAGTGTAATTTATACATGATTGGCTGCCTGTCAGAAAGCAAAACATGGAGGGGGTTGTTTTATAATAACATTCCTAAATTATCCATTACACTTAACAGGTGATAGGACACTTGTTTCTGATGATAGGATACAAATATATTGTAAGATTGAACACCTGTAATCTTGAATTAAAAAAAAACCTACGCACACTCAAGACATACCTCTTTTCATTTTCTGTATTCCCATTATTGGTTTGTGACAACTAGGACATAAAGTTAAGTAGAATTATTTTAATGATATCATCAAGAAAAAAATTGAAATGGTTGAGCAAAAGATGACTGCTTTAACAGATATTTTTAAGCAAGGGAAGATAATAAGGGCATTTTAAAAAACATCTTTATTGGAGTATAATTGCTTTACAACGGTGTGTTAGTTTCTGCTTTATAACAAAGGGAATCAGCTATACATATACGTATATCCCCATATCTCCTCGCTCTTGTGTCTCCCTCCCACCCTCCCTATCCCATCCCTCTAGGTGGTCACAAAGCACAGAGCTGATCTCCCTGTGCTATGCGGCTGCTTCCCACTAGCTATCTATTTTACGTTTGGTAGTGTATATATGTCCGTGCCACTCTCACTTCGTCCCAGCTTACCCTTCCCCCTCTCTGTGACCTTAAGTCTATTCTCTACGTCTGGGTCTTTATTCTTGCCCTGCCCCTAGGTTCTTCATAACCATTTCTTTTTTTTTAGATTCCTTATTATGAGTTAGCATATGGTATTTATTTTTCTCTTTCTGGCTTCACTCTGTATGACAGATTCTAGGTCTATCCACCTCACTACAAATAACTCAATTTCGTTTCTTTTTATGGCTGAGTAATATTCCATTGTATATATGTGCCACATCTTCTTGATCCATTCCTCTGTAGATGGACACTTAGGTTGCTTCCGTGTCCTGGCTGTTGTAAATACAGCTGCAGTGAACATTGTGATACATGACTCTTTTTGAATTACTGTTTTCTCAGGGTATATGAAAAAGGGCATGTTTTTTACCTAGGCAACATAATTAAAACTTCTTCCCTGAAGGCTGGCTTTGCCTCTTGATGTTTTTTTTAATCGACATGGTCTTTTCCTATATTGAATAATACACATTTACATATTTTAATATAAGCATGGCAACTTTAACGTGAGAATGAGTTAATTACAAGCGTACAGGTACTTGGAACCATACTTCTTTGCGTAAACCAAAAAGGTGTGTGTTTGTGACTGGCCAACATCTTTTGATAATGAGGAAAAATGAAGAATTTACTTCAGAAAAACTGTTTTGCCATGTGCGCAACGTGGGTGATAAGTACTTTAACCCCGATGTTGACTGAAATTCATATAGATATAGAGAATACCCATCCTATACTTAAGCTATGATTTTTTAAAATAAAAATTTGGTGCACCTTTCTATTGAGGTAAAATGCTAGTTCATCCTTTAGAAAGTTGAGATATGGAAACCTCTACTTCCCTACTTGGGAATGAATCATTTTGCACCCTAGCCAAAAGCTAGAAGCCCAGAGCAACACCTATTAATTAAATCCCCGAACCAGCTGAGTCCATGGTCCAACACTGCTGGAAACCAATACGGCACATCCTGAGATGCTGAACGGTCCATTGTCAGTGTAAAAGCAGCGAGAGGAAAGAAGGAAAATGGAGGGGCGGAGCTCTGACACACTGGCTTTCCGGTTTTTTGGGGGTTTGTTTTGAATTGACCACTCCGTTTATTTTTAATCTTTATTTTTTAAAATGGTTTGATTTACAGAAATGTTGAATAGATAGTGCAGAGAGTTCCCATATATCCCACACCCAATCTTTCGCTATTAACATCTTTAGTATTTGTATCTAGTATTTGTTACAATAGATGTATCAGTATTGAAGTCCATACTTGATTCAGATTTCTTACCTTTACCTCATGTCTTTTCTTTTCCATGATCCCATCTAGGGTAACACATCACAGATAGTTGTCATGTCTCCTCAGGTCTTTTTCACTGTGATCGTTTCTTAAACTTGCCTTGTTTGACATTGACAGTTTTGAGGAGTATTAGTCGGGTATCCTGAAGGATGCCCCCTATTGGGATTTGTATGATTCTCTTATGATTAGATGCGGGTGTGGGTTTTTGGGAGGAAGACTACAGAGGAGAAGGACCATTTTCACCACTGCGTATCAAGGTACACGCTATCAGCATGGTTATCACCAATGCTTACCTTGACCACCTGGCTGAGATGGTGTTGGCTATGTTCTCGGCCGAAAAGTTACCTTCTCCCTCCCCCTCCAGCTCCCATCCCTCCTGTCCCCTTTGGAAGGAAGCTGATACTTAAGAAGGGGATTTATGCTCCCACCTCCTTGAGGTACAGTAGCTTAGCAAATTATTTGGAATTCTTCTGCAAGGGACATTGATTTCTGCTCCCCCAATTTATTCAAACATTTATTTATATCAGTGTTATGGACTCACGGATATTTTATACTTTGTGTTATCAACAATTGTGGGTTTTTTTTTTTCTTTAGATTATTCCAGCTTTGACCATTGGGAACTCTTTCAGTTGGTTCCTGAGTCCCTTTGATAGAACCCCCATCAATGTAGTGTTTGATTCATCTTTGAACTCGCTCTTTCTGGTGCTCCAAGATACTCCATATTCATCTTGTTCATTTCCTGCTGCAGCTGGGCATCAGCCATGTCTCCATAGAGACCAGGAGGATGGTTTAGGGACCAAGGTCTGCTCCTTACTGCTACACCATCATTTCTGTTAGGGCCTCTCGGCTGATAGAACACAAAAATATATATGTACATACTAACCCATGTGTGCATGCACATCCAAAAACTATTTTCTGCCCCAGGCCTGTAGCCATTTCTCCGTGGATCCCCTGGTTCCTTTGATTGGAGAATGACATCAGAAATCAAGTACCGGGTACAAGGTGCGCTGTTGCTCCTGAGGTCGGGGTGCTGACCCAGCGAGGAACTATGTGAAACCAAGCGGGGCCCTGTGAGGCTCCCAGGCACGGAGCCTCTTTTTGGTCCCCCATTTCTTGTAGGCAAGACTCCAGCCTCCATGACCTTCCCTGAGTTCCGAAGAGCAGATTCAAATAGTTGCTAATCAAGGGAGAAGCAGCCAAAAAACTATCTGAGGCAAGATTAAAGGGACCAGAGAAGCTCATCAAGATGAGGAGACCAGGGCTTCCCTGGTGGCGCAGTGGTTGAGAGTCCGCCTGCCGATGCAGGGGACACGGGTTCGTGCCCCGGTCCGGGAAGATCCCACATGCCGCGGAGCGGCTGGGCCCGTGAGCCATGGCCGCTGAGCCTGCGCGTCCGGAGCCTGTGCTCCGCAACGGGAGAGGCCTCGACAGTGAGAGGCTCGCGTACTGCGCGCACACACACACACACACACACACACACACACAGATTAGGAGACCAAGCACCTGAGACCCTGCACCCTAATCTTGTCAGCAACCTCTCCCTTGGGGAGTATTGTTATAAAATGCCTTATCAAATCCTCCTGGGTTGGGACGCAGTTTTTTGAGGCAGAAGCCTATGTCCTCCTTTGCCTGGCAAAGTAATAAAGATATCTTTTTTTAAAAAAATTTATTTTTATTTTTGGGTGCCCACGGGCTTCCTCTAGTTGTGGCGAGTGGGGGCCACTCTTCGTCGTGGTGCATGGGCTTCTCCTTGCGGTGGCTTCTCTTGTTGCAGAGCCCGGGCTCTAGGTGCACGGGCTTCAGTAGTTGTGGCACGTGGGCTCAGTAGTTGTGGCTCGCGAGCTCTGGAGCACAGGCTCAGTAGTTGTGGTGCATGGGCTTAGTTGCTCCGTGGCATGTGGGATCTTCCCGGACCAGGGCTCAAACCCGTGTCCCACGCGTTGGCAGGCGTATTCTTAACCACTGTGCCACCAGGGAAGTTCCTCTACCAACACTTTAAAGATATCTTGCTGTTGTATTTTGTTCTCTACTATTATTGTGGAAGGAAGTTGTTGCCAGTCTCATTTCTTTGTATGTTCTTTTCTCCATTAATGCTTTTAAGGTCTCTATTTTGTGCTCCAGAGTTTCATGACAATGTGTCTGGGCGTGTGTTTCTTTTCATTTGTTCTTCCGTGTTATATGCTGTGCCTAATATACCTATGGATTCAGGTCTACCTGTAGTTCTGGAAAATTCTCAAGCACTGTTTTTCAACTCCCTTTCCTCTAGTCTCTTTTCTGCCTCTGAAACTCTCACTGGATATGAGTTATATCTTCTCATTATATCCTCTTTGTTCAACTCCTCTCCCAAATTTATCTCTGGCAGTTTGTGGTTTATCCCAAGATACTTTCTTTCAGAAATATGCTTCTTTTCAATTTTTATTTCTTAAAGTTCTTTCCAGTCACTTTCCAGTTCTGCCTGGATAATTTTGGGAACCCTTTGCTGCTTGTTTTATTCCGTCTTTTATTTCCTCATCCATGTGGATGATGCATTTCCTCCTTTTTATTGTCTGCAGTGTTTGGGAGTCAGTCTGTTCATTGCTTTTGTTTTGGGTGATTTTACTACTAAGTCATATTTGATTTAATTAGTCCTTAGAAATCTGTGGGACAAAATTGTGGGTTTTCTTTCCTCCAGAGAAAAGATCTTGTGGGCCTCTGTGTGATTCCTGGTTGTCTGTTGGCCTGGCAGTGTTCTAACTAGTGTTTTGTAAATGATCTTGAGTGAGTATTGGCTTCCTAGAGAAGGCATCCGGACTGCTGTGGGCCTGAATCTTCATGTTGTAAGCCTGGTGCTGAAACTGATACATGCCCAGGGACAACCTTCGCTTTAGCATTTACTTAACCACTGTGTCATCTGTTAGTTTGCTGTTGTTTCTTTCCTTTCCTTTAGGAGGGGGATACATTTTCTTTAGATACGGGATATGCTATAAGTGTGCATTTTTGCCGTTTATCAGAGATCTAACTGTCTTACAGTGGGAATGCCTTCAGACTATTAGGGAAGTAATACTTCCAGAAGCAAGAGTTACAGCCTCTTGAAAGCTTAGAGGATGTATCAGTGTACGTTGTGCAACTTCAACTTCTGCTGTCTGATGTGGGGTGCTAGTCACAATTTCTCTCATTCATTCCATAAGCACTGTAGTGATTCTTAATCTTCTGTAGTCACTAATCATCCAGAGAATCGGATAAAAGCAAACCCATCTCTACAAAAACGTGTATATGCATATATGATTTATATTTTGCATGTAATTTCAGAGGTTGCAGACACTTGAAGCCTGTCCATGGGCCTTTTATGAATCCGGATTGAGGGTCTGGATGGGACAGCTCATTTTTTAAACTTGACCAAAAATGATGAATTGATGAGAAGGTGTAGGGTCAATGTGCAGGAAGAAATAATAAGTCTGTTACCCCCAGGTTCTTTCAGTGCCTCTTTAACATACAAGGCAAGACAGAGTTCAACAACAATTTTGATTCTGAACCTATTAAATCATAAGGTTAAATGGGCTTTTCTATTTATGACAGTTTTGGAAAGAGCAATTTTATTTCTTAGGTGGTTGGAAATGTAGGTTACTGACAGTTAAGGTCATTTATATGCTAAGCCCAGTTTTAAAAGTGGGATTCAAAGTTATAATCTTGACACTTAGGTGACAGATTTGAGGGGTGAATCTGGGAGGGAGGAAACAACTAAGATAGCTTGCTTGATTTCCTAGTGGGATAGCCTTGCATTTGGCCTCAACCGGGCTGTCATAATGCAGACAGCATGAGGCAGGTCGATGCAAGCCAGAACAGGTAGGGAAGGATAAATTGGGGGATTGGGATTGACATATACACACTACTATATGTAAAATAGATAACTAATAAGGACCTACTGTAGAGCACAGGGAACTCTTCTCAGTACTCTGTAATGACCTACATGAGAAAAGAGTCAGAAAGTGGATATATGTATAACCGATTCACTTTGCTGTACACCTGAAACTAACACAACATTGTAAATAAACTATATTCCCATAAAAGAAGACACACACACACACAGAACAGGTAGAAGAAACGACTTAGCAACACTCAGTTATATGTGGCCATATGTGAGTATCAAAAGTTTATTCAGGAGAAGAAGAGTGGATGCCAGAGGACAGATGAGAGGATCCAGAGGGCCCCTTAGGTGACCAGCACCATAATCATCAGTCATCCAAAGGATGGCCAGGAATGAGTATCAGTTCTCATTCGTAGAATCGCAAGTCAGAGCTGTGTTGTAAGGAATACATAGTTACTGATAATCTGCTCTAGCTAGGGAGTGATTTACTGTTTACAGAAATCAGACTGAATTCAAGACTATCTCTAAAATAGCCTTACCCCCTAACTTACTTGCATTCCAGTGTACCTTTTTCAGTTGGCATGTATTTCAAAACCTAAAACACATTTAATAATGGTAAAGGCCTTTTCACCTAATTAAGAGCAAAGAGCGTGGGCCTCTGGCATTGGAATGCTGGAGTTCAGTTCCTGACCCCCCCTCCTTAATAGCTGCTTGATTCACCAAGATTATTAACATTCCATGGCTTCACTTTTCTCTTCAGAATAGTGGTAATTATAGGACTAATCTAAAGGTTTCTATAAAAAAACAAAAATGGTGATTATGTAAAGCATTGAACATAGTATCTGGCTTGTAAAAGACATTCAGTAAATATATTATCACTATCAGTAGTGATTTTACTAAACCATACTGAGTAACTCTTAGAAACGTGCTGTAAATGTTGATAAGAGTTACGGATTATTTCCGTGGTTTACTTAGCCTCCATCATGGGAATCTTCATCACACTTACAGGAGTCTCACACCCAAGGCCATCATCCATATGTGATGTGACCGAAGAGAAAAAGGAGATAATCCCCCTCTTAGAGGATAAAGCAGATTGAACCCTGTAGGTGGTCAAATATAAGGACGATTCTGGAATCCAGTTCAGGAAGGGCCAAAGAGTGAAGCTGAGCTCAGCTTGCCGCCACGAGTTGCACAAACGTGCCAAGAGCCTGGAGAAGGTAGTAACACTGCAGCAGTGTAGCAGATGAATCCGTAGTGTGCGAGCACCTCGTTATTCTAGTAATCAGTGAGAAAATGACTGTCAATGATGCTAATATATGGAACGTACAATTATAAATATGAGCATGAAGAATTCTCCGGAATCTTCGTGTGACACTCAGATTTCATTCATCTTAACCTGAGCTGTCTCACAGAGAACAGGCTGCATCATATTTTCATTATCCCTGGTGACCAAAAAATAGGCAGGGTTAGGCCGTCAGCATTTATATCCCACTCTCTCTGCCTATGGTGAAGGGCTAATTATATTGTTATTAAGTCATCGCAGATTTTTTGGCTGCACTGCGCGCCTTGCTTGTGGAATCTTGGTTCCTGGACCAGGGATGGAACCCCGAGCCCCCCTGCGGTGGAGGCTTAATCACTGGACCCCCAGGGAAGTCCTGGTTGTCTCTAACCAACAGCAAGTTATCTCACATCACAGAACAGACATAAAATTGACATGAGCGACCCTTTGTAGAAAACAAGCAAAATCCCTTAATACTTGAGAGAACAGAACTATTTCTCCATTAAATAGAACTTGAAAGTGATAGAGAAGTTTCAGGAGCGTGAGGTGGAGAGTTCTGGAAAGACTGTCTTGAGACTTACAACCGAGTGATTCACGTGATTTTTTTTTTTTTTTTTTTGCGGTACGCGGGCCTCTCACTGCCGTGGCCTCTCCCGTTGCGGAGCACAGGCTCCGGACGCGCAGGCTCAGCGGCCATGGCTCACGGGCCCGGCCGCTCCGCGGCACGTGGGATCCTCTGGGACCGGGGCACGAACACGTGTCCCCTGCATCGGCAGGCGGACTCCGACTCCCAACCACTGCGCCACCAGGGAAGCCCTGATCCACGTGATTTTAAGGAAAGTTTGGCGACTCCTCTGCCTCATGAAAAGAGAAGAGCGAGAAACGTTCTCCGTGCAGCGTGAAGGTCCTCTGTCTTACATATTTCCAATTCCAGGCAGCGTGCATCTGCTCTAAAGAGCAAGCCTGCAAATGCCAAACTTTTAATCAGAGGAGTGTGGGCTGTGTGGGGCTTTCAGATCAGTTGCCCACACTGAACGTCACATGGATTCCCGTTGGAATATCAACGCCTGGACCTTTGCTCCAGGTGCAAAGAGAAGGTTGCAAAACACTGAAGATGAGCATCAATTCCGGGTTAGCTTAACATTCTTTTTCTGTATTCAGAAAAGTGACAATTTCAATTGAACTTAATTCTGTAAAAAAACTAGGAATTGAAATTCCTAGGAGTTGAGCTAACCTTTCTCTAGAGTCAGGTATTTTTCTTTTTTTAACAATGTCTTGTGACACTGATGGCCCAAGGCTATCTGAGGAATTGCCAAAAAAAATAAGTCTGTTAAGAGAAATAATTTAAATTTTCTTGAACCTTAAAAAGCTTCTTTTTAAAAAGGATTTTTGTTTCTGAACATACTCGAGCACTAATTACTTTTAACCACAAGATATTTGATCATTTTACTTTATCCTTTGTAAAATTAGACACAATTTCACTGATGTATTAAGGCTTGAAACTTTGGGTTCTCCATAGCACTTAGTTTTGAATCTTAACCCTGTGGATATATATATATATTTTTTAACGTATTACATCCCGTAAGCCTTTCCATCTCTTGATTCCCAGAGCGTTAACTGGAGTTCCAACTGGAAAGGAATTTAAACAATATTTTTCCTATTGTGAAAGGCATTGTGCTGGGTGAGTTTAACAGGCAGAGACTTAATTCGGGACTATGGCAATAAGGAAGAGAGACTGAACTCAAATTTGCTGAAACCATCGGGAGGATATTTAAGCCGGAAGAGTTGGGGAGGAAGTCGTGGGTTGGGCACGTGTTGGTTACAGTAATTAGGCCATCTGTTTGCTAATTGGCCCTTATCAAAGCTAGGTTCCTCCCCTCCCACAGGAACAGGAGAAGAGTAAATTTTTCTTTAACATCTTTATTGGAGTATAACTGCTTTACAATGGTGTGTTAGTTTCTGCTTTGCAACAAAGTGAATCACTTATACAGATACATATGTCCCCATATCTCTTCCCTCTTGCTTCCTCCTCCCTCCCATCCCCCCATCCCACCCCTCTAGGTGGTCACAAACCACGGATGATCTCCCTGTGCTATGCGGCTGCTTCCCACTAGCTATCTATTTTACGTTTGGTAGTGTGTATACGTCCATGCCACTCTCTCGCTTTGTCCCAGCTTATCCTCCCCCGCCATATCCTGAAGTCCATTCTCGAGTAGGTCTGTGTCTTTATTCCCGTCCTACCCCTAGGCTCTTCATGACATTGTTTTTTTTCTTAGATTCCATATATATGTGTTAGCGAAGAGTAAATTTGAAAAGAGTGGCTCCCAGGTACCCGAGAGAGAGATTCCTGTGTGGTGAAACCTGAAAAAGGCTTTTGAAGTATTTACATCTCAAAGGGGCAGAGAAGGAATTTACAATTGCAATGTACATTTCTTAGCTAAATCCTCTAAGAAAATAGCGGTCAGGGTCGTACAGACAGGAAGAACTCTACAGTTCAGTCAAGCTGAATGAAACTTACAGGCCACATTGATCACTGTTGTCCCCAAAAGAGAAAAGAAACTCTGCTTCTGGTTAACATGTCCTTGCTGTGTGCTAAAACTTCCATCAGACCAAGTGATTAAGGAGATGCTGTGGGTTTGAAAGATACAAAAGAAGCCTCCAAATACTTGTCTTTGTTATTAAATTTAAATGGTGCATGCCTAAAATATTGAATCAAATTAAATATATAAAACATATTCCACTTTTAATTTATTGACCTATTATGAATGGTGTTGGAAGTTTGATTTTTGTGTGTAGAATATAATATAGTAGTCTAGTTTAGGATTTGCCTTTGCAATGAAATAGAATCCCCAGTTTAAAGATGGTATAATTTAACCTAAGTCCATTTTGATTCAGATTTGTTTGATTGTCGTTTGTACTTACTACATACTCTGTACAATAGGAATGATATTTCTAAATAATATAACAGGAGTGTCCTGTGTTATGGAAAACCATATTAAAGTTTACTGTGGCTTTTAAAAATAACTTTCATATGTGCTCTCTTCTGGTCAAACAACGGATGGATAGTTGAGAGCTTCTGGGGTGAGGTTTACACTCATCTGGTGACTGGTTGAACCGAGCTTTAGGACTTCAGATTTTCTTACCAGGTCTGTTTGGTTACAACGTTTTCAAGGTAATTTTAAAACTTAGATTTTTCATTATTATTTCATGTGTATTTAGTTTAATTTTAAATATTCCGTTTTATAAAGAATTAGATGAATGCATAATAGAAAATTAGCAAACTGATATTTCCTTTTTTTTCCATTCAGGAGGAAAAAATATGTAGAATTAGAATTTCTCTCTATTTGGGGAAAGGTAGGCGGATTAGGCCCGCACCCCCCCCCCCCCCAAATGCATGTGTCTTAATCCCAGAAACTTGTGAATGTGACATGGTAAGACAGAAGGGACTTTGCAGCCGAAATTGAGGTTTGGGCATTGAGATAGGGAAATTACCGCAGACCACCCGAGCAGGATCAGTCTAATAACAGAAATCTTTAAGCAACAGAACCCAGCCCAGCAGACGTGGGGGGGGTGGGGCGGGGAGTCGAGGCAGGGGGAGTCAGGCAGTGACAGCAGAGGAGGGTGTGGGCTCTGCTGGAGGGACCCCATAGGGAGCACTGAGAGCGAAGTGCAGGAACCTTGGCCCTACATCTGGGGGCAGAATGCAGCCTCAATGAAGCTGCCAGCCCCTCCTTCCCCAAAGCCACCAAAAATAAGTTCAGTCTGGCCGACACCTTGATTGCAGTCTCACGAGACCTGCAGCTGAGCACCCTGCCCATCCACATCGTGCCCAGTGTATTTTTTAATTAAGGAATGCACATTGGTGTTTTTTGGGGGACATAATGCTATTGCACACTTACTAGACTACAGTGTAGTGCAAACATAATTTTTATATGCACCGGGAAAGCCATCATTTTGTGTGACTATTGCAGAGGTCTGGACCAGAACCCGCAGTATCTGCAAGGTCTGCCTGTATCTAGTTTGGGCCGTTGAAATTCTAGGGAGGTCATCTGCTGGCTAACACAAGAGGAAGGACAGGTTTTTTTAAACAATGTTTTTCAACTTAACATAATTATAGATTCACGTAAGAAATACAGAGCAATCCTTTGTACCACTTACCCAGCGTTTCCAACGGTAACATTTGCAAAACTCTAGTACAATAACACGACTAGGATCCTGACACTCATTTATTCAAAAGAAAGACTATTTCCATCACAGGCTGTCTCCTGTTGGTTGCCCTTTTATAGTCGCTCTCAACTCCTGCCCCCAGCCTGTCCTTAATCTCTGACAACTACCAGACCATTCTTCATTTCTATAGCTTTGTCATTTAAAGAATGTTGTGTAAATGGAATAACACAGTATGTAACTTTTTAGGCTTGGATTTTTTCACTTAGCATAATTCAGAGATCCACCCAGGTTGTTGTGGGTATTAATAGTTGATTGTTTATTCTGACTAATAGTCCATGGTGCAGATGTACTAAAGTTAAACTATTTCCCTTTTGAAGGACATTTAGATTGTTTCCACTTTTGGCTACTGAGAATAAAGCTGCTGTAAACATTCATGTATAGGTTTTTGTGCCAACTTATATCTTCATGTTTCTGGGTTAAATGCCTAGGAGTGCAATTGCTAGGCTGTATTGTCGTTGCATGTGTAGTTTTTAAGTAAATTGCCAGGTTGTTTTTCAAAGGAGCTGTACCATTTTACATTACTACTACCAGAGTCCTAGTGATCCAGTTTCTGTGCATCCTCTCCAGCATTTGGTATTGTCACTATTTTTATTTTAGCCATTCTGATAGATGTGTAGGAACGTCTCACTGTGGTATTAATTTGCATTTCCTTAATATGGTTTTATGGTTCCATTTTCCTTTTGGTAAATCTTAAAGAAAATTTTTTTAAACTGTCTTCTTCAATTTTCTATCTTATTATTCATGAATGCTAAAAAGCCATTTCATAAAATATCACATTCCTCTTTTAATTTCTTGATGTAACTGTAAGAGAGGGAAAAATGGAAGTCTTGATGTCTCAGTTTTAGCCTGGGTACCAAGGCAGACAATAGGTGCTGAAGCCGAATCTAGCCTCTGTACCTAGACACTGAATTAAATCTCAGAGACAGTGTTTTGGGTGAAGTAGAAAAGAATAGCTTTATTGCTTTGCCAGGCAAAGGGGGCCACAGCAGGCCCATGCCCGCAAAACTGTGTCCCCCAACCTGCAGTGGGTAGTGAGGAGTTTGGTAATGGTTCAAAGAGGCTGTGATCAGCTGGTGGACATGGTTCCTGCTGGTCTGTAGTGAGGTCATGGGGAGTCAGCATTATCAGCCTTCTGGTTCCAGCCAATCTGGGGTCTGCGTGCTTGTGGGCAGCAACCTTACCTTCTCCCACCTGCTGGGGGTTTTAGTATCTACAGAACGGCTCAATGATACTGTTCTGTGTATCCCTTGAGGGGGAATCCCGACCCTGCCCCAAGGCTGCACTATTGTTTCTTTAGGCTGTTCCTCCCTTGTCTTCCTGCACAATTAGCAACTGTTTAAACCTGCTCCTTGGAACTCAGGGGAGGTCTTGGAGGCTAAAGGAGGCCTCTTTCCTGTAATCAAGAATGGAGGCCACAGAAAGGCTTTTGTGCCCCAGGGTCCCGCTCCGTTTCAGTGCCAGGCACCCTCATATTAAAGAAGAGGTGACCGACCACTTATGTCGGACATGCAAATGTAAAAATGGTCAGAGGTCTGTGTTCTTAGCAAATCTTGACTATCTGAAAAATGTGAAGTTAAACATTGAGGAGGATGGCTTTTTGGTGGGTGCTGGTTGGCTTTGACACCCCTGTCCCACACACACTGCCGTGTCCTCCCTGCTGGAGGGGGCTGGGGTGCTTTCTGTCAGCCAAAGCCTTGTGAGAGATGCTGAGGTTTGTATCCAGAGCTACTAAGCAAAGGGGCTGGAATATCACTGGCATCTAAGGCTGAGTAGAGCTGGGTCCATGAGCAGTTCTGCCCTGTCCTCACAGGGGGTAAAGGTGGCTGCGTCCGGGCTAGGGATCTGCTCTGAGTGCTGCCATGTCGAAATCAGATAAGGAGACAGTTTTGGAGGGGAAAGAAAGGGTGGCTTTATCCTTAGCCAGGCAAAGAGGGGAACACGGCGGGCTCGCACCTCAAGACCTGTGCCCCCCTCCCTGGGGAATAGGGAGAGGTCTTACAGTCAGAGCTTGTGGTCAGGGGTGTGCGATAAGGGGCAAGGCAGTAACAGTCCTGTTCTTTCTTCTACAGAGTTTCAAAAGCGAGGGGTTGCTGACAAGGTGAGCGGTGCGCAGGGTCTCAGGTGCTTGTTCTCCTAATCTTGAAGAGCTTCTCTGGTCCCTTTAATCTTGCCTTAGGTGGTTTCTTCTCCCTTAATTGGCAACTGTTCGAATCTGCCCTTTGGAACTCAGGGACGGTCATGGAGGCTGCTGTCTTGCCTCCAAGAAATGGGGACAAAAAGACCTTTGTGCCTGGGAGCGCCATAGGGCCCCTCTGGGTTTCATGAGCAGCACAGATGCTTGTTTTCGGGGCCAGACCTACACCATGCAGTGGGAACATTCTGGGTGCTACCTTAGAGACCTTCCCCAAAAAGGGTCAAGACACCCTCAGCCACAGGAGGTTAGAGGTGTTCCCTAAAAAGGAAAAGTGAGGGCCAGATGGAGGGTGATTTTGCCTGGGTCACAGTGAGACCGGGCAGAGCGGCTCAGTGGGGGAGGACTCCTGATGCATGTCACAGCATGAAAGCATGAATCCCCTGGAGATCCCACTATTCCTAGAGGCACGCGCCCTGGATGGCATCTCCCTTTACTGCTGTCTGCCCATTGCCACAGCCACAGAAAGCCTAGTGAGAACTGCAGGAAGGGGGTGGGGGGAAAGAGGAGAGGTAGACCAGTGGCTGAACCTGAGAATCCCCTCGGGAAATTTTAAGACTCCCCATGCCGAAGACACAGTTAAATCAGTCTGTTCCTAGCAGGATCCGGGCATTAATCTTTTGAAAGTCCTCCAGGTTAATGCGAGACATGTTTAAAAGCCAAAGCTACAGTCTAGTGCTTTGGTGACCTTGTTAAAATGGAGATTCTGATTCAATATGTGTGGGGGAGGGCCTGAGATTCTGCACTTCTAACAAGTTCCCAGGTGATGCTGAGGCTGCTGTTCCTGGACCACGAGGGAGAAGTGTATGGATTATTCTCCCATCCACTCTGCCCTCTCTGAGACTGAAGAAGTACTGAGTACTAGACCGGGTATTTCACAGACTGGGAGTGGAAACAACTTAGCCCCAAGGATGGGTTTGTATGGGAAATGGAGGTCAACTCTACACTTAACTTTCTGGCATCCCCCACTAGACTTTCATACCAACATTGTAGTAGTTGCAGTTTTTAAATAGTTGTGAGAGTTTCAAAATCAATACTGTCGACAGATTTCTATAAAATCGTTGATAGAGTCACTCGCATTTATAGAATAAACTCTCCTTGTTATAATTGAGGTGGAGCGATCATGCCCACTGGAGCACATCTGAGTGACAGTCCCAGTTCTACCACTTAGCAGCCTTGTGACCTTGGGCAACTACTCAACCTCTCACGGCCTCAGCTTACTTCCGTGTCAAATGTGGATAATAGTGATGTAAGGTGGTTGTGAAGATAAATACAAAATTTGCATTAGTCTATTATATCTCTACATCTGTCTAATATTCTGAAACTATTATTACTAATATGATTACTGAAAATGGTTGCAATGTACTTTGTGTTTTTGTTTTTGGTTTAAACAATAGAACTTTATTTTCCCACAGTTCTGGAGGCTAGAAGTCCAAGATTAAGGTATCGCCAGGGTTAACTCCTTCTGAGGCTTCATGCCTTGGCTTGTAGATGTCTATCTTCTCCTTGTGTCTTCACATCATCTTCCCTCTGTGTACCTGTGTCTACAACATACTTTGAAGAGCTTTTGTCCCGTCTTTAGACTCTCTCTCACTAGGGACCGTTAGTCCAGTTAATACCTTTAACCGTTCTAATCACTCAATGTTAGTCCTTTTTTTCCTTAATGCAGTTTATGGGACTTTATATAAAGTAAATAAATGTATTTTTCACTTTTTAAAGAAACAACTTTTCATCTTGATGGTTTATTCTATGTGTTAAAAAAATATCTATTAATTTCTACATTTGGCTATACTTAGTCCCTTTGCTGCTTTCTGCTGTTTTCTGTTTGTTACCTTAAGTGCTAGTGTATTTTATTTTCAGTCTTTAATTATGGAGATCTTTACAGCTGGACATTTCTGAGTACAACTCTTGCAGTATCAATGTTAGGAAAAAGTTTCTAAATATCAAAGTAATTAATGTACTTGGTCACCTTTACATTCATCATTTTTTTTTTTTTGGATTCCATCAGAGAAGGTGTACTGGAAGATATGTATCTTGTTAATTTGTTCTTTGTGGCAAAACACAGGGTTAAATTTTAAACGTTCTATAGACTCAGAAGTAGGTGCCTCCTCACTCACACATTATTAACGTCTGCTTACCCATTCAGGTTTGTTTACTATTCAGTTCCCTTTCTGTCCTCATTTATTCCAGCCTTCTGAAGACATGGCTTGAAATTTCCTGCTGGATTTGTGTCCTTTTCGAGCGTTCCTTGTGTACACGAGTTGTTGCTTCATCTGTGCAGCTGCTGCTTTGCTTTGTGTCTCCTGGCTGCTCCATTTCCTTCAGTTACGGCGCCTGTTTGCCCCTCACTACGTGATGGCTCTTTATCATGTTTAGTGCTTCTGACCTCAAGTCTATCTCCTCGGATTGCAACTCTGTCACTCCTGTTTTCTTTTTTTTCCTGATATGTTTGCCCACCCACTATTGTCAGCCTTCTTGTTTGACACTTTGTTTTAAATGTATTTCTTGTAAAGAGCTGTTGTTCCATTTCTTTGTTTTAAAGCAACGTTACAGTCTGTCTTTGGATGGAGCTGCTTTTTCTGCTCACATCATGTATAAAACTCAACACACTTTTTTTTTTGTGTTTACCACTTACGTGTCTTTGGGTGCCTCCATCCTTTTGTTTTGGTTGGTTAAATCATACTGCCTGTTGATACATTTTGCTGCATTTTTTCTATCCCTTTTAGGTTGACTAGCCATACTTCCTAGGTTGCCCCCAAACAGTCCCTTTGGTGCCCATCATCTAGGTAATGGTTAATAGAGCGTCTTCAGTCTCAGAAATGTTCCTGCTTGGATGATGTACTGTGTGCTCTTGGGACTTAGTGGTTACTTTCCCTTTCCCCATGTTCATAATCATACATGTATTTCTTCACTATGATGTGGAAGGAAAATAACTCTTTATATGGTAATTCTTCACACTCTTCTCTCTCAGCCTAGAAAGAAGAGATCTTAGAGTTTCCCTTCATTCCTTTCCTACCCTGTGAGCAAAACTCCCTCCCTCCCCTTCTCCTTGGCCACAGATCTGAGTATTGATCTTTTAGTTCATTTAATTTCAAAATATTATGAGAATGTATTTGCAATGTCTTTTTTTTTTAATGTCAGGAATCCTTATTTAGCATTTATATTAACTCGGGCAGGATATCATCATCTTTGATGCCACCCACTGCATTTTCTCACTATTTTCTCTCTTGGTGATTGCAGGCTTTCTGAGTTGTTGATATTTGGATAGAGGCTTTCTCAGTTATTTTCTCGATGGGGGTTTTGTGGGTGGCAGGGTCACACAGTCTTTGCTGTCTTCACGTGGCCTTCACCCTGTGACAACATGTTACCATCCTGGGCGTGGCTTTGCTGGCGTGGTACTCCCTGCATCCGTGCATCTGCCTTCTTCCGGCAGAATCTTCCTTGTTAGGATTCTCTTCAGGGTCTTCTGCTGGTCAGTCCCTCTCTGACAGCCGAGGACCTTGGGCAGGTATTTTCTCTTTCCTGCCCGCTGAGGTCCGGTGGCTGGAACACAGGAGCAGAGTCTCATGAAAATGGATCCGCTGGCAGCGCACCAGTTGGCAGGTTTCCGGCCCCCCATTTGGGCCCCAGGAGGCTAGGACTCTTTCCGCTCAGGGTTGCTAGGATGCACAGTCCACTGTTCACTTCCTCCTTAACTTGGTGATGGTGGGGAACTAATACTAACGGGCTTTTTTTCGTCTGTTTTTAGGCACAAATGAGTGTCTGTTGTGAGTTCCACTCAGACAACTATTACCTCGTTGGAGACAGATTCCTGGGCACTTTTCCTCTAGGATGCCATTTAGAAGGAAAAAAGGATTTTCTCTGCTTTGTTCACTGCATTATCCCCAATTTTGCTAAGAGGGATGTCTGGCATAAGTTAGCGAACAAATGGATGCACTTTAGAGACGATGTCCAGTGGTCAGCTGGTGTGAATTTGGAGCAGCACTTTCTCACAGCAGCTTTCCAAGCATCACATGCTCATTTATTGCAATAAGGCAATTTTTTTCTTCTTTAAAAAGGTGTGTAAGTCTTATCTGACTTACCAAGAATAATAAACACTACCCAATTGTCATCTGTTTTTCCAATGAAAGAGGACAGATAAAATATAAAGCATGTGGTGAATATTAAGAAGTCTTAAGCTTAGAAAAGGGAATTGTACTAAGAGCCTCCCAAAACATTGATCCTTCCAAGGATACAAAGATGGACCTCTGGAGACTCTGTGCCCAGTGAGAAAAGTGTCGTTGCCAAAGATGAACTTATGGCTGTGAAGTTGGCTTGTCCCTGTGAGGGCATTTGTGAGCTGGCTTCCGGGAGATCAGCAGCTGAGGCCCTGGAAGACCACAGGGCAGGTGCTCAGTCATCATCACGTGAGGCTGGAAGGAGGCCTAGATGTGGACAGACAGGCAGCATCCACATGCAGTGATACTGGATACAGCGTAATAAGGCCTTGGAGCGATGCTGGTTCTCAAAGCCGTTCTCCTTCCTCTTAGTGCCTAATTTAGAAAAACGAAATAGGGGAAGGCAACGTTCTACCCTCTTACCCCAGGCTTAGCATTTAGACGAATGCTGGTCTTTTGTGCTCTGAACGCACATTCTAAAAGTAGGCCCATAAAGTATAGCCCACAGATAAAGACAGGGGAAGGGGAGAGACCCTTCTGCTGATCTGTGCCAAGAGACACACATCCTGAATTTTAAGAAATGAGGTTTGGAAGTGAAGCACTCGACTGATGTGGTGGTGCCATTCTTTTTTCCCTGTGGTTTCATCTTCTCCTTGGTCTTATTTTCAGTGAGTCTGGACACGTTCCAGGTGTCCCCCAAGGGGGAAAAGAGCATCCTTGGGCATGTGGGAGAACTGGTGCTAGACGATGGCCATCTTGACACCATCGCACCACGTGAGGTTGGATTTGCACCTGGGGTCACACAAGTCCATCGGGCAGTGTGGCCATTCCTGTTTCATCCCTTGCTTACAACTTGAATTTTGTTCTCCTTGAGCTTGTAGTAAAGTCACTAGACGTATTAAACCCTGATCTCAGCTGTGGCTTGTATGGGGAGAGGGCAGTGCATTCCCCTGATTTTCCTCTCAGCTCTCTGGTTGCTCTCAATCTTTTTTTTTTGCTGGGTCCTTCTCACCTCTCTGACTTTATGCATTGGTGGTGCCCCAAATGGAGTCTGTGGACCTCTTCTCATTGATCTCCACTCCCTCTCTCCCTCGGTAATCTCACAAAATCTCATAGCTTAGAGTCTGCATTTGGAGTGAATGGTAACGCCAGTTTTTAGATCAAATCCAAAATACTGGCATCAAACGTATTCCTTCCTTTCTCACATCATATATTTGATGTGGTGTAAGCCCGATTGGTTCCAACTTCGAACTAAATTGACTGTCCATTCACCATCTTTACTGTTATCACCTTAGTCTGTCCTTCATTTGCTTTGGTAAGTCCAGTGGTTCCTCTTCTTTGCCTCTCTTCCCATCTTTGTATTCTCAGCACAGAAGCCAGAACGATCTTCTGAAGGTAAAAGCAGGTAAAGTCACCCCTCTGAAGACTCTCCAGTGGTTCTGCATTTCAGGGAGGTACAAGCCCAGCGGCCCCATGGCTGACAAAGCCCTGTGAAATCTGGACCTGATGGACCCTGGCCCCATCTTTATCTATGCATCCCCACTCATTTTGCTCCAACTCTGTGGGCCTGTTGGCTGTGCCTTGAATTCAACACAATACGCTTCTCACTCAGAGCCTTTGCACGTGCACCTTCCATCCAGAGACCAAGAAATTTACACCACACTCCCTAACTTCCTAAGGTTTCACTCAGATTGCATCTGTTGGGTTTCCTTCACTCTATTTGAAGATGCAGCTCCTTTAATCTCAGCACTTCCCATTATACTTCCTTGCTTTAACTTTTTTCTCTTTATTACTCATCGCTAGATGACATGATGGCTTTTTTACTCGGTTACTTCATTTATTGCTAACGGCACCCCGTGGCCGCGCCCCCCCATCTCAGTAGCATCTGAGCTCTGTAAAATAATGGGTGTCTTTGTTTGCTGTGGCTCCAGGCCTTGGAAAGGTGTATGTACCGTGGTAGGAGCTGAGTATTTGCCAGATGAATGACGGGATGAATCAACCTCCTCTGAGACCTGCTGTCAACCACAGTAGCCCTGTGGTGGGAAATATATTCTAGAATTGAGAATTAATAGAAATAAGGTTAATAGTCTAAGTCAAATGACAAGAAAATAGAGCAGTGAAAACGGGCGTCACGTGACAGACCTCTGCAAACTGTAGAAATAAAGTTGGAGTGATCTTCAAACCCAGCCTTGCGGTCCTGCCCGTGCAGAGGCTGCTAGCGGCATTCCGTCATGCATAGTAACGGGATCTTTTGTGTACGTTGGATCTCTGGTCACTCAGTATATATGCTTTCATATTTGTCTGTGTCTGAGTATACTTACACACGGCAAAATGTATGAGAGTATGTATGTGTGTGTGTTGAAGGTCAGAATTTTCAACAGTGATTATGTGTTGTACTTGATGGTAGAGTACTAATTCTGGGTAGATTTAATTTTTAAAAAATAAATGTGTCTTCAAGTTTTTCTGTGACTTGAGTAAGTTACTTTTTTAACAGGAAAAGATGCTGTCATGATGGTAGCTTACTTTAAATGCATCCGCATATATAGTGTAAAATGATGTGTTTGTTACTTAGGTTCTAATCAGGAAATGAGCGTTTAGGGTGGTTCTAACCAGGCAGTACATGCTTCAGAAGTGGCCGCTCTCAGCAGTTTTATTCCAGGTATCTCCCTCAACTAGGCCACTTGGCGAATTAGTTTATTAAATATCCAAAATGAGCTTTTGTTCAGAATGATGACCTACTACGTAGGAAGATGAATTTCAGAAGTGGGCTCTTCTCGGTGACATTAGTTCTAAATACACGGACCGGCTGAAGACACTTTATAGACAGTCTCACCTGTGCACGGATGGGGGACTAAAGCTTTGGTCTTCAATGTGTAGGGACGGTGTTCTGGGCTAAATCCTTCAATGGCCCCGTATTCAGCTTTTGATTGCCTGATCCTAGCCTTGAGGTGAGGGAATCTTGCCTCTGGATTTCGGTGATTGCCCTAAATGAAAAATTAATAAACAGGTGACTAAATCAGTTAAAAGGATAGAAGCCTGAAACTTTATCCAGTTTACAGGTAGGCTGTAAAGACCACCTTTTGTGCTTGATTGCTAATAAGCATTTCGTTGTAAAATGACTGTCTTGCCGAATTGCGTCTCTGAGTAGCATCCTTCATAACTTGGTACGTTGTGGGGCAGCGGGTAGCTAGCATCTGTAACGGAAAGTGGCGTCCGGCTGCTTGCAGCTCAAAAGCTACTAAAGAGGCGAGTTGGTGGAAAGGAAAGTTAGCTTTATTTTGGATGCCAGCAACTGGGTTGGGGGCAGGGAGAGCAGACTCCTGTCCGAAGGCCGACTCCCCCACTGACAATCAGGGGGCAAGAGCTTTTATAGGTGGAGGGAAGGGGCTCCACGCAGAAACAGCACAGTCAGCTCTGCCGGTCATCTTGAAATCGGTGATGCGGTCTGAGCAGCAGCATCTTGATTGATCTAAGTACAGTTAACCTTCAGTTCCAGGGTCGGTTTGTCCGCATTTTCTTGAGGCCATTCTTGGAACTGTGGCAGCTTATGTCATGGCTACAGCCTGGTCATCGTGCAGTTAACGTCTTCCACCTGGTGGGGCTTTCAGTATCTATAGGACAGCTCAAAGGATATGGCTCAGAATATTACCTAGAGCCCTTGAGGAGGAACTAAAGGTCCTTGACTTTGCTTAATGACTACACTAGTATTATTTAGTCTTGTTGGACTGTTTTCCTTTGTTTCTGCATTTTCTCACTTCTCTGATTAAACTTATTCTTTGGCTGAAGTTTTTCCACAGACAGAAGGCAGGCTGAGGACATGGGGGACAAGGACCGTAGGGTTCTGTTCTGTTTCACATGCACCTCAGACTTCTTCAGGTACCAACATCTACCCAAAGGAACGTGATTCCAGTTATGGCTTAAATCCGATAGTACTACTCTGTGTTTAGAAGGGGAGAGATCTAAAGTTTGCCTGTCCGTCATCCCCTCACCATAGTTTTTTAAAAATAAAAAATTAACTTTCTGCAGAGAATCACTCAGATGACTTTCATTTAAATATCTGTCATGAAGGTGAAGGAGGAAGCCTTTGAGTTGACTGTCTTTGCCTGTACTGGTTATTTCAACGCATTGATTCTTGTGCATGCTTTGGAGATCAAAGCATGTGAAAGATGTAGAAAGAATGCTTTTGGTTAAAGACATTAAAAACGATGTTCTGTCTCAGATTCAGTTTTCCATTTGCTGTTTCGCAGGGAGCATTGCTATTTGCCCTTAATTTCGACTAAAAACGTGAGGCAAAATATAATCCACAATTACCATTTATCTGTTTTTCCAAAGGCAGATACGTCCGTGGTTCCATTTGAGGTTTCTCGTTTCCCTTTGATTTGTATCCCTCTTTGACACATCATGAAACTGGAAACGTGGGCTGTGTGAGCAGCATCTTTTATAAGTCAGGCTCTAGGTCAGTCCTTCAATAGCAGTAAAATGGAAATCTGTATCTGCTCCAACTTCAGAAGAATTCAATATGAGCTCCAATGATTCCTTTTGCATTCAGCAAATACATCACTTACTCTTTGGTCTGCTTAATATATCGATCATTACTTTTTTATGTAAATGAATGTTTCTATGACCTCATCCTTCTTTTATTACCTCTTTCTTGAGTGATTTGATGTGATTGGTACTTGATTAAAATTGTGTTTCCATCCATATTTGCATCATATCATTCATAGATACAGTTGACGTGGTGGAGGGAAATCCTTTTCCTTTGATAACTTCTGAAATTAATGCTCTACATTTTGAAGGATAATGCACTGCATCTAGTTACAATTAAAAATGGATAAAACTATTCTAATTTTATAACTAACTTGGGAAATTTGTCACTGTACTTTCCAAATGTAAACTGTGATCTCATCTTTACAGCATCCTTTAGATAGATAGCATTTAAAATGTAATGAGGTACGTGCCAACCTCTGTTACAGAAGAAATGACCACTTTATAATTTGTACTTGTCTCATTTCAGTTTGCTCTTGTCATGTTTATCTGATTCAGGTGTTTCAATCCATCCTAAGCCTCAGATGACATAACATACACAAAGGCTGCCACTGATATTCAGCTTCTGCTGGGTCTGATGTTGCCACCGTTAAGGGTATTTGGACTATCATTCTCTACCCTGCTAAAATTCTATCTTATCATTAAGTTCTTACACATTTTGCATTAACTTTTTATACTCTGATCTTATAAATAATTCATTGACCTCAGTTTTCTCATCTCTGAAATGGGAGGTGTTTTTATTAGAAAATACTTAGTTTGGGGGACTTCCCTGGTGGTCCAGTAGTAAAGAATTCCCCTTGCAATGGAGGGGACGTGGGTTACATCCCTGGTCGGGGAACTAAGATCCCACATGCTGCGGGGCAACTAAGCCTGTGAGCCACAACTACTGAGCTCGCATGCCTCAACTAGAGCCCGCGTGCCACAGACTACAGAGCCCACGCACTCTGGAACCTCTGCTCCACAAGTAGAGAAGAGAAAACCTGCGCGCCACGATGAAAGATCCTGCGTGCTGCAACTAAAACCCAATGCGGCCAAAAGTAAATTAAAACAAATAAAATAAACCATAAATCTTAAAAAAAAATTGTTTCCATTCAAGAACTGGCATCCATGCATTCAATGGTTATCAAAAGTTTATTGAACAGGGACTGAGGATTTACAAAGATGACAAAAAATTTATCAATTATCATAGTTGGGAAGATAGACATATATGAAATAATAGAAGACAATTTGCAGTATCATACAGTATCTTTGAATTCAGTGGGATGAATTGTCCACTGTAGAACTTCACTTATCTTCAAACTGGGGTGACCAGAGGAGATTTTAGAAAAGAAGAGAGCTTCATTTGGACCATCAAGAAACTACAGGTATTAGGCAGATGAAGGAGACTTGAGAGGTGTCATGGAGATCTTTTTTTAATTAACTAATTTATGTCTATGTTGGGTCTTCGTTGCTGTGCATGGGCTTTCTCCAGCAGGGGCAAGCGGGGGCCACTCTTTGCGGCGGTGCGCGGGCTTCTCACTGTGATGACTTCTCTTGCTGCGGAGCATGGGCTCTAGGCGCACGGGCTTCAGTAGTTGTGGCACACAGGCTCAGTAGTTGTGGCTCACGGGCTTTAGAGCTCAGGCTCAGTAGCCGCGATGCACAGGCTTAGCGGTATGTGGGATCCTCCCAGAACAGGGCTTGAAACCCGTGTCATCTGCATTGCAGGTGGATTCCTACCACCTGCGCCACCAGGGAAGCCCTGTCTTGGTATTTTGAAGTGCTTGATTTATCTTGTACCACTGAGTCTCCCGTAGTCTGTGCTGGTGATGGATGAGATGGTGGGCCGAAGAAGATTTTCTCAGTCCAGGGTGTCTATTGCCTGTAGGTGGGAGAACCCCTCAGGCCCTCAGGGAAAGTATTTCCCTGGCCAGGTACTTTTTGCTGTAGGATCCTTCTACCTGTCACATGTGGAGTGGACTTCCAGGTAGGCATTTGTGATGGGAGGAGCCCCCTTGCTTCTGCTCCTGGCCTCCCAGTGTCTCTTGGCATCTAAGGGGAGGGTCAGGCCCCGTGGTGAATGGGAACGGAGGGCATATCCTTGGGTGCTTGTTGATCCTTTTTGCCAACAGGGTTTGCCTGTTGTCGAAAAGACTCCCGTTCAATCCACAGAAGAAAACACCTGGTTGCTTTCTTAGTTAGGATTTGGGTTGGTGACCTGGGTCTCTCTCTTCTATTGGGTGGGGCATCATAAGTTACCCTCTTGCTACATTGTTCTCTCTCTAGTCCTAAGTTCCTAACTAGTTTCCCTTTTTCGTCCCCCCTTTTTGAGTTCTCCTTTGGTTGTCTTGTGCACTGTTTCAGAGTTTATATTTGTACTTAGAGGAAGAGGGAGAGAAAAGTTGACACCGCCCTTGAACAGGTCAAAAGCCCTCAGTGCTCAAATGTGGATCTCTGCAAACGCATCGCTTAAGAAGCACAAGGCTTCACCAGTGTGCTAAGAAAGACAAATCTCGCAAGGCAGCAGGCGTTTCTCCACCTCTTTTTTTGGGATCATTCATGTTCTTTCCTGCTCCTTTGTCTTCCCTTCTTTTTTCTCTGATTTAGCAACTAATAGGAAAGTTTTGCACAGCCAAAACTTTTGAAAGAGAATTTTGATCATTCCTTTTACCTGTTGCCTTTGCTATTCAGGTTATTTTGCTTCTCATGTAGCTGTCATTTCAGAATGTTATGTAACGTTTTCTGAGCAACTGTCCAGAATGTGGAAATAGAAATAAATTAGCTATAGTCCTAAAAATGTCAGCATTGTTGTTCAGAACCTACAACTGCATATAGCTCTAATAATTTTCCGTGTATTTAGATTTATTTTCAAACATACTAATTGTTATCCTTTGAAATAGCAGTAAACCTAATGGTATGAAAAACGATAAAATAAGGTAAGAATTTTAGTTTAAAAACTTACTTCCATTATCTGTAATAGAAATCGAAAGTAAAAACTGATTTATAATTTTATTCTACTTCAATTCTAAAATATTTAGATTAATTCTGCAAACTCATTTTCAGCGTTCAATTAACTTTGCAGACTCATAGCAGGACTACGGATTGGTTATTAGCTAAAATGTCAAATACGGTCACCTTTTGCACAATGTGATTGCCGATGGTTCCCTGAAAGCCCTGGGAATTCGAAGTGTGGGGATGTGGATTCGAAGTTATGTATGTGCTGCCTATTTTTCTTTTTTTTTTTGTGGTACGCGGGCCTCACTGCTGTGGCCTCTCCCGTTGCGGAGCACAGGCTCCGGACGCGCAGGCTCAGCAGCCATGGCTCACGGGCCCAGCCGCTCCGCGGCATGTGGGATCTTCCCGGACTGGGGCACGAACCCGCGCCCCCTGCATCGTCAGGCGGACTCTCAACCACTGCGCCACCAGGGAAGCCACCCCTATTTTGAGTAATACGGATTGGCGTTTTTTTCTCATTCTCTTCCGTGTTCTTTATAGAGCATCACAGTAAGTGCTGTGCGTTAAGTGGTTGTACACACTGCTCCGGTGATGGATTAAATGGACTTTGGTTTCTATTAGAGGGACTCTTCCATTTTATCTTGTATAAAGTATAAGGTAGTTTATTTTAGTTTTTATCCTTTTGTGAAAAATAGTCTCAGAATGTTCTTCATTTGGACTGATTATCTTATTTGTGCATTAACTATATTAAATATAGTTTTAAGAATAGACTGACAGGGAAGGAGGATAGAAGCCTGGTTCAGGCCAAACAACACAGGACCCACAGGTCTTCTGTAATAGGCACTATTTAAGTTTTGACATGTTGGCAGTTAAGATTAGTATTATACTTTAGATCATGCTTTCTTCTGGATTGAAGCAAATGCCTTGCTGTCTACTTAGTTGGTGTGAGTTGGTAAAATAATACAACTCTGCACTGTAGGTGGACCTTCTAATGCTTGACCGAACATCCAAAGGCATGTATGTCTATTTTTCCTGAAGAATCATAATTTCTTTAATGTTAGTGCAATATTTACGGGAGACTTTCTAACTACTTAATGCTTGTTCTGGAGCAAAGAGCTTTCCTAGCGAATGCTTCCAGTCGGGAATCAGAAACATTTGCCCCGCTGCTCAGGCTGGGGAAAGGATTAAAAGGGCTTTCCAGCGCTAAGCCGAATTACGTTAAAACCTCAATTAATAATTAAGAATCTCAGGTTTCAAAAGACTTTCCGAAGAAAATATCCACCTTAAAGTGTCTCCTAGGATCAAATTCTTTCACCCTTTTGTGCTGGATTGTCAATCTATAATGCCTCTCACATTTCTTTAGTGGCTTGTGGGACCAGAGTGTGTATAATCATAACTGACGAAATATCTCCCCTTATTCCTTTCCTTGTCCTCTTCCTCCACCCAATCTCATCATCATTATAGTTATTATCATTATCATCATCAAATTACCGTTTATTGATAAACTGCTGTGTCAGGTACTGTGTTAGTACTTTAGATGCCTATTGGTACAAAATATTATTATACATTATTAGCGTGTATTATAAGAGTTTATCTGGAGATCTTTTCAGGAGTATATTGAAACATTAACTTTACAAATTCTTGATTGAACATGAAGGGGAAAGGGATAAATTAGGAGTTTGGGATTAATATATATGAACTACAGGATATAAAATAGATAACCAACAAGGACTCACTGTAGCACAGGGAACTATACTCAATATTTTGTAATAACCTATAAGGGAAAATAATCTGAAAAAAATGTATGTATAACTGAATCACTTTGCTCTGCACCTGAAACTAACACGACATTGTAAATCAACAATACTTCAATTGAAAAAAAAAGAAAAAGTGAAGTTTTATGATACTAGATACCTAGTAAGTTTTTTCTAGGTATGTAGTTCTCACTAATTCACTCGATATCACAATTTGGAGATTTAAAAATATAAACAGTAAATAATCAACAATAAGTTCACAGTTTTTGTGTGTAGTTTCTATGGTCAGACTGTCTTAGTGAATTACATGCATTATCTCAACCTTAAAAATCTATGAAGTAAGCAGTAGTATTCTTGTACAAAGGCAGAAATATAACTTAGGTAATTTTCTTGTGGTTACATAGCTAGTATGTGCTGAAGCTGGAATTGAAATCCATGTCTGTTTACAGCAAAGAATCGGGAAACTCGGTAGACATAGACTCTAGTTTACTTTAGTTAATTTTAAATACTTGATACAGAATTCTTTGAATTCTCATTCATTCTTGTAAGTGAAGAAAACCAGTTTTTTTTTTCTTCTTGATTTGACTATTCTTAAACTTGAGAGAGGACTTTGCTTATTTAGCAGGTTAGTTTTCATGACCATGTTTTTCATATTCCGTGGCAGAATTTTACGTAGTAGTCCACAACTACTGATCAGGTCTCTGGATATCGTGTAGGATGAAGAGCACAACCAATCTTAAGTCATGTGACAGGTGAATTTAAAAATCCATGCATGATCACCATCAATTTTTGGTACCTCACCCCTGCTTTGGCAGTAGGTGTCCTCTGGCTTACAGCAAGCATTGTAAGCGTCAAGAGCCCCCTCTGACATTTCTGACCACGCCAGTCCAAATCTTTATCTCCGTGTCACTTCTGTGACATGGATTTAGATAGCAGGAAAATATAGGCAAGATCTTAGTGTGTATCCTCATCGATCCAGTGTTTGTGTCCTTTTCCATCTTTTCTTTCAAGAGATTCCAACAACCAGCACATTGTTTCTTTCTTACCATATCACTAACTCGAATTTACTTTTGAGTTTTAATAGACCATCCTTTCTCATTGTACTTACCTTTTCGGAGTCAGTTGGACACTTCATGTCTAGTTCCGATAGAGAAGAAACTGCCCTAGAATGATACACCCCTGAAGTGAAAATCAAGCCCTCTTTTGCCAGATGTGCTATTCCATCCCTTCCTTCCCCCCAAACACCTGGAAACCACTGATCTTTTTACTGCTTCTGTAGTTTCCCTCTGTAGATACATACAATTGCAATCACACAGTATGTATCTTCTTAATGGCTGGAGAGCTCAAAATATTCTGAATAATAATCTACTTCATGGATATACCACAGTTTATCCATTTACCTGCTGAAGACCATCTTGGTTGATGAGTTTTGGGTGATTCTGAATAGGGCTACTATAAACATTTTCATGCAGGTTTTTGTGCGGACATGAGTTTTAAGATCAGTTGGGCAAGTAACTAATTCTATAAGAAACTGTCAAACTGTCTTCCGGAGTGGCTGTGCCAGTTAACATTCACGTCAGCAATATGAGAATACCGGTTTTCCCACATCTTTTCCAGCAGTCGGTATTGTCAGTTTTTTGGGTTTTATCCAAATAGCTATGTAGCAGTATCTCATCGTTTTAACTTAATATTCCATACTGATGGATGATACGGAGTGTATTTTAATACACTGTAATCTTCGGTGAAGTGTCTATTCAGATCTTCTGACCATTTTGAAAACGGAATGTTTTCTTGTAGAGTTCTATCACTAAAAAGTTTTAATTTTGACATTATTTCAGATTTACACAAAATTATAAACACTTTACCAATTATTAATATATAAATTTCATCAGATGTACAAAGTGCTAACATCTTTTTAATTTATTTTTTGGCTGCGCTGGTCTTTGTTGCTGTGCACGGGCTTTCTTTAGTTGTGGTGTGTGGGCTTCTTATTGTGGTGGCTTCTCTCATTGTGGAGCACGGGCTCTAGGCATGCGGGCTTCAGTAGTTGCGGCACGCGGGCCCAGTAGTTGTGGCTCACAGGCTCAGTAGTTGTGGCGCAGGGGCTTAGTTGCTCCGCGGCATGTGGGATCTTCCTGGAGCAGGGATCGAACCCATGTCCCCTGCATTGGCAGGCGGATTCTTAACCACTGCACCACCAGGGAAGTCCCTAAAATGCCAACATCTTAAAAAACCCATAACTTGATAAATGTTATTAAGCTCTACGACTTGCTTAAATTTTGCCAGTTGTCAGTAATGTTCTCTTCCTGGTCCAGGATCAAAACTAATATCATGAATTACATCTAGTTTTCATGTCTCCTTGGTATCCTTTAGTCTATAACAGTACCTCAGTCTTTATGCTTTAGGTCCTTCAGAGTTTTGAAGAGTACTGGCCCAGTTATTTGGTAGTATACGCCTTGCCTTTGGTTTCTGACTTTTCTTTATGACTGTATTCATGTTGCACATTCTTGGCAAGAATACCACAAAGTGATAATGTGTCCCTCTCAGTGCATCATCTCAGGAGACCTGTAGGTTGATGGTGGTGGTTGTTCAGTTCATGGTGATATTAACTTGAATCTCCTGGGCAAGGTGTTGTCTGCTGAGTTTCTCTGCTGCAAGTTTATCGTTTCTTTTTGTAATCGATAAATGCTTCTGAAGACATTCTTGGAGACCATGTAAACGCCCTGGCTTTCATCAGAAGTTAGCATACTCATTTTACTGTAAGTGTTGCCAAATGGTGATTTCTCTGTTTTTATTTTTCTTTATACATTTGTTAGTTGGAATTATACTACAGAAGAGAACTGTTTTCTCTGTTTATTGAATTGTTATATCAGTATACTCTTCTGGTTTCTTCTGTTCTGTGGGGTATAATCCATTACTACCATTTTGTTCTGATTGGTTCAGATCTGGCCATTAGCAGCCCTTTCATGTTGGCTCCTCTGCCCTTTGGACGTGCCCTAAATTTGCTGTGTTTTGAAACATCACCAATCAATTAGATAATATATTCCAATAAAAAGGAAACACAAAAGAGTTAACTTCTTATACAATTCAAATTTTATGTATTCATGCAATTATGTGTGGGTGTGCATGTATACATTTGTTGTTTAGAGAGACCTTGACATTGAAAAATGTATTTTAAAAGTCACTGACTATTGATTTTTTTTAATCACACAGCCTCTACAGTGTAATATTTTCCTCCAGAAACAAAAGCAGTATTCACCAGGTAGTTTCGCCTAAAAGTTTCTGTTCAAGCTGATGGTCAATTGATTCATTTATTCAACAAATACAACTGAACACAAGTCTGGGTCAACTAAGAAGATGATCCTAGAATAGCTCACCTTTTTCTCACATCCTTTCTCAGGTCGATGCCTGGGCACTGATGGGAAGAGGTCACCTCTGTAAAATGTTGCATCTGAGGCAACTCATAGCATTTGGCCATCTCCTTTACTTATGAGAGGGGATATAAAAATAAAGGATACCCTGAAGACATGCAAGGCGGGTTTACCTGAATGCAGACACATGACTGACAGCACCTCATGCTACGTGAGTGGGAGTAGCCATCCCCTTCCGTAGAAGAAAAATGGACTCCATTTCTACTTTAGAATTTTCTGCCATATAATGCATTCTTTGCGTCTTTAGCCAAAACCTTTAGAGGTTCATAGACATTGTGACCACAGATGAGTTCTGTCTTCTGCTCTTATCTCAAGCACAGAATCTGACAGCCCAAACCTACAAAAGTAAATCTCATAAGAGAATTTTATTTGGGGCATTATTTTGATTTTGGAAAGAAAAACCTTGCACTTCCTAGAAATGTGTATACAAGGGTAAGATCTAGAATAAAAGACTGGGAGGGACTAAGAAATAAGCACCAGTTTTATTCTTTATTTTTTAAAATGAGAAAAAATTTTTTATTGAGGTATAGTTGATTTACAGTGTGTTAATTTCTGCTCTACAGCAAAGCGATTCAGTTATACATACATTCTTTTTCATATTCTTTTCCATTATGGTTTATCACAGGACACTGAATATAGTTCCTTGTGCTCTGCAGTCGGACCTTATTGTTTATCCATTCCACGTATACTACTTTGCATCTGCTAATCCCAAACTCCCAATCCTTCCCTCCCCGCTCCCCATCCCCCGGGCAACCACAAGTCTCTGTGAGTCTGTTTCGTAGGTATGTTCATTTGTGTCGTATTTTAGATTCCACATGTAAGTAATATCATATGGTATTTGTCTTTCTGACTTCCTTCACTTAGTATGAGAATCTCTAGGTCCATCCATGTTGCTGCAAATGACATTGTTTCATTCTTTTTTTGTGGCCGAGTAACATTCCATTGTGTGTGTGTGTGTGTGTGTATATATATATATAAAACATTTTCTTTATCCATTCATCTGTTGATGGACATTTAGGTTATTTCTAAATCTTGGTTATTGTAAATAGTGCTTCTGTGAGCATAGGGGAAGCACCAGTTTTGAGTTGGCACCTTCGGAGGGAGTGAACCCGTGGACTGGAAATTTCTACTTGTGAAGTGGCAAGCTTAGGGGATGAGAACCAATGAGAATCAAGCTCCAGTTCCACATTGATAGGTTCAGCAGAAAAAAAAAACTCATTAAAAGTGCAGTCATTGTGATGGGTACATCCTGATTGCTTAGGGCATGCTTGACATTTGCCTTCATGACACGAGGAACTGAGGTCAGAGCTGAGCAATGGCCAAGTCCAGGCCCTGGCCAGAAGCACTCATCCCCCACTGTATTAACTTAGGATCTGTTACAGCCACATGCAGAAAAAACAGTTATTGGACCGTGAGTTTCTCTGATCTTGATGAATGAATGGGACAGGTGGTATATGCAATGCTTCGTTTACCTAGTACACTACCATTGGGGTACTTTTTTTTTTAAAAAAGCCTATATATTAACGAGGTTTACATCATTTGACTGCTGTTTAGTTGAGGGTGGTTGGTTTAAGTTTTAATTACGGTAAAAAATTATCAGCTTTGGTCCAATTGAAAAAACTATGTTCAGTGAAACTCTGTGCCCCTGCAGTGTCAATTCATGAAACTCAGAGCTGAGGAAGGGAATGGCCCATAGATGTTCACAGGCAACGTATTCTTTTGAACTTCTTGTGGTTTTTTTTTTGTGGTCTTCCTGGTTGAGACCTCAGTTCCTTGTTTTGATATTAAAATGTTACTCCAGATAGGTTTTTTTTTTTTCCGGTACGCGGGCCTCTCACTGCTGTGGCCTCTCCTGTTGCAGAGCACAGGCTCCGGACACGCAGGCTCAGCGGCCACGGCTCACGGGCCCAGCCACTCCGCGGCATGTGGGATCTTCCCGGACCGGGGCACGAACCCGTGTCCCCTGCATCGGCAGGCGGACTCTCAACCACTGCGCCACCAGGGAAGCCCACTCCAGATAGTTTTAAACCTTCCCCTATATTGAAAACTTAGAGTTCAGATAACAGTATCACTTAAACACAGTGTGATATATCCTGTACCTCTTCTACTCTTTCTTAATAACACAGCAAAGCTTATTTTTTTGCCTGTGATTTTGTATTTGTCACCATAGGATTTTCCAGCAATCTTGAGCAAATACTATTCCAAATAAAAACTTATACTATCTGTGGTATTTACTTTGGATGGTAGCCCAGGATATGAATATTTGTTGGTATATTTCATATTTTAAAATCTTCACATGCCATAGGTAGAACATACTACGTTGTGCTTAAATTATGGTAGATGAAGCCCCTGAGTTCTACAGCTGCTGAGCTCTTTCTGTGCGTTGTCTTGTGTAATACGAGGAATATTCATCCAGCATGTCTGCTGCGGGCAAGGCCCTGTGTGCTAAGTGTTGAGGGGAGGCGAGATCGAAAGAAACATGCCCACTGTCCTCACGAGGCTTCAAATGTGGCAGGAGAAATGAACACTAGTATCACCCAAATAAACAGCCTTTGTGAGCTGTGCAAAGTGCTGTAACAGTGTAGAGGCTGAGTGAAGCATTCCCCCAGGAAGGAACAGTTTTGACCTAAGAATTGAACAAGGTTAAGTACACGAGAGCTTGTAGATGGGCGGGTACCATTTTGAAGACCCTGGGACAGGAGGTGGGGTGGCTGGATTTGAGGAATGGACAGAGGTACGTGTGGCTGGAGGGAAGTTAGAGGGATGTGATTTGTGACTTAGATTCACATCTTAGAAAGAGCACTGCAGTTACTGAGTGGGGAACAGGATAGAGTGGGAGCAGGAAGGGGGAGCCCGCGGGAGAGTTCAGACGAGAGAAGCTGGGTGGCAGTGGTGGCGCTGTAGGAAAGGGGACCCTGGTCATCCATAGGCAAAGCCCGAGCTCCTAAACAACACACTCCTGAAACCCTAACTTCTCTTCCAAACACTGCGCGCTCTCGGTGCTTAACTAAGGGGGTACTTGCGACTTCCTTTCCTCCCTTGAACAGCTATCGAGTGAAAGTGGAGCGTTGCGTATTTTTTAGGCCGTTGCCTGAATTCTTCTCCCTGGGAATTCTCCACCCTGACTGCACCTTGTAATCAACCTGAGAGCTTTTCCGTTTACCTAATCCCGGGCTCCACTCCCATGGATCCTAACTCTGGGATCCATGGGTTTGCGTTACAGCACAGATGTTCGTATCTTAAAAAGTACCCCATCAGGTTCTGTTCTGCAGTCACAGTCAAGAATCCCTGTTCTGGCCCCTCCAGTTTCTTTTAGGGAGCTTGACACATGGGTAAGCACTCCAGCTATGTCTTAGGATGAACATGGGATGTTCCCAGAGGTCAAACTTTTAAATTAAAGAGATGGGTGTCCTCCAAACTACATAGATTTGTATATTAAAATATAGAGATTACCATACACTTTGATGTAGTAGATGACTGAAGTCTAAACATACCCTGGGTTTGATATCTCAGTTTGGTGGTCACAAAAATATTCTCCTAGAGCACCATGACACGCAGTAAGGAAATGAGGAGTCTGCGCTTGACAAGGGTTGTTTGGTTAGTTTCCGTCTCCCTAAATCAGATTCCTCAGGAGAGCTGCTCTTGAAGCAGAATCAACAGACATATTCACAGCCCATTTCTTTCAGCGGAATAATTACACATCACTGTAAGTTCTGTAGCCATCTTCCCTTCATTTTGGCACTCTAAATTACTGGTTCGAAATGCCCTTTCCTCGGTGAGGTGGAAAAGAACATGATATCTGCTTTCCTTTTCTGCTGAAGAGCTAATAATGAGAAAATATTATGCTGTCTTTGGCAAGCAAAGACCCCAAGAGATATCTAAAGAGTTGTTTTGACTAGCATCTCATTACAATTGGAAACCTTTATCATTTTAACTCACTGAAAAAAAAATTTTTTTTTCCTGGTCTTTAGAAGTTCAGAAATATTTTTGATTATCGGGTCCAAGACTAATCCCTTGGAGTTTAACAGCCACCAGGTTCTAAACTGACTAAATTATATTTTATATTAAGATCCATTGGGGAGAGATCGTTGATATCATTCATTACTATATAACAATGATTCTTTTGGAGACCATAGATATTTCAGGGGTCTACTTTCCTTTTTTTTTTAATCACCTAATTTCTTAAGATGATTTTACCAAGGTTTATTAAAATTTATAGAGTATCGTATCCCAATCTTTTTTGTGATATCAGAATTGATAATTACCTTTACTATTTGAAACCCATAGGGTCACGTCTACCCCTCTGAAGTATTATGAATTGGAGATATTTAACTCAGTAATACCTGTTGCATTTATTCTGCAGTATATCCTGTCTGTATCTTCCCTTCACTCACCTATTTCCTGCTCTGCTATGATGCCCAGTTTGTGTGTCACTTCGGCTAAGTGTTAGTCCCCAGCTATTCAGACAGTGATCTAGGTTTTGCTGTGAAGGTGTGTTACAGATGTGATTAAGGTACTAATCAGTTGACTTTAAATAAGGGAGATTATTCTAGATAATCTGAGGGGGCCGGATTCAATGAGTAGAAAGGATTAGGAGTAGCCTTGAGGATTCCCTGAGGAAGAGGAAATTCTGCCTTCGATAGAAGCTTCAATTCGTGCCCCAGAGTTCCTTCCTGCTTTTCCTGATGGTCTACCCTATGTTTTTTTTTTTTTTTTTTTTTTTTGCGGTACGCGGGCCTCTCACTGCTGTGGTCTCTCCCGTCGCGGAGCACAGGCTCCGGACGCGCAGGCTCAGTGGCCATGGCTCACAGGCCCAGCCGCTCCGCGGCATGTGAGATCCTCCCGGACCGGGGCACGAACCCGTGTCCCCTGCATCAGCAGGCGGACTCTCAACCACTGCACCACCAAGGAAGCCCCTACCCTATGGGTTTTGACCTTGCCTTGCCAGCTCCCTGCAGGCTTCTTAGCCAGTTCCTTGCAGTATCTGCCTTAAAGAAAACCTCCTTCCGACTCTGTGTGTCTGGCAGAAGCCTGCCCTGATAACACCCCTTCTGATCCGTGAGGCCCTTACTCTGCTCCTCCTATCCTAGCAGGCTCCAGAGCAATGCTTTTCACGCTTGAATTTCCATAAGAATTGCCTGAACGTCTTGTAACATAGAGATTCTGTTAGTAAGTCTGGGGTGGGGCCTGAGTGTCTGCATTTCCAACAGCCTCCTAGTTGGGAGATTTGGTAATATTTCTTGTTAAAATGCCAAATAGTAACTATTTTAGGCTCTGTGGGCCGTAAGATTTCCACTTATCTCTGCTACTGCAGTGCAAAAACAGTTACAGACCATATGTAAACAAATGGACATGGCTTGTTCTAATAAAGCTTTATTTACAAAAAAGGTGACAGGCCAGGAGCACTGAAGACTGCCAATACCTGTCTGAGATTCTGCCAGTGCTGTCGGTTCAGGGGCTACGCTTTTCTGTAGCAGCATTTTAGAGCAGAGGTTCAGAACTGTACTGTATAAATTTTTGTGAAGTCTGTGTGTTCTGGTGGTGTGCTGGAGCCTTCTGCTACCCCCTCAGGAAAGCCAAATCTTAAATACTTGGGAATTTAGTGAGCCAGTTGTTAAACAGTTACTACGTTGAAACTGACCCTTGTGGAAGTATTTGTGCCATGGAAATCAGCAAATGCTTAAAGCCAGGACTTTTAACTTTTTTTCATCCGGGAGCCATGGGGCTGTTTAACAGCAAACCACTGGTGTTAACTCCTTCAGGGTTATTTACAATTTGAAATTCATCCAGGTTGAAAGAATTATATTTATATAAAATGGCAAATGAAGTATTTCAGCAGACATTCATTAAATATTAAAATTTGACTTTTGGGTCAAGTCTTCCGTTAACCATCAGGAATGAGGTTCATCTAGTTCCTTTTCCTGGCCATGGAAAAATAAAAGCTGATTCAAAAATATCTGTGGGTTTTGGCCCTCGTTTTTCCCTTTAGCATGTGAAAAAGTACCAGCAGCGTTTCAGACACAAAGGGCTGGCCGACTAAGGAAGTAAAGGCCGCCTCATTCGTTTCCCTCATGTGTCGTCTCTGCAGTGAGAGGCAACACAATACTGAAGATCACTTACTGTTGAGAACAAAAGGATTTATTTTCAATTCCGTTGGCATTATCCGTTTTCTTCCTGGGACTTGAAAGCGATATCTTTTTAGTAGATATTAGTGTCATCCCCGGTAGAAGTATGAGTTAAATTTGTAAGCATTTAGTATTAAAAGTATCCTGAAAAAGTTCCCACTCATCTTTTCATTTTATAAACAGTTCCCTGGAGCCTGAGAGATGAAATAAGTGATGGAGATGTCATAACCAGTTAGCAGAGCGGGGCGTGCCCTCAGTCTGCCTGCCTTCCTGGACAGTGTACGTTCTATTGTCCACTACCCTTGTTCCGTGGTTCCTAGCTCCTCCTATGCACCAGGCTGGCTGCTAGGCTCTGGGCATACAACGTTGAGGAAAAGATCTCCCTGTTTTCAAGAAGCTTACAGTCTCCTCCAAGTACAACAGTAATTCCAGTGCGTTAGATGTTTTAAGGCAGGTGGGAAATACGTTCTGCAGGGGCATAGAGAACAGAACAAAGATCTCTACAAAGGTGAGAAAAACTTCTGACAGTAGGAGCAATGATTCTGTTAAAATGAATGTTGAAGAAATAAATGAATGGGATAAAATAATTAGCCCTACATCTCGCAATCAGGTCTTTGCCTTACTCTCACTGTCTTTCCAGTAAAGGAAAGGGTTCTGTAGAGATGCTTGTTGAGGGTTGAGAAAGGAACTCCTTGAGGTCCATGTATCCCCCAATAAAAACCATACACTTCCAGGGACAGCAAGGACAGAGTCCGAGGGAGGTATATTTATCAAATAATCTATTAAGTTGAAATCCAGCACCTCAGGGTGTGAAGAAGACAGAGGCTGGATGGTGGTTTCTGTGGCTTTCAAGGACTCGCCTCTTGGCTGTTAATTGACAAAGCTCCTTTCATTGGGCTCCTCAGCTTACCTTCAGAGGTGAGCTGTGGTGGGTAGCTCTGGGCCCTGAAAGACAGCTGTGCACATCTCCTCCCAACTTCCTGTTCCTGAGGTCAGGTGGGCAGCATGCGATCAGCCCTGATGGGAGTGTTTGACCTTGGAAATCAGCAGACCTCATTGATGAGGGACTAGGGTTGGTTTGTTTGTGTGAGAGTGTGTTTACCAGCATCTTGTCATACATTTGTCAGTTTCCACAAACTTGTGACAACAGGAAGGAAGAAGTGACTGGACTGAAGGTGAAGTAAGGACCAAGTGGTAGAGAGATGGAGGGATAATGGATTGGGGCTGGTTGGTGGTCATGTTGGCTATGGTGTCTAAGTGGCTGACACATAGCAGACCTTCTGAGTGTGGGAACATGGAACCAGAAAAGGACAAGAGCAGTTGTCCATGCCCTGGTCGGGGGGGGGGGGGGGGGGGGGGGGCAAGGTCACCTTCATCTCACGACCAGCCTCTTTGGAAACTGGTGCTCTTGGGAGTGTGCGCAGACACCTGAGTGTGGAGAGAAACCCGTTCAACACACCGATTATCCCTGAAGGCCCTGTTGTTACCTGGATGTCTTTACGAGTTTGGACGCGTTCTCTGGTCTTCTCCTTACTCAGCTTGAAGGCAAGCTTTAGGAATTCAGAGAAACTCTAAAACATGCCCTAGAGTTGCCTCCATGTTGGACTCAGCTTTCTCCCAAAATATGTAGTGATGTTTAATTTAAACTTATTAACGTGTTTTTTTAATGAGATGACATCTTAAAAATGAGAACAAATTGAGCTTCACATCTTGGCTCCAGTGTTTATTGTTGGTTTTCTACTGGATTCTTTCCCCATTTACCTGATGCTTTGCAGGTGTTCCCTTCCCTCTCTTTTACTCTCCCCTCCCCCTCCCCCCATCCTCTGGAAATGATTCTTTTGGTTAGTTTGTTACAAGGAACATTTTGCCTCCAGGTGAAATCAATAATGTTGACCACAGAGATCTTTGGCCAGAGATTTTGTGCATTCATATTTGGTCATGTCTCTCTTCCTAACTTAATTCTTGTTTTCTATTTTGCTTAAGGGATTTACAACAATGTCATCTAGGAGATATTAGGGTCTAACTAGACAAGCTTCTCTTCTCTTTTCTTTCATGTTGTCAGGCACTACAGGCAGTGGATGTTGAGTGGTAACGGGGTGCCGCGTTCTGACAGTCCTTCCATCTTTGAACCTCTCCTTAGGGCAGCAAGGCTCCAGATACAAAGTCAACGGCCCCCAGGCTGAACTCTATTTCCTCAATGTATTTCAGAAATGACATTAAAATTGATTGTGGATAGATTTGATTTTCAGTAATATAGTTTTGTACAGATGACTAAAAGGGGACTTGGGAGCTTGTGTTTTGGTCACTTAATTAAACCTCTCATACTCACTTCTTTATTTTAGCTTAAGTCAGGAGTGCCCAAAGCTAATTTACTTAGTCGTGGATGAGACCATGGCTGTGCATTCTCAATCCTGAATAATTACTTCCCTTACTAGCTATTGACCTTGTAACTCAGGTAATTTGAAATGCAGCCCTTTGAAAACCAATTTACGAATATAGATCTTTCCCCGAGTGTGATTTTGGGGACTACTTTCATTAAACTGTTCAGAGATCTAATAATTAAAGTATTCCCCCAAACACAGCATCTGACACTTAAAACTGCAAGCTAAAATACAGGAAGGAACTTATAAAACCTAGAAAAGTATGTGCACAGATTCCATTTTGAATATTTAAATTCCCCGAGGTAAATATACATAGATATATGTGAAAGAAAAAAAGAACAGTATATACCATGCTAGAAGGTAAGACAATAAGTTATTTATATTATTAAATTTTTCATCACAATTAGGAAAATTTTCCATACTTAAAATATTTCTAACATAGATGAAAAGTTTTAAACCATACATCACTAGCAAATTATAACATTTGGGGAAGTTTTACTCAGTGATTTTAACTATTAAGTCTGTTTGTATTTTACATCTTGTACATAGGAAATATATTTACAATAAACAGACCAGGCTCTATATTAATTTATTACCATTTTATTTCAAATGTACAACTAGGTGTTAAGACTATGATGTTATTTTCTTTGAAGTGCCATTTTAGAGAAGAAAAGCAAAAACACTGATACACAGAGAATCAAAGTAAATCTGCTACTATAAGTGAAATGAACAAGCTGTGTAGTATAAATATTTTAATCACTTGATCCAGAAGTACCATGTCTACAAAATGAGCAATTATGTTCTACCCCTTAGGAGTCGACTCTAATTACAAAGCAGTAGGAAATTACTAAACGTTAATATTGTAAATATCAAACATCAGGCCCTTGAATTTTCCTGTGATTTTTAAAAAATATTACAAATACTTTTGGCCTAAACTATATAGGGTCAGGAGTATTAGTTGTTTAGTTTTAAGTACTGTATTTATATTATAAAATATTATAAATAATATTATAAATATATATAAATATATATTTATATATAATATATATTTATAATTATAATTAATTATATATAATATATATAATATATAATAATAATAATTATAATTTATATAAATATATTTATATATAAATATAATATAAATAATAATAAAAATATAAATAAAATATTATTCACTGATTCTAAGAACAGATGTTTTAAAAATGGGCAGTGGACAACACATAAACATGTAGAAAGCCAGCAATTTGGGGCTCTCCATATTCTATACCAGAGTATTTCTACCCTAGAGTCAGATGTCACCAAAGGCATTTGGGGAGCCATGTTTACTGAGAACTTAAGGACATTGGACTTTGGTCCTGGCCTTCAGACCCGAGACCAGGGAGGCTCAGATACAGAATTGGGCTCTTGCCATTAGGATGTATTTAGGTCCTGCGATAACTCAGAGAGCTCCTTTGTTCATAGGATCATAGGGGAAAAGGGGAATTTCTTGGAATGCAAACTTGTGTACATAGAACATAACTTTATGTAGAGTTTGGGGATGTGTGGTAGGCTGAGTTCTAAGGTGACCCTGAAATTCTTGGCCATTGTTGTACACACATCTTTGCCCAGTTATTCAATCAAATACTAACCTAGGTATTGTTGTGAAGAAATGTTGCACTTGTAATTAAAGTACTGTATCAGTTGACCTAAAGATAGGAAGATGACACAGATGTGTTGACCTAAGCTCATGAGCCCTTAAAAAGCAGAGCGCTTTCTCTGGCTGGGCACAGAATGGAAGTCAAAAGTTCCAAGAACAAGAAGGGTCTGACTCTCTGTTGTGGGCTTGTAGATGGAGGGGGCTAAGGGTGGAGAATGGGGGCACCTCCGGGAGCTAAAATCGGCCTCTACTGACAGCTAGCAAGGAAACAGGAACCTAAATCCTATAACTGCAAGGAATTGAGCTCTGCATGTTAAAAAAAAAAAAAAAAAAAAAAAAAATTGCAACAGATTTTCCCTTCCAGAGCCTCCCAACGGAAATTCAGCCTAGCCAATAGCTTACATGGACATTTCTTATAAAATCAGGAAGCATCTCAACAGACTCGTGATAATGTCATGAAGCTTATAATATTCCTCAAATTTCATAGTATATTTCAATCTAGAAAGTAAGTGGGTTGCAATCCCTTTCTCAGTCAAAGAATCCTATCATTCCTTCCATTCCAGGCTGAGCGTCCTACACACCCTATATAATTTTGGTTGCTAAGAATGTGGTCACAGACCCAAGTATGAATAGATGTGTAATTGGATACAGAAAAAAAATTTATGCAAAATCTTGATAAGGATTTGAAGATCTTTTGGTAACAATCAATTTGCTTATTGGACACAGCATTTTGATAAAAGCTTAGTTTATTACAAATTTCCCATGATTCCTCACATCTTCCAACTCTCCATTTCTGTAAAATCTATGACTCAGATCTTATCCAACAGTTGTTGACTGTGAAGGAAAATATCCTTTACAATAGTGCTTATTATTCATATATAATATAATCATGTGAGATTTTAAGGAAATTGCCTAGAATATTACCAATATTTCATTTAATTTTTTAATATTTATTTTTTATACAGCAGGTTCTTATTAGTTATCCATTTTATAATATTAGTGTATATATGTCAATCCCAATCTCCCAGTTCATCACACCACACCCCACCCCACCCCCTGCCGCTTTCCCCCTTGGTGTCCATACGTTTGTTCCCTACATCTGTGTCTCAGTTTCTGCCCTGCAAACCAATTCATCAGCTTTGGAATAAAGCTAAGAGAGACTTCCTGGCATATTTCAACTGTTAGGTCTTCTGTCATGTCTCAAGTACTCCATATGCCCAGCCAATCAGAAGCACAGTGGGAGTCGAGGCCAATTTCCTGTCCATGGTGGACGTTGCCACCAGTTTCATTTCAGCTTTTGTTGCAGAAATAAAGAATACGCATTCATGTTCCGGGCACAGTATTCAGCCTTGTTTCTGCCCTAATGTCCTCATTTTTTTTGACGCTTTAGTTTATTTCTGTGCTTTACATAATGCAGAGTGCTTCTATGTCTATTATGCACCAGTTTAAGAGTGTACCAAGTTTTCTATTCCCATTTGAGAGATAAAAAAATAGAACATGTTCAGGGCCCTAGCCAAAAATCAAGGGGTACTGTCTGAGTCCAAATCCAGGTCCCTTTCTAGTATAAAATGATGACCTAATATCATAATTAAAATATATTTTATAGTGTAGGAGAAATACCACCTCGTAAATGTGAAGAATGTTATCTTGAAAGTGATTTTCTCATGTGAGCTTTTTCAAGGGAGTGCTTCTTGGGCAAAGAAGGCCATAGATCCAGTGGCTTACCAAGATGAGAATTTTCTGTTTTGCTCAATAAGCATTCAGTATATTACCAGGTTATATTCTCTAAATTCATGGATGCTGAACTGCATCGTGTGTTACTCTGTTACCCACAGAAATCAGTTTTCTCATAGTGTAACTAATGGTTGTACCCCAAGTTGCATTGCGGAATGCTCCATTTAGGTACAAGAACGCCTGCAGCAAATCCTAATGTTAGAGTGAACCATGCTATTCTGACGTGGAAGTTTATCGGCCAAACACAGCCTAACCTTGAAATCTATCTTCTATTTAACCCTTTTAAAAACAAAGTGCTTTAAAATTAATGACAGTGGTATTTAAATCATTTACTCTCACAAAATCACACTATTAAAATTATAAACAGAATTCCTGAATTAATAAGAGATACTTGATTTTTGGAAGTGTTTTTTTCCGTAGCTTTCAATATCCTATCTTATCTTGCCTCCCTATTTCAAAAGTACTTATTTTTGTATATGTGCGTTTGTGTATACGTGCTTAGCCATTTCTGTGGCCGTGATTTTGAAGCTTACTCAGACTTTGGGTGAACTGGTGGGAAAATGGAGGAAGAACTTAGAACAAGAAGAATTAATTCAGCTCTGTAATAAATCCCTAAGGGAAACAGCTGGTGTTCTTTCTATATGGAGTATTATGTAACTATTTTTTAACATCTTTATTGGAGTGTAATTGCTTTACAATGGTGTGTTAGTTTCCACTTTATAACAAAGTGAATCAGTTATACATATACATATGTTCCCATATCTCTTCCCTCTTGCGTCTCCCTCCCTCCCACCCTCCCTATCCCACCCCTCTAGGTGGTCACAAAGCACCGAGCTGATCTCCCTGTGCTATGCGGCTGCTTCCCACTAGCTAGCTATTTTACATTTGGTAGTGTATATCTGTCCATGCCACTCTCTCACTTTGTCACAGCTTACCCTAAGAAAAAATAAAACTGGTATATGCTGATATGAGATTTTCATGTGATGTTGAAATAGACACAGATTACAGAACAATGCATATAGAATATACTTGTTTCTGCTTTTTAAGGCTAATACATTTAATATACTGTAATTATATATGTACTTGTATATATACAAATATATTGGAAAGTTCTGTGAGCTTAAAAATATTTGGTGGGGGGGAAGTATGGTTGGTGACTAGTTTAATAGTCCATTATAATGTTTACCACATGTGCTTACTTTCATAAAAAAGAGAACACCTAAGGTCAAGTGAGTTAGGGCAACTATGGGGGAGTGAGAATCAGCCTTCACGAGAGTTCCTCTTATAAGTTCTGTGGAACAGATTTGGCTTCTTCAATGCTGTACTATCAGTGCCTAGTTGAGTGTCTAGAACATGCTTAGATGCACAGGGCTGTGTAGGTAGGGAATGGTGGCTGACAGTTCTAGGCAGTCAGTCTATACATAGTCTGGGTAGAGGCATGGCTCATTGAGAATACAGTTGGAGCCAATAATGTGTTTGAGGAGATATACTTTATCCAACCAAGAGGATGCTGGCAAAGGCTGGAGGGGTCCTTAGTGCAGCACAGGCTCCAGCACCTGTAGGCAGGTGAGAGCTGGTGAGAGAATGGGAAGTGAGGTCCAGTGCAAAGGAACAGGCAGATGAACTGGAGGTGGGGACGGACTGTGGTGCCCAGGAATGGTCCTGGGGCTGCCGTACCTTGTTCTCGGAGCTGGACAGCTTATCTGTATTGCCCAGCTAGTATGTAGCCCCATCTTTCCTGCTCAAGAATTAATTGGAAATTGGCAGAAACTGAGCCTGAATTGGAGACTGTTAGTTAACTTGGTGGTACTAGGAAAAGAGGAGACACTAAGGGAATGGTTTGAGATGCTTCTCTCGTCCTGGCAGAGCTGTCATTGGTGAAAGGCAGCACGACACCACCTTGTCAGGGTAACTGCGTGGCTCAGAAACTAGTTATCAGTCACCCAGAGTTGGTAAGGTTTCTAATTATGTTACCAATGGCTTATGACCTCCAAACTTTTCAGATAACACATACTGCTGAAATGTTTTCAGAGAATCCTCCTGACGGCATGGATGATTACTCTTGGTTTTCCCTTTTCCTCTACATCAAGGATTGTGACTAACTGGCTCATGAGAACAGTAGGGTCCAAATGTTTTTGATCACACACTTCATTAGTAAAAGTTACAAGTATTTACATAAGTTTTTTTGTTGCATATACATATCATTTATTTTGTATACAGGTTTTTACACATTATACAACTATTCTATATTAATAAAGTAATAGTGGAAACTATATTAAAAGTGGACATTTTTAAATAAGATTTGAAGAAGACATCAGAAGTTTTCAAGTTACTCCCTCAGTCCTGAACGTGATCTTGGCTATCCCATCAGGTAATTTCCCTGGTGGCCACCGTACGCACTGCTGGAGGACGTGAAGCTGGCAGTAAGGCCCTAAGAGCAGCAAACTTTATCACCATAAAACAGACAAGGAAAAAGTAAAGGCAAAACCAGGAAGTGAAACACAAATCCTACAATTAAAATGTGACTGATGCTTGATGAGGAGGAGGAGAGGCACCCAATAGTAATTTCCGGATCATCTTTTTTACCCAGAGTAATACAGTGGCACTCGTTTTAATAAGTTCCTGATACATCCTTTTCTTATCCCGATATTAATATGATCTGGATAATAGAATTTTCTTAGCCACAATATCCCACAGGGGACCGGGCAACCATGCAACTTTATGTTCAAAATTTCTGTTATTACTCTGCAAGTAGCTCGCTTCAAACTCCATTTATTCAGTTACATCACTTTTAGACTCTTCTTGGGAGATGACGTATTGTGAAATTCTGAACGTATCTCACCAGGGCCTCTCCTAATCAGGCATAGCCACCACAGAGAAACACGAACGGGGGAAAACCAAAAGCATCTTTTGCTAATCATACAAAATACGTTGAGAGTTCAGTAGGTCACTTTATTCCAAAAGTTCCCTGTGCGATACAGTAGGTTCTCGTTAGTTATCTGTTTTCTGCATAGTATCAACAGTGTATACGTGTCAATCCCAATCTCCCAATTCATCCCACCTCCCCCTTCCCCCCTTGGTACCCATACCAAACACCCTGTTCTTGGTGTACTCATATCATCATTCCTTTAGACAATCAGAAATTATGCTGTAACTATACTGACAAATGTTTTGGCCACGTGAGGCTGTGTAGGTTTAGCAACTATTTTTTTCAAACAAACTTTAATACAAGGCGTTTATTATAGAGTTACTGGAAGGACTGGAGGAAGAAGATTCTGCTGATGGGAGTCGAGCAGGATATTGGAAGGTAGAAGGCATGTCCTCTCCTGCATTTTGGGGGGACGTTGTTGGCAGCAGTCCTGGGCTCCTGCTCAGGCATCACAGTTGCAAACAGCAGAGACCTTCTCAGTAACTACTTTCTGATGAAAGATGGATGAGGAAGAATTCTGCCAGAAAGATGATATTTGGGATGTGTTGATGAGAGCTTGTCTAAACAATTAGACAAATTTCTGTTTTTCGAAATTCAATGATCGTTTTCAACAAACTTATCAGTAACCTACTTTGGGTAAGACTCTTCGCTGTAAGTTTTGGAAATACACTCATGAATCTCATTTCTCCAACATTTTACTGCTTAATGGATGGGATAAGACAAGGACAAAGCAGCATAAAGAACAGTTTTGTCACTATCCTTCCTCCTTGATCCAGTAGCTATGTCTCTGATCCAGAGCCAGCAGGACCTCACTCCAGGTGGAAGTATCAGGGAGTGTGTTTCCTAGGTCGAATAGCATTTGCTCCCAAGGGGAGTCTCTGAATATACACAGATTGACAATCACACTCTTCTCTCAGATTTTAGATTATGTAAATTTAGACCCAATCCTTGGCCCTATTATTATTTAATCCAAGAAAGTAGAAATTTCAGGGTATTTCTGGAAATGTCCTAATATTTGGCTTTACTCTCATGAATACACTCTTTTTTTGTGCCTTTGTAAATCTGGGCATCACAATCTTTTAGCATGATCAAATCTCCCGTTCCTAAAAATAAACAATATGGTTCAAAGATATATATGTCTATTTCTTTTTTTGTGTTGTCAGTAAAGGTATTCCCCACTTTTGTTCTCCAGTTACTGCATATGAAAGTAAACTAGAAGAAGTGTCCTAAAAGAAGTATGAATAGTATTGTCTAGACCAAAAGAAGAAGGAACAGCATCCATAGAATGAGTAGAGTTTTTTTGTTTTTGTTTTTGAGTGGACTCTTAATTATAGAGAAACAGAATGATAAAACATTAGATTAGATATATACTAGAAACAGCCCTGAATGCCAGGGTGGATGTTTAGTTTTAATTCACTAGGCAGAAATAAAAATATTAATGCTACTAACATTACAGACGGACAATGCTATTAAAACTACACTTTGGGAAGAGTAACCTTACGGTAGTGTGTAAGATGCATAGAAGCAGTAAAAGACATGTTTGTAATATGTTAGGTACTACTGCAGTGGTCGAGTTTGATAAATACGTTGAGACACAGCCAATGTTGATGGGACAAAGTTGGCTAAATGGAGTGAAGGAAGAGTATTTGAAAGATTTCTATCGGGTCTTTTGTCTTGAGTATTTAGGACTAGCATTAGCTCCCAAAGAAAATAGAGCTAGAGTAGTGGTGTGTGTGTGTGTGTGTGTGTGTGTGTGTGTGTGTGTGTGTGTGTTGGTTTGGGTGGAGGAAGTATGGGTTCCACCTTGAAATACTGGGTTTAAGGTATCTTCAGATGATCAGATGGTGCTCTTCAGTGACTAACTGGATATGTGTGTCTGGAACTCCAGAGAGTCTGAATTGAATATTCAGAACTGGGAGTCATTCACGTAGAAGTGAGATTTAAATTGTAATTAAATGAATTGCAAGGTAAGGGATATAAAAGGAGTGAAGAATAGGTCCAGGTTTAGGGCATTGGGGATTCAAACAAACAGTACAAAGATGATTCAATGGAGAAGAAATAGAAATATCAATTGGAATAGGGAGAAACAGGAAGAGCCATAAGGTGCATGGGAGTACAACGGGGAGGAAAGTCGTAGACACTTGAGTGCCTACTAGTTGTTGGGTACTCTTTTTTCTTTTTTAACATCTTTATTGGAGTATAATTGCTTTACAATGGTGTGTTAGTTTCTGCTATTATAACAAAGTGAATCAGTTATACATATGTTCCCATATCTCTTCGCTTTTGCGTCTCCCTCCCTCCCACCCTCCCTATCCCACCCCTCTAGATGGTCACAAACCACCGAGCTGATCTCCCGGTGCTATGCGGCTGCTTCCCACTAGCTATCTATTTTACTTTTGGTAGTGTATATATGTCCATGCCACTCTCTGTCACAGCTTACCCGTCCCCCTCCCCGTATCCTCAAGTCCATTCTCTAGTAGGTCTGTGTCTTTATTCCCGTCTTGCCCCTAGGTTCTTCATGACCGTTTTTTTCCCCCTTAGATTCCATATATATGTGTTAGCATATGGTATTTCTTTCTCTTTCTGGCTTACTTCACTCTGTATGACAGACTCTAGGTCCATCCACCTCACTACAAATAACTCAATTTCATTTCTTTATATGGCTGAGTAATATTCCATTGTATATATGTGCCACGTCTTCTTTATCTATTCATCTGTTGATGGACACTTAGGTTGCTTCCGTGTCCTGGCTATTGTAAATAGAGCTGCAATGAACATTTTGGTACATGTCTCTTTTTGAATTATGGTTTTCTCAGGGTATATGCCCAGTAGTGGGATTGCTGGGTCGTATGGTAGTTCTATTTGTAGTTTTTTAAGGAACCTCCATACTGTTCTCCATAGTGGCTGTACCAATTTACATTCCCACCAACAGTGCAAGAGGGTTCCCTTTTCTCCACACCTTCTCCAGCATTTGTTGTTTGTAGATATTTTGATGATGGCCATTCTGACCAGTGTGAGATGATATCTCATTGTAGTTTTGATTTGCATTTCTCTAATAATTAATGATGTTGACCATTCTTTCATGTGTTTGTTGGCAATCCATATATCTTCTTTGGAGAAATGTCTGTTTAGGTCTTCTGCCCATTTTTGGATTGGGTTGTTTGCTTTTTTGATATTGAGCTGCATGAGCTGCTTGTAAATTTTGGAGATTAATCCTTTGGGAGAAAATATTTGCAAATGAAGCATCTAACATTCTGAGGGTTGTCTTTTGATCTTGTTTATGGTTTCCTTTGCTGTGCAAAAGGTTTGAAGTTTCATTAGGTCCCGTTTGTTTTTATTTCCATTTCTCTAGGAGGTGGGTCAAAAAGGATCTTGCTGTGATTTATGTCATAGAGTGTTCTGCCTATGTTTCCCTCCAAGAGTTTTATGCTGTCTGGACTTATATTTAGGTCTTTAATCCATTTTGAGTTTATTTTTGTGTATGGTGTTAGGGAGTGTTCTAATTTCATACTTTTCCATGTAGCTGTCCAGTTTTCCCAGCACCACTTATTGAAGAGGATGTCTTTTCTCCACTGTGTATTCTTGCCTCCTTTATCAAAGATAAGGTGACCATATGTGCGTGGGTTTATCTCTGGGCTTTCTATCCTGTTCCACTGACCTATCTTCCTGTTTTTGTGCCAGTACCATACTGTCTTGATTACTGTAGCTATGTAGTATAGTCTGAGGTCAGGGAGCCTGATTCCTCCAGCTCCGTTTTTCGTTCTCAAGATTGCTTTGGCTATTCAGGGTCTTTTGTGTTTCCATACAAATTGTGAGATTTTTTGTTCTAGTTCTGTGAAAAATGCCAGTGGGAGTTTGATAGGGAGTGCATTGAATCTGTAGACTGCTTTGGGTAGTAGAGTCATTTTCACAATGTTGATTCTTCCAATCCAAGAACATGGTACATCTCTCCGTCTATTTGTATCATCTTTAATTTCTTTCATCAGTGTCTTATAATTTTCTGCATACAGGTCTTTTGTCTCCTTAGATAGGTTTATTCCTAGGTATTTTATTTGTTGCAATGGTAGATGGGAGTGTTTCCATAATTTCTCTTTCAGATATTTCATCATTAGTGTATAGGAATGCAAGAGATTTCTGTGCATTAATTTTGTGTCCTGCTACTTTACCAAATTCATTGATTAGCTCTAGTAGTTTTCTAGTAGCATCTTTAGGATGCTCTATGTATAGTATCATGTCATCTGCAAACAGTGACAGTTCTTCTTTTCTGACTTGCATTCCTTTTATTTCTTTTTCTTCTCTGATTGTTGTGGCTAAAACTTCCAAAACAATGTTGAATAAGAGTGGTGAGAGTGGGCAACCTTGTCTTTTTCCTAATCTTACTGGAAATGCTTTCAGTTTTTCACCATTGAGGATGATGTTTGCTGTGGGCTTGTTATATATGGCCTTTATTATGTTGAGGAAAGTTCCCTCTATGCCTACTTTCTAGAGGGTTTTTATCATAAATGTCTGTTGAATTTTGTCGAAAGCTTTCTCTGCATCTATTGAGATGACCATATGGTTTTTCTTCTATTAATGTGGTTTATCACATTGATTGATTTGCGTATATTGAAGAATCCTCGCATTCCAGATATAGACCCCACTTGATCATGGGGGTATGATCCTTTTGTTGGGTATTCTTTTGTATATAATTCCTTACTCAATTTAACCATTCAGAATCCTTCTAAGTAATGCATTTTAATTCTCATTGTACAGAGGAAGGAACTGAGAAGGAGATGTTTGGTGTTTAGAAAATGTGAAGCTGGATTTTAATTCCAAGCTGAACTGACACTATTAAGTGAACTTTCACTATTGAACAGTGGTGTGTCTCAGCCTCGAATAAAGACACTTTCTTGCCATGGTGTGCTAGTAATTCCCTGTAGTCTCTTTGCTTCAAGCCCATGCTTTTGTGCTCAACTTCGTAACGATGAGGCTGCGAATCCGCAAATGGTATTTCCCAGATTCGCTTGAAAAACAGCATGCTCTTAGGTTCTGCTAATAGAAAGTACTAGAGAAGATTGTACAAAGGAGGAGAAAGAGAAGAGGGATTTCCTGGTTTTCCAGTTGCTGTCAGTGTTATTCTAGCAGCAACAGTTAGTCTATCTCCAGCTTCTGGCATTCTGAACACCGGCCATATAGTGTCCTGTAGCAGAAGCATGGATACCAGCTATGTGGGCTTTTACAGAGTCTAAGCATCTACAAATCTCCTGCAATAGATCTCCTCTATTTGAAATACCTAGTGAGGTTGCGTTTTCCTGGTTGGATCTGTATACTTGAAAGCAAGAAGAATATAATACGAAAAATGATTTAGGCAAAAATGAAGCACTGCCATTGCTCAAAAGAGATTAGGAGTGAATAAATGGTGGTGAATTTACATGTCTGGTTATTATTTACATTTGGAAAAACTAAATGGACCAGCTGCTGCTCACTCTTTCAAGTATTTTGCCATATTTTCTCAGAGTCAAATGATAGGAGAGAAGGATGAAAATATAAATATTTTTACGTAAAAAAGGGGAAAGTTTTCTCTAAAACAAAATGGAGATTTACAGGGCAAAAAAATCGAAAGTTTGCGTCAGGTACTATGGAAATGCATTAAGATACCAGTAAAGCCTGGATTAGTGAATTTCCAGTTTATCAGTGAGAGTTCACCTAAGGTATGATTGCATAAACTTACAGTGGTCCCAAACATCAATTTATTACTACTTCTTGGAAATAAAGTAAAATTTTACTAGGCGTTACTTAGCATTGGATAATAGAGTGATGATAATGGAAGACTAATTAAAAAATTTGAAAGCAGAGAAATAGAAATGAGTCCGTGATCAAAAGGGGAATTATCAGAGTTACAGATAGCGACATGCCTTAATTTTGAGTGATGATAAAGTTCAGATTGTAACTGGGATGAGTGGAAGTAGAACTAACGGATTTTGAGAAGGTAAAAGGCATTGTGAAAAGAGATTGTTAGAGGTAAACATGGAGAATGACTTCAGAGATAGGAAGAGACCATAAAGCAGCTTCTGAAGTCACCAGGTTGGTGGAAGGCAGAGTATTACAAGAAGAGAAGGGAGAAAATGATGTAAATAAGTTGCATAAATTCTACAAGTGAGTTAAATTGGGATGTGATGGGAATCACCACCATCTTTGAAGTCTTTGGTGGTGGAACAATCTTCCAGGTTCCTCCAGGGACACTGTGTTGCCCTTGGTTTACTATCTTGGTAAAGAGAGGAATCTCAGTGGGCTTTCATCGGGTTTTTCTTTCCATACCCTTCACTCCATGAACCAGGGAATCAAGATGGGGATTCTGATAATTGCTGAATATGTTCTTTTTCTTTGTAAATTGAGGAACTCAGGAAGTAACCACAAAAATAGTCTTCAGCCCTAATGGGTCAAAACTCCACTTATTATTTGGTATTCACAAACTTCCCTTCTGATCACACCACAGTGATATTTGGGGTCTCTCTAGATTAACCTCAACTCAGAACCAATTTCTTGCAAGCCCCTCCAAAAGTGAGCAAGTTTTCTTCCCTGGTGCATCAGTTACCCTAGGATGTGGTGGCAAATCTCTTTGAGGGAAGGTTGGAGGAAGATTAAGGCTACATCTGTGTCCATGTTGTTAGTATCTTAGCCAAAGTGATGGTACATGTCCTTAAACAGCTTGGATCTACGAACTTAGAGGTTAACAGGCTGGGATTATCTGCTATGGTAACTCAAGTCAGGTTTCTCCTCATCAGATGTAAAATTTTGTTATGTGGATCAAATACTATCCTGGCAAGGTGCATGTTGTGTGTTGAATTGTGTCCTCACAGAAGATACGTTGAAATCCTAACTTCCAGTACCTACGAATGTGACCTTATCTGGAGATAGGGTGATTGCAATTACAGTTGAGTTGAAATGAGGTCATTCTGGACCTCATTTGGGGTCTTTAATCCATTATGACTGGTGTCCTTCTAAGTACTGGAAAAATAAAAGTAGTCGATGGGTATTTGAGAATACTGCATGTTTTCTAGTGGACTTTAAAGTAGTTCCTTACTAAATGATGTGAGAAGGGTTTCTTAAGGTACACTAAGTATGTGACTCGTGTTAACTAGATGCCAGACCTATTTGATACTCATTTTGACTTCAAAAGATGATTGGCTAATATTTTAGACCTTGTCTTATTTATGAAGGCATGGAACTGACAATATAGAAACCTAGATGTTGTCATCATTTTTTGGTTTTGAAAGAGTTCAGTGTGTGAAGTCATCCCGGGAACTCAAAAGCATCAAGCAATTTGCCTATATATGATTGTTATAGGTAGATACAATATCTATTAATCTGTCACATTTGTAGAATGATTGGCATTTGCCACATCTGCACTCTGCAGATCACCCACTATCACACGTAGTTTCTGGAAAGAAAGGCAGAATGTCTCCCTGCCAGGTGTACTTTATTACTGTCTCCTGTCCCAAATCCTTGTCCCGTGATAGCTGGGTGAGTTTCCCTTGGGAAATGCAGAAAGCTGAAGGCTCAGACCAAGAGCCAGCCATGATACAAATGATGTTTCTCCCTTCTTTTGGACCCTAATGTGCCCAGTTTCTCGAGCATCCTGGTAGGACCTCATAGAAGGAGGAGCCCTCTTAGGTCCAGAATGGAGAGGCTAGTCCTCTCCGTGGACTTTGGGACAAAGGAGATGTGGCCACAGCATTGCCCCTTGCCCCCGGGACTAAACCCTGCAGCCAAGCTACTGGATTTCACCGTACCATTTATACCCTGTCACAGTCCTTTCAGGCTGCTGTAATAGAACACCACGCACGGGGTGTCTGATAAACCAGAGGCTGGAGCACATCACACACTCAGCCTGTGTCTACCTTGGGCCTTTGTCAGATGTTAAAGAAGCTCAGAGTGGGAGGCTGAAGAGATCTGCAAGTCAGAGCAGGTTTCCTGCAGCCCCCAGGGGTGGAGAGGCAAACTTGTCTATTGGGAATTCTGAAGAATCCTTTTCCTAAAACGGGTTGAGGCAAAGGTACAGTGACTGTTAACCTGCGCACCGATCTCAGCCCACCCTGGTCTGTGACAGGACTAAGGTGTTTGGTCCTCTGGGCTCTCTACATAGGAGAGGGAAGGTCTCATCTGTTACTAAAAAAAAAAAAAAAAATTGTCCCACTGTCTTAGCTTGGGCTGCTACAATAAAAACGCAATAGCCTGGGTGATTTGTAAGCAGCATAATCAATTTCTCAGAATTGTGGAGGCTGGAAGTCTTAGAACGAGGTACTGGTAGATTTGGCGTCTGGTGAGGGCCCTCGTCCTGGTTCAGAGATGGCTGTCTTGTCGCTCTAACCTCATGTGGCCAAAAGGACAAAGGAGCTCTCTAGGGTCTCTTCTAAAGGCACTAACCCCTCATGACCCACCAGGGGACCCATCAGGGCTCCCCTCTCATGACCTCATTGCCTCCCAACCCCCTCCCCCAAATACCGTCATACTGGGGATTCCATTTCACCTGATGAATTTCGTGGGGAAACAAATATTCAACCTATAGCAAATCCTCAATAAAACTAATTTCTCTGCAACATGAATTATGTATTCCACAAAAAGTTATTTATTAAGCATCCATTACAGGTTTGCCTCAAGGACTTTACATTTAGTTGGGAAATAATCAGTAAACAAAGGATTATGTAAATACAAATAAAATGAGACGTTTGAGAGGTGGTGTGAATGCAGCAAACATGTGAGCAGCCTATTGCATAGTTCCAGTTAAATGCCCCATAGTAACCTTTAATTTAATGTACATGAATATCTATTTGTTTTATTTCAACGAAGCCTATTTCTCTTCCTGTTAGTGCTACCATTATACACCCATGAAATCTAGAAAACGTTCTCATCCATACCTCTTAACTCCCCATATCAAATTAGTCACTAAGTCCTTTTTCCTGAAGTATGTCACAAATTTGCTCATTTTCATGTTTCTATGTTTACTGCCTCATTCCTACATTCATATTTTAACTGTTTCCCCCTCCCCCAAAACCCCACTTTCTTTAACTTCATCTTTCCCCTTCTGGTTAGTGATGTATCTGTAATATGAAATGGTCCCTGGTTTAAAATCCTCCTGTGCTCACTGAAGGGATTCAAAGTATATCATGTGGACCTGCGAATAGATTCTACAGATAAGCATATGCACGGAGGCATATTTCACAAATAGTGTGTAAAATGTAGAGTTACACAACGCTCAGCTTCTTTTTTTTTTTTTTTTTTTTTTTTTTTTTTTTTTTTTATGCGTTACGCGGGCCTCTCACTGCTGTGGCCTCTCCCGTTGCGGAGGACAGGCTCCGGACGCGCAGGCCCAGCGGCCATGGCTCACGGGCCCAGCCGCTCCGCGGCATGTGGGATCCTCCCAGACCGGGGCACGAACCCGCGTCCCCTGCATCGGCAGGCGGACTCCCAACCACTGCGCCACCAGGGAAGCCCTTTTTTTTTTTTTTTTTTTTTTTATTTATTTATTTTTTTTTTTTTATTTTTTTTATTTTTTTTATTTTTTTATTTTTTTTTTTTTATTTTTTTTACGCTCAGCTTCTTAATTGCAGGCCTTCTCAGTGTGTTTAATGAGACCATGTGCATTGTATGTACCAGACATAGTATGCAGTACCAGGCAGACCTAGTATGTAGCACTTCCATAATTTATTTGATTATTAAATCTTTAAGCTTGTACTGGGACTGTGTTTCAATACACATTTTAGAAAATATCAGTCCATTGTACACAGATTAAACTTTCAAGCCTAGTTTATAAGCTGTTTAGGATTTCACCATTGTCTGTATCTTTAACCTTCTGCCATTTTCTTTGTAATCCACACTGCAGTAATTCTGGACTATATCTTTACAGAAACATTCAATGCTGTTCCACATCCCTACTCTTCTATTCACGGCAGACCTTCTGTTGAGGACGTTCATGTCTTCAAGGCCAGGTGTGGGTTGTGAATGTGTGAGCGTGCATGGGTAGGTATGAGCTGAGAGAAGCAGGATGGTGAGAAGTTTCAAAGCCTAGACTCTGGAACCAGACTTCCTTGTCTGAGTCCTGGTTCCACCACATCAAGTTCTTGACCTTGAACAGGTTACTCAACCACTCAGGGCACTAGTTATCTCTTGTCTACAGTGAGCATAATACTGGAGCTTCCCTCATTGCACTGATTACAAATACTTATTGTTTAGCAAATGGTCTGGTACCTGGGAAAATGTCTCAATGGAAAAAAAAAATTGACTATGTCTGTCTTCAAACTGGTTAAAAGGGGAAACGAAATATGAAGAAGAAACTCCTTGACAACTTAGGTATTTTTGTTCAGTTCACCTGGTGACCTCTGTAGGACTGTTTTCAGAAAAGAAAAGGCAGTCACCTCTGAAGCAGTTTTCTCCAAATGACCGAAGTCAGTAGGCGTACAAATGCAAATTGATCGGATCGCACCACTTATTAACTACATCAGTAGGAATAGTACCTGATAGGTAGAGGGAATAAAAAGAGTATGTACTAGAAATCCTCAGTTATTAGAGAAGCAGTTTTCACAAGAAACTTGGAGGACAAAATCAGGATATAACTAGTTCCAGAGGAACGTCTATGGTTACCTCTGGAATAGCCTCAGGTTTGGGTGTGTGCCCCGGCTGTCAGCTTCAGAGCCGTGAATGTTCCTAGTTCGGGTGATTTTCTGGACCTTGCCTTCTCTCCTGTGAATGCCGTCATACCACTTGTAGCTAGTTACATTCTAAGATGCACTAGCCTCCTAAAAGATGACTTATGTCCACCTTTTTATCAAGCTACCTATAGGAATTTTGACGAATTTAACAATAATTTTTCAATTCTTATTCATGCAAGTATAATCTAAAGCCTCTTGTAAATTCATGTTTACAAAACTTGGAGGATTTTAGACTATAACTTAATGCTATTTTATCTTGGAAGGGTCACCTTTTATTTTGTATGACACTGTAATCTAGAACTGTGCTGTCTCATACCGTAGCCTCTAGTCACATGTGGCTATGTATATTTAAACTTAATTCATTATGAAATACAATTCAAAAGCCAATTCTTTTCATAGTAACCACATTTCAAGTGCTCAGTCACCACATGTGACTAATGGCTACCATCTTGGACAGCACAGGTTATAGAACATTTCCATCATAGCAGAAAGTTCTATTAATCAGTGATGAATCGCTAGAGCCTATAGACCTGAAGTCAGGGACTGTATCTTATACATCTTTTAAATGTGCCCATGTCCTACCGCGAGAGCAATTATGATACATGTTAAGCTATTTGTTGGTTGAATGATGTCTTGCAATTTTCCTCTTTCTCCCTGGTGTCTACCCAGTCCTGAGCAATCATTCTTCCAAAGAATTCTCGCCGTGCCCTTTTCCTAGATAAACCCTTGATCTCCCACGTAGACACCACTGCCCTGTAAAACACCCCCTCCCCTGGCTTCTCTTTCCAGTCTTCATTAATACTGTCAAGAATAATGGATGATTATTGATGTTTCCTTACTCTTTTATGGTTGTAGTCATTCTCCTTTGAAGCTTATACTCTCGGGCTTTACCACTTTCTATGCTAATTCTCCCCTCTTGCCTCCCCTGTGAATTGAATTTACTTTTCATACTGAGTTTTTATTTAATTTTTTACTGAGCTATCATTGAGCCCCATAACCTTGTAAGTTGAAGGTGTACAGCATGCTGGTTGGGTACATTCCTGTGTTGCATAATGATTACCACTGTACTCTGTGCTTTCCTGCTGTTCTCACCAGCAGAACAGACTTTTGCATTACTACCTGTAGTGGCCAGGTTTTTGTTTTTGGTATCCTGATAATATAACATCTTCTTGGTCTTTGGATCATTCTAACATGATTTTTAATGTGCCCACCTCTCCTCTAGTCATGATCTACATCACCTGAGCTAGGCCAGTCAACTGCTTTTTCCCTGGAAATGGAGTCTTGGACACAGTTACATAAAATGTTGAAAAAGATGGGAGCTTATTCAATCCTGTATTTCCATGATGAAAGTGAAGTTGAGTTCTTGATAACCAACATTCAGAATTGCCTTTGTCTGTGGGCTTTGAGACTGATTTTTCAGGCTTTGAAAAAAATGGGTTGATTTCCCATATTTCCTTTCAATTTCTTTGCTGCTTTTTGTTTGAAATATGTACTTTTGGTTTCTCTTGCAACTAACCTTAACTGAAATGGAAATTGGTACCATGGTGGGATTTTGAAAGTGACAGACTGTAAAACATGAATTAGGCTGAGTTGAGGTTATGTGGAGGGTTAGGAAGTTGGAAATTCTTATTATATAGGAGCAACATAGCTGGTTAAACTGTTCTGTACAGTATCTTGGGGCTCGAATCATACGGTTTTTGAGGTTGAGAGGCTCTAGGGGAATGGTGGCTTGAGGAGGTTTTTCCCCATTCGTTCATCTTAGTTCTTTGAACAGACCATGACTTCCATTTGAGATCTGTGCCTCCCTCAGTCTCAGTTCTTCAGGTTTGCGTGAGGTCGCATTCTTTTCTAGGAGTAGAAAGTATGCTTTAGCTCTGGTCAGTTAGTGCCCCCAAACCTCTAGATGGTGTTTGTTTGAAGGTTGGGTTACAACCAGAGCTAAAGTTAGTGCTTTGATTTGAGGTGTTTTCCTGCCACATTTGCATATAATGTGATACGTAGTTGGAGATGCAGACTTTTGGCTGCCATGTGGAAACTGATGTAAAGTCAACATGCAAAGAATAGGAAAGCTGAACTCAGTGATAGATATACTCTTTATAATATCATTTAAACTCTTAAATCCATGAAACCAGCCTTATAATTTTTTCAGATACGGAAGCCAATAAATTCTCTAGGTTCCTTAGATTTTTCTGTCCCTTAAGATCAAAATATCATAAAAGATACACTCTCCGCATTCACTAAAGATTTGGGAACGATTTAATAATTTCTCTACTCCAACCATTAGCATAATTATGGGGGATTTTGAGAGATTGGCTAGACCGTCTTATCCTTTAGAAGTATTCTAATCTCGGATATGGTAAATATTAAGAGTCCATTATAAGAGCGCAATCTTACCACCGATTCAGGTCTCCATATGGTATTTTATTAATTTTATTGGGGTGTATAGTTGCTTTACAGTAGCACGCTAGTTTATACAGTACAGCAAAGTGAATCAGCTATTCGTACACATATATCCCCTCTTTTTTGGATTGCCTTCTCATTTAGGTCACCACAGAGCATTGAATAGACCTCCCTGTGCTACACAGTAGGTTCTCATTAGTTATCTATTTTATACGTAGTATCAATAGTGTATATATGCCAATCCCAATCTCCCAGTTCCTCCCACCCACCCCGCTTTCCCCCTTGGTGTCCATATTGTATTTGATCTCAGATCTCTGCTTCTTAGGAGCTTTCATTACCTCCAAGTCGTGTCCTTCTCTTTTCTTTGGTTCACCCATCACATCCAATGAGCCTATTTCTTCAGTGATAGGAACTATATTTTTTATCAGTTATCTTGGAAACCACTTCTCACTGAGTAGTCTGGTTAAACAATAACTTTGGAGAAATGAAATAATTCATTCCCTATTTAGATAGTTCCGTCCCTGGGTGGAACTGCATTACGTTTGGCTAAAGCACATACCCTTACACATTAGAGCCTTTCCTCAGACTGGCCCTCAGCGGGCTCTTAGTAACATCCACCTCCTGTTTGCATGGATAAAATCCCAAATTTCACCTTGCTCTTCAAAACACTAGCTCAATCCCTGTTCCCTTCAGCCTCAGCAGATGATCTTTCTTTTACTTGAGTGAGAACATAGGGGCTTTCAGTAACAATCTTGCTTCTTTTCCACCTCAGCATTCATTTCTTGCAGCCCATATCTTACCTCCGCTATGTCAAGATTGAAGTGGGAGCCATGTCTCTATTTAAGTCTTCGAGCCCAGCTCCAACCTTGTCCAGAATATCATTCTGTTATTCACCCCCTCTCTCGTATATATAGCATTCTGTTGTTCATCCCCTCCCTCATCTATATTTAACTTCTTCCTCTCCACTCAGTACTTCTCCTCGGGCTGTACACAAACTCATTCTTTCTTTGCCTAAAAAGAAAAGCCACTGTCAGCCATGAGAGACAAGACTGAAGAAGGGGACTGGGAGTCAGGTCATTCAACGCCTTGTATGCGATACTTAGTAGCTTGTGCTTTTTCAGGGGATGGAGAGAGACCGAAGGAATTCAAGCAGGGGCAGGACATGGTCCTACTGGGATTTGAGATAGATGGCTCTGTTTGCTACGTGGAGATGGGTGGTCAAGGTGTACATAGGATCCAAGAGTGTAAATAGTGTTCCTAAAATGTGTTCTGCAAAAGACTAGAATGCTGGACTTCCCTGGTGGCGCAGTGGTTGAGAGTCTGCCTGCCAGTGCAGGGGACACGGGTTCGAGCCCTGGTCTGGGAAGATCCCACGTGCTGCAGAGCAGCTAAGCCTGTGTACCACAACTACTGAGCCCACGTGCCACAACTACTGAAGTCTGCGTGCCTAGAGCCCATGCTCCGCGACAAGAGAAGCCACCGCAACGAGAAGCCCGGACACCACAATGAAGAGTAGCCCCCGCTCACCACAACTAGAGAAAGCCCGTGTGCAGCAATGAAGACCCAACACAACCAAAAATGAAAACAAACAAAAAGACTAGATGCTGTTAAACGTTACGAGGTTTTCCTCAAAATACTGGCTTATGAACAAGTAAATATGACAAACATCTCTTTCAAAGCTTCTAAGTTTTAATCCAAACTCTAATCAACTCAGTCTCTTTAGCCAGAATACTCTTTATTTTCACACGATTGTAATCAGGTAGCCCAGTTAGCCTCCTTTTTGTCCACCAGGTGGTACAATATTGTTTGTATCCTGGTTTAATACGTGGCTTGTGAGAAGATGGTCCTGCACAGGTAACTGCTGCTCCCTCCTGCCCCATGAGACCTAGCAACGCTGTCCAGTCAAGTGCAAAATACTTACGGAAATGCTGTAAGATTCTAGAGGTTTCTTGCTTAGGTAGTTATTTAACTAAAGGTATGCTTTGACTGCCTCCTCTTGACGCCATTGGTGAGGAAGGTGTTCCTGCCCTGGGGTTATGTGGATGGTGGAACACATGACCCCCGACTTTGGACAGATGAAATCGACAGCAATTTCAGGAGTCCCCTATATTCACAGCCTGGGAGAGGAGGATCCTGCATGCCACGCAGGATGTACCGGGATTATACTTGGGAGTGAAAAGGATAATCCGGCTGTAGGAAGCAGTCCTTGTAGTAGTAAGGGGGTGAGGTTCCCCCTGGAGCGTGTGATTGGCTTGTTTGAATGATTCTGTTTCTTGTTTCTGTGGGCTGGCAGGGAATCGAAACTCACTACTCAGGGAGAAGCAGGCATGTGCTGGGTCCGTTGGATACGTTGAGTGGTTTGGCTAGGGGACTTCTTCTACAGGAGCAGAATGGGGAGGTGAGCTTGTGGTTACACCATGTGAGCCTTCTCGATTTTACCAGATGACAAGGTAGCCCGTTCTATTCAGCCTTGATTTTAAGCATGAGTACGTATATTGTTTATCCGCCCCCTTGGAAAACAGAGCGTAGAACCTTAACAGAACAAAGTACAGTTTTCATAACCACTCCTCTAGGGATGGTTCTTCTTGTATTCAGAGCAGCCTGTGGAAGAAGCATGAAAACTATTCACAAGCCATTCGCAACTTTTTGTTTTGGGTTTAACCAGGACGTTTCTGAATGCACATCAGCCGTACGTTCTATCCACTCCATTCACTGTTGAAAACAAGGGAATGAATAACTTAGCGACGATTAGATTCTAATGCATATCAGAACTAGGATTATTATAATGCTACATTGCATATAGTAATGTAATAAACATTTTTAATAAAGTAAAAATTGTTTATGTAAATCTAATTCACTACTGTGTCCTTCCTGGCAGCAGTATATTTATCAGGAGCTGTAAAACCTTCTTGACAATAACATCTGAACTTTACAGACTCTGTAATTTGGTTAGTCAGTTGTTTCTTCAGATATTTATGTGGGAGGGAGATTTTGAATTTCCTGCAATAATATCTGATATGGGATCTTCTTTACTTTTATGTTTCCATTTCAGTATATTTTCCTGAAGAAGCAATATTTCTGCGAGGCACAGTTTTCTTATAAAATGCAGAGGCGTGAAAGATAATGTCCTTGGAGATGCTCTCCGTGACTATAGGATTTTTAGGTTTCTAAGTTCTAATTGTCTGTGTTTCAGTTTCTCCGAATATTAGATTGGCAAACTGATTGCATCATCTGAGCATCTGGTTGAAAATGTGTATGTAGAGAAGTGTACAGCATCACCTGTGACTGGTTGAATTGTGTACCCCCCCCCCCAAATATGTATAAGCCCTTACCCCCAGTACTTGTGAATGTGACCTGACCTTTGTTGTAATTCAGATGCAAGTTAACATTAGGTCATCCTGGAGTAGGATGGGTCCTTAATCCACTAGGACCGCTTTCTGTAAGATAGCAGAGACACAGAGACAGGCACAGGGAGAGCACCACGTGACGATGGGGCCAGGAGTTGGAGTGAAGCATGTGCAAATCAAGCAACACTAAGGATGGCTGGCAACACCTGAAGCCAGGAGGTAGGTCTGGAATAGATTCTTCCTTAGAGTCTTCAGAGAGTGTTACCCTACCAACACCTTGAATTTGAAATTCTAGCTGCCAAAACAGTAAATTCCTGTTGTTTTAAAGCCACGTCGTTCATGGTACTAGTTACATCAGCCTAATAAATGAATACACTCCTTTAAGAACCAACTAAATATCTTCATATACCAGTGTCCATGTAGATATCCGTGGGCTTTTAGAACTTCAGGAGTCTTTGAAGTTGACCAGCTTATTTTCACATCAAGAGACCCAGGGTTCTTAAAGACCCTTTCGGGATGTATGGGTATTTAGAATTAGGGTCCTCTTACCAGAACTCCGGTTTCCTGATGGTTGGCCCGATGCTCCTGCATCTCGCATTCACACTGGGGAGTGAATACTTATATTATCTGTCTGCCCTCTTGGAAAGCAAAGCCCAGAGCCTTAAGGAAAACACGCCTGTAAGGCAGGCATTCTGAAACTTAGGGAAATGCTCCAGGGAGTCCGTCCCTAGTGGGAATCCTCAGGGGGTCTTCTCTGCATTTAAGAAAAGGAGAATTGTGATTAGGCCTGTCAGCACAACTGTGCTGAAATTAAATACTGCCTGATAAGGCCTGTCCTTGGGTTGAACAAGTGATTTATTCATGATGAGAGAGAAGCAAAAACTTTGTTTACCGTGAGTTTGACATTGACACAGTAAACTTGGCCTTAATTGGTTCAGAGCAAATACCCTGTTTGACGTGAATGCAGGCTCACGGTTTCATTGCCGATCTGCTCTCACTGCCTGTTCTACGCTGTATGACTTTTGTGATACATTTTCCACCTGTCACTTAAACACAAAGATTGTGGAAACTCACTTTGCGTGAGGATGGTAGCTTCGCAAGGTAGTCTTGGATGATGATGGCTAAATGCCAGATTGAGGAAGAGAAGAACATACCAAATCCTAATGGCTTATTCGATCATAAATGTTCCATGAAACACACAATTGAGAAAAATGAGCAATATGAGAGAGTCGTGACTCAGGTTAAGTGTGTGTGTGTGTGTGTGTCGTCTGTGGGTGCGCACACTTTTCTCTCTCTGAAGCAGGTAAAGAGGTAGTAGAGAGTCGTTTGTCTATCTTCAGAAGGGAAAACATGTTTCAGTCATGGCCAAGGGGAATATGAAGCGTACCCTGGAGACAATGACGGTAGCAATTTTTCCTACAAATATTGAAAGTTCTACTTTTTCAGGAACATAATCAGGTCATTTTTCTTTTTCGACTTTCATGTTTATCCAGCTAACACATACATAAATGTAAAAGCAAGAGACTTCTGTGCCTGTACGTTTTAGTAGTTACATCTACTTGTTTGATAGCTATTACATTCTCATGGAAGAAAATTTTGGAAGTAAGACATGGGAAAAAGGCCCCTTTCCTTACCTGTCCCCCAGCCAGGTGGTCTGCTCACCCTGAAGATGCCAGCGTTATAAGGTACCCGTTTCTTTCCAGATATAGATCATGTATATGATTTATACACATGAAGAATTGTAGCATGCTATGCATATAGCTCTGCATTTTGCTTTTTTCATGTATATATTTCTGGGTGCCAGTATATCTTGGCACTGTTCCCTACACTATAATTAGAGCTAGCTGATCCTTTCTAATGAAGATATGATTTCCCATTGCATGGAGGAACTATAATTTATTTACAGTCCCATTAGTTGTTTTCAAGTTGTTTACGATCATTTGATAAATCTGTGATACACTACTGGTAAATAACAGAATACATTAGAATTAATGAATGCTATAGGAATAAAAGGTAGAGCACATAAGGTGGGTTGGAAGTTGTGGAAAGCTTTGAATATTAACTATTGTCGGGTTGTCAGGATCCTTGAGGTGGAGGTATTTTAGGGCAAGCTTGAATTGACGGGGGAATGTAGGACAAACAGCATGTAGAAGAAGCTTCAGGAAGAAGGACCACCCGGAACAAAGGTCCCTAGATAAGAAAATGTCTGGAATGTTCCAGAAACAGCTGGCCTGGAATGATCAAAGGAACAAGGGCAGAGTAGCAGGAGATGAGGGAATTCTGCTTTTAATGTTACAGTAACTTCCTTAGAGAGCTCTCCATTTTCTCTGATTTCTTTGAAAATCTTCCTTTTTCTTGGTATTAACAATTCCAATAATATATCAGTGGGCATTTCTTATTTCACTTAATATACATTGTACTTTCTATATCTTTGGATTTATGTCTTTCATTAATTCTGGGTTATTTCCATCCATTGTCTCTCCTTATAATTCTTCCTTCATTCTCTTGTTTAGAAATCCAATTATATACATTATAGACCTTTTTTCTGCTCCTGAGTCCCTTAACCTCAATCATATTTTCTTCTCGTCATTTCTCTGAACACTGGATAATCCTTACAATTCTATGGTACATTCAGTAATTGTCTTTTCAGCTGTGTCTTTAACTGGTGTTCATCCTGTCAATTACATTTTTGGTTTCGCGTTCACACTCTGTATCCGTTTTTGGTTATTCCTCAAATCTCTCTGGCCTTATATTGATACTTTTTTGTTGCTTGCTTAATTTTGTCCTTTTACCACTTAGGCTTTTCAACACATGATTCATTGTAGTGCTTTACTCCAATTAGTAATACTAAAGTCGGAAGTTTTTAGCGGTCTAAATCTGATCTTGTTTTTGATATACTTATGCCAATACTTGTTATTTATGTTTTGTATCATCTGTTCTTTGATAATTCCTTTACATTCATACTTACATGAATTTCATCTGTGGGATCCTGGAATACCTTAATTGAGGATGATTCTATCCAGAGAAGACTGGTGTTTTATTCAATATGTATCAGCTCATGTTACCAAGCTGCAATCAATTCAGTTTAATTTCTCCACCTGGAGATTTTCTGCCTTCAGGAAGGTGGTCTTTAAATTTGAATCCCAGACCCAAAGGTTATCAGGCCTGTGGTTCCACATTATGAAGGGACCCTACAGTTAGTGTTGCTGTTAGTGTTCCGTCATCATTAGTATTATTGTTATCATCAGCATCACCAGTAATATTTCTTGATAGCACAGGCAGGAGTGCATTCAGTTGTGGGTCATCTTATATGGAGACAAATTACACCCTAGTCACCTTTTACTAAGTGTTTTTCTTGAATTTCTTAACATTATGGCTGGTGTTTTGTGTCAGCTTCCCTCTTTTACTGTAACAATACCTGATCTCTTCTCCTCTCCCTGTCTCTCAAGTTTCCATCACTGGCATTTCCATTAAGGATGAACAGTTTTCTTTCAAGTTTATATAGTTATATTTTATTTTCCTACCTCTTTAGAGTTATTCCCAACGTTTTGAGCTCAGTGTGTTTAAATACTTAATTTTGCAACTTTCTGATATTTGGTCCAGGGCTAGAGACATTTTAAAAAATACCTAGTCTGCCATAATCCTGGAGACACTCAAATGATTTTTCTGCATCTACTGAAATGTTTAAATCTCAACGTGATGATTTTTAATTTGTAAAACATCAGCTTTGGCTCTTTAAAAAAATCTTAAGAATTAATTTTTTTAGAGCAGCTTCCGGGAAGAATTGAGAACAGATTCCCCCTACACTAACCTCTCCCCTCCCCTGCAACCCACGAGCACGGCCTGCCCTCTGACGAACATCCCCACAGAGTGGTCAGTTTGTTACAGTTGATGAACCGAAATTCACACGTCATAACCACTCAGAGTGCAGAGTTTATGTCGCGGTTCACGCTTCGTGTTGTGCATTCTGTGGGAATAGACGAATGTATGACAGCATCATACAGGGTATTTTCACACTCCCCACATCTTCTGGACTCTGCCTATTCATCTTGCCACCCTCCCCAACCCCAGCGACCCTTGGTCTTTTTGCCATCTTCATAATACTGCCTTTTCCAGAATGTCACATAGTTGGAATCATACAGTATGTAGCCTTTTCAGATTGGCCTCTTTCACCTAATGATAAGCATTTAAGTTTCCTCCATGTTTTTCCAAACTCTGTACCATTTGAATTTGCACCAGTAATGATGAGAGTACTTGTGGCTGTACCTCCTCACCAGCATTTGGTTTTGTCAGTGTTCCAGATTTTGGCCATTCTAATAGGTGTGTGGTGTTATCTCATTTTAATTTCCAATTCCCGGAGGAAATAAGATATAGCACATCTTTTTATGATTATTTTTCACCTGTATATCTTCTCTGAAGTGTCTATTCAGGTAGTTGGCCCATTTTTTGAAAAGGTTGGTTGTTTTCTTATTGTTGAATTTTAGAGTTCTTTGATAAAGAGTTATTACCCAAATTATACAGATATATCTTTTGCAAATATTTTCTCTCAGTCTGTGGTGTGTCTTCTCATTCTCTTGACATTGTCTTTTGCAGACAGATATTTTTAACTTTAATGATGTCCAGCTTATCAATTATTTACTTCATTGATCATGGTTTTTGTGTTGTATCTAAAAAGTCATTGCAATACCCAAGGTCATACAGAGTTTTTCTTATGTTACCTTCTAGAAGCTTCATGGTTTTTGTGTTTTACGTTTAGGTTGTGATTCATACTGAGTTTATCTTGGTGAAATATGTAAGGTCTGTGTCTAGATTCATTTTTTTTTTTTTTTTGCATGTGGATGTCCAGTTGTTTCCGTACCACTGGCTGACAGGATTATCTTTGCTCCATTATATTGCCTTTGCTCCTTTGTCAAAGATCAATTGACTGTATTTATGTGGGTCTGTTTCTGGGATCTGTATTCCGTTCCATTGATCTATTTGTTCTTTCACCAATATCACACTGTCTTGATTACTGTAGCTTAGAGTAAGTCTTGAAGTCTGGTAGTGTCAGTACTTCGTCTATGTTCTCCTTAAATATTGTGTTGGCTATTCTGGGACTTTCGCCTCCACATAAACGTTAGAGTCAGTTTGTCAGTATCCACAAAATACTCTGCTGGAGTTTGATCAGGATTACATTGAATCTATTGAACAAGTTTGGAAAAAGTGACACACTGACAATTTTGAGTCTTCCTAACCATGAACATGGAATCTCTCTCCATTTATTTAGTTCTTCTTTGATTTCCTTAATCAGAGTTTTGTAGTTTTCCTCGTACAGATCTTTCACATATTTGTCAGATTTATACCTAAGTATTTTGTTTTTGAGATGCTAATATAAACGTGTTGTGCTTTCAATTCAAATTCCACTTGTTCGTTGCTGGTATATAGGAAAGCAACTGACTTTTGTATAATAACCTTGTACCTTACAAGCTTGTTTTAAAAGCTTAAGAGTTCCATGAGTTTTGTTGTTGTTGTTAAGGATTTTCTTTATAGACAATAATGTTATCTGTGAACAGAGTCAGTTTTATGTCTTTCTTCACAAACTATATACCTTTTTTTTTTTTCCCGGTCTTACTGAACTAGCTAGAATTTCCAGTACGGTGTTGAAAAGGAGTGGTGAGAGGGGATATCCTTGCTTTTGCACCTGATCTTAGTGAGAAAGCTTTGGCTTTCTTATCAATTATGATATTAGCTGTAGGGTTTTTGTAGATACTCTTTATCAAGTTGAAGAAATTTCCCTTTATTCCGAGGTTTACTGAGATTTTTTCTTCATCATGAAAAGATATTAGACATGGACGCCTTTTTACCAATAAATTCTAATTTATTTTCATTATGGAAGAAAATGGTCTGAGTCAAAAATTTTGGGAGGGGAATTTAAATAGAGTTCCTTTTTGATTTAATAGTTATGATATACCTCTTTGAGGCTTTCATGAAACTTTCTTTGTGGTCAAATACAATCAATTTTTATATTTCATATGTGCTTGAAACTATATTTTTCTGTTTCTGGTTGCAGGAATTCCTTTATCTTTATCCTATATCTTTATATGTCAATTAAAATATGCTTTATATTTGCGTTACATCTCTAGAATATTTGCTATTTTGTTGTCCATTTTATCTGTCTGGTTTTAAGAAAGAGCTACTAAAATATGTTCTGAAATTAGTAATTCACTTTTTAATTTTTTTATTATTTTTAAAATTTATTTTTGGCTGCGTTGGGTCTTCGTTGCTGTGTGCGAGCTTTCTCTAGTTGCGGCGAGCGAGGGCTGCTCTTCACTGTGGTGCATGGGCTTCTCATTGCGGGGGCTTCTCTTATTGCAGAGCACGGGCTCTATGCTCACATGCTTCAGTAGCTGTGACATGGGGGCTCAGTACTTGTGGCTCGTGGTCTCTAGAGCGCAGGCTCAGTAGTTGTGGTGCACAGACTTCGTTGCTCCACGGCATGTGAGATCTTTCCAGACCAGGGCTCGAACCTGTGTCCCCTGCATTGGCAGGCAGGTTCTTAACCACTGCGCCACCAGGGAAGTCCTCACTTTTTTATTATACTCTATTCCTTTTTCATACCTTAATAGTCTTCACAGTCTCTAAATCCTCTCAAACTTTTTTGAGTGCCATCTTGTAATGTATACTAGTTGCATCATTATCCATATAAATGTTTCTACCATTATTCTTTAATATCAGTGCCCTCCATTTAGCATGATGCTAAATTTCTAGACCCTGTTGTATCATGCTGGCCATGTGACTAAGTGTTAGCCAATGAGTTATAAGTAGAAGCCTTGTGTAAATTGTTTGGAATAGCTTCTGAAAAAGAGAAGATTTGCTGTTCTTCCCCATCTTCATCCAATTGTCTGGAATAAGCATGGAATGACTGGAGCTCCAGCAGTTATCTTGTGTTAAAATACCACACTGCAAAAAAGATGAAGCAGAGATCGAAGAGTTCGGGGTCTTTGCGGGTACAGCAGCCCTGGTATATAAGATAGCTATCTTGAAAACATAGGAATTTATTTCTGTTTTCAAGTTTCTGGTTTTATAAAGCCCTTTGATAAAAGACACAGCCCAGTAACCTCAACACCAACACTTTTATTTTAATCCTATTGACTAAACTAAGCATTTAAAGGAGAAAACTTTTTCTGTGTCTGTAAAACCATTCATACTCTTTTTCTTGATTTTTGGTTTGGCTAAAGATGGAGTTCTAGGTTAAAGTTTCTCTGATAACTTGAAAAAATTGCTCCTTTTTCTTGTAGTAGGTAGTAATGCTGTTTAGAAATTTGGAATATTGATCATCTTTTGTTTTTCTCTGGAGTTATTTTAGATTCTCTCTTTATCCTTGATGTTCTGAAAATTGTTGATGATGAACTTGCCAAAGAAAAATTGCACCGGATGAGTTAAACAGGCAAACACAACTTAAGTTGAGAGCAAGTTGAGAGATTGAACTCAATTCTGCTGAAATAAGAATTGGGAGAATCTTTAAATGCTGGGGCAAGCTAGTGAGGAAGTAGTGAAGGACATTCCAGGGTTGTAAAATTGGCAAGAGGCTGGGAGATTTTTATGTCAATGAAGCAAAGAAAGGATTTACAATTAGACGTTTTCTACAGTAGGTGCTCTAAAGAAAGGGAAGTCAGGGAGCTATAGCCAGGAAGAAACCTGTCAAAGTTTAGTCAAGCTGAAGGGAACATTAGACCGTCTTGGTCACACATTTCTATTGGCCTTTCTTTTGTTCATTAGTTTGTACACTTGATGTCACTTGTTAATATGGAGACTTCTGTACTTAAGCTCGGGAAATTTTTGTTGTATGACTTTTTTATACCTGTCTCTTCTATCTTCCCTTTCTTTTTTCCCTTGGGAACTTTTATTAATTAGATGTTGAACTTCCTAGTTTGATTGTTTATATATGTTGTTTTCCATATATCCATCTCTGACCTTTGTTCAACTCTGAAAAGTGTTTTTAATATCTTCCAAACCTTTCATTGACTTTGTAATTTATTTTGATTTCTAAGCAGTATTATCCTCTACTTGATTTTTAAAAGCATTGATCTTGTTTTCTGCCTGTGATGTAATGGTACATGCCTCTGAGAAATCTAATTGGGGATATTTCATAATTAAGAATTTATATCTTTTTCAGAGGTCATTTTTGTTTATATTTGTCATTTCCAATGAGGTCCGTGGTCCTTGTTTGTTTTAAGAGAGAGAGGTACAAAAGAGCTCATTGGGAATTAGGAGCATATGGTCATGGAGGGCTTGATGCATCTCCTACTGTATTTTAGGGTAATCAGATAAAAACCAACCATCACTCAGAAAGATAACAAAATGTCTAAAGCATTTCTGTTCTCTAATAGCTTTCAGACTCTTCAAAGAAGAGTCCTTCACTGAACTTTTTAACTTGGACTTAGAAACCTGGGTTCTCTTGCTTCTTGTTGAGATGGAAGTATGATACTGGAAGTTATTAAAAATCCACGTATAGGACTTTCAATCTATCATGTTTTCAGTCCCAGATTTCACCCCCATTCTCTGTCATTTTCAAGCCAAATGCTCCGTCAGTACAGCCTCTACTTGCTTCCACTATGCAAGTATTTTTACCCATCTTAATCCTTCCTTACCACTCTGCATCAGCTGTTCATTAAAATTTCTTCTTGATTTATGACCTTTACACTGTGTCTTATCATTGCTTTTATTCTTCGCAATTTATTTCTTCGGTTGTAGGAAAATGAGTTGACAGTCATGAGATCATTCTTTGTTAATTAGAACTCAGCCCCCTCCCCATGTGTTTCAGTGTTGAGAAGGAAAAAAAATAGCTTCTGGTACTTTGAATCCATCAGAAGAAACAGTAGACTTTGGTTCCGAATGCTGAAGCCCACATAATAGAAGCACTTCTAACATTGCTCTCATAGAGTTTACGGGCCCTTGGCAGCTGGTTGTGTTTAGGTCTGCAGGGGCAGGAGAAGATCATCTGGGACCTAGATAGCATTGACTTAGAAGATTCACAGAGGGCTGCGCTGATAGACCAGCTTCCTCTCTGTGTTGTGCTTTGAGGAACAGCTGCCAGTCATGTCACAGCAAGAAGCAGTGCCTGTGCTATTTATAAGATACCAGATCTTGTTTACTTTTGTTTGGAAAGATTGTCTAAACAGATTGTAATTCAGGATTTCAAGCTGAAATTAAAATTAAGCAATCTGTACCCCAATTATATGCCTTTTAAAAAAGAAATTGGAATATCCAAAAATATCCAAAATTGGATATTTTGTATCCAGTATCCAAAATTGGAATATCCAAAAATGGACTTCATATGGTTTGTGGTGAAAAATAAAGATGAGTTATTTGAGAAAACTAGGTTTTATATTTGTTCCTTTCTATTATCCTGTTTAAGGACAGCCACAGTTTTGATGTCCAATTATGTTTGATTCTCTGCATTCAACATTAAACCTGGCTTTTCTTCGCTCTAACGTATGCTGATGCTTTAACTCACTTAAATTCATGATTTGTTTCCAATCACGAGACTTCCCTATGGCTTATCAAGGGCAGGGTTATTTTAGCAAAAGTGTAGCATGCGGTACATAAATAGCACTCACATATAAGCATATCACGCACAATAGATTTATATAATTTTCCTTTTTCGAGTGATTAATATTTACCCTGGCAGCTGTAGCATTTTAGTTTTCCATTAGCTGACAGATGTGAATAAGGGTCACATGTTGCCTCTACCATGCTGCTGTATCTTCATTTGTGTTCATAGCTTAGGGACTATGAAATATGGTCCCGGAATATTTAGAACTCTCAGGAATTTCTTATGGCTTCAACTGATTTTTTTTCCCCACAAATATCTTCAATTGAGTATTTTATTTTTTCAGGGCAAAAAGTTAACTGGCTTGAAACTCACAGGTGCAGAACAACAAACAAAATTCCAACTTAAATCTGGGCACGTAAGTGTGAGTCAGTGGCTTGTTATACCCGTCTCATAGCACAGAGCATCACGAGAAGCTATAAAGGAAATGATGATTCATAGCTTTGAGTATGGGGGATAAATAGTGGAAAGAAAACACGCTTATACTTGAAAGCTAATTATGAATGTACACTATTTGAGGGATCAGACAAGTTACCAATAGCGTTTTCACCGTCAGTGGCTAATATCCCATTACTCAGGCTTTGGAGTAAAGCACTAATTATGATTTTGCTGTCTTATTTTATACATAAGTTTACTTTGATGTAAGTTTGGTATTAAAACGATGTCTTGTGAGACTGCGGGTGCCTAGATTTTTTTCAGATGCTTATTTGAATGAATACTCTTTTGTATGTAATATCTATCGATACAATGGTAGAAAACAAAAGTACAAATTGGAAAATATATGGTGTCTGACAAATAAGGTACATGTAGTCTCAGAGTTACATGTGGGTGTATTCACAAACACATGTAAAAATATATTTCAGTATTAGGTATTACGTTGTATTTACTAATTAATACTTAATGTGTATTAACTGTATACACATACATGTATTTCTGTATGTGTTTACAATTTGGACATTTACACAGTGGGAATTTAATAATTATATAATATATTAAAAAGCCTTAATCGTATTTGTCTCTGCATTTATTTATTGAATAATTATTTGCTCAGACTATTAGATGCTTAAGATCTAGTGCTATGTGTAGTATAAATAGTCAAATGAGGTGTAAGCCCTGCTAATAACATTTCAAATCCGGGAAATAAAAATAAATCATATGAATAGTTGAATAATGATATCAAAGTAAATTACACTTCTATACATAAAAAAGCATTAGTATCAGTACATGTTGCCAACCATTGATTTGAAAAATAAGGTTTTTTTTTAATGAAAAACCCTTAAGCAAATGTAAGTTTGTTAGACTTAATTCAGTGTAGAGGGAATATGGTGTTAGCAGAATCTTAGTCGTGTCCCATAGGAGGAATTCAAGGGAGGATATTAATATAGTTTTTGAACCTGAATGGAGTGATTTTAAGGCCAGGGGGAAGGATTGGATTGGGGAGAATTTTGGAATAGCTTTAGATTAGTGGGCAGAGGGAGGCAAGGTTTTTGGCGCAAATGTGGATGAGGAAAGAGTTCATGTCCACTGGTCAGCTATTTTGTTTCACTCATAGTATTATTTTCCAGGAGCAAGTATTTCTTGGAGTAAATAGCTAAATTATTTCTACTCATTCTCAATACGGTTTTACTTAGAGACGAAAAGCTCGTATGATTCCAGTATTATTTAACAAAGGAGCAGGGAAATTTGTTGGTTTCTGTTTTTAGCCCTCCAATTTTGCATTCTTCAGCCTCAGCTGGAGGACAGAATATTATTGTTAGGGAACGTGATCAATCCAGATATTCATCACTGTCTACCGTGTCATGGTTGCATGCAGAGTTTTTGATTGTAGTTGTTCCAGTCTTTACAAGGGTCAGATTTTGTTTTTCTATAAATGGAACATTATTTGCCAGATCATTTGACGGTACAGTGGCTGCTGGGCAGCATTTAAGACTCCAGAGAGCATACAGTTGAGCACGGCTACATGAATATTAAAGGAATGACTTGATGACTGTTTTAAGTCTGTAGCGATGTAGCTGTAATTGCCCAAATTAAACCGAGGGGACAGCTCCCATAACAGAATCAGGAGCTCTCAGAACTAGAGCCAGTAAAAAAGAAGATAGTACAATACAAAAGGTCAGTAAATTTTATAGTTCCAAGTGCCTGAGACAATGCAGCGTAAGTCAGTCCTCTGTGTACAGACCTTTAAGTTGCGAACTTTCAAAGATGCGAACGTGAGTTCACGTGTCCAGTCACGTAAGTTAGTTCACACGTTGGCATACATTGTTACGTGCCTGCGTCCTCTACAAGTGGCTGTGCTTTTGTGTACTGTACTGTCCAGTACTGTATAGAGTACAGTAGTAGAGTGTCTTTATTTCAAGCCCAGGGTGTCCAGAAGCAAGTGTAAAAGCAGCGGTGATGTAGCTGGTACTACTGTACTTTTCAAGGTACTGTACTGTAAGATGAAAAATGTTTTATTTTGTGTGTGTGTGTGTGTTTTATGTATTATTTGTGTGAAAAGTATTACAAACCTATTACAGTACTATACAGCCGATTGTGTTAGTTGGGTACCTAGGCTAACTTTGTTTAACTTACAAACAAATTGGACTAACGAATGCGCTCTCAGAATGGAGCTTGTTTGTATGTAGGGGACTTACTGTATTAGACCAGCAAAGTTGAGTGAGCGTAACTGGGTAGATAAAGATGAGAACTTTGAGGTTAAAATGTGACAGGCAGAGGGTCCAGTTTTCTGGATCTTACTCTCGGGTCTTAGATGGAAGTTGTGTATTTACTTCATACACGCTTTGTCCTGATCCTAAGGTCTAGCTCGAAATCTATCTCCTCCTCCAAGATGTTCTGTTTCTGGTGGATTTCTAAAAGTTCTCAGCTGAATTCAGGCCCCCCCCCATCTGGACGTTTTTCAGTAATTCAAGGATGGCTTCTATTGCTTTAATTGAAAGATGTGTATCTAAAGGTCTGAGAGATTAATGTTATACTAGGATTAACAGCTTCTTCTGATTTGGTCCTTTTCATCAAGGCTCCTGATGGGTATACAGAGTGAAGTGAGGTTTTTAATTTTTATTTTTCAGTTGAAATATATTTGCCATGTAACATTTTATGAATTAAAGTATACAACATGCTGATCTGATACATTTATGTATTGAAATACTACTACCATTGTAGTGATAGTGCCACCTCTATCATGTCACATCATTACCATTTCTTTTTTGTGGTAGGGGTAATTTTTTTTTTTTTTTTGCGGTACGTGGGCCTCTCACTGCCGTGGCCTCTCCCGCTGCGGAGCACAGGCTCAGCGGCCATGGCTCAAGGGCCCAGCCGCCCCGCGGCACGTGGGATCCTCCCGGACCGGGGCACGAACCCACGTCCCCTGCATCGGCAGGCGGACTCCCAACCACTGCGCCACCAGGGAAGCCCTGTGGTTGGGGTAATTAAGATCTAGTTTCTTAGCAGGTTTGATTCTAATATTGTACGTTTTTGTCTGTATTCACTATATTATACATCATCTCCACCTATTAGCTGTAAAGTTGTGTACCTTTAAACATCATCTCTCCTGTTACCCCCTCCGTACCCACACCCCAGCCCTTGGAAACCACAATTTTACTGTTTCTGAGTTAGGGTTTCTTAGATTCCACTAATAAGCGATCATGCAATGTTTGCCTTTCTGTGTCTGACTAGTCTCACTCAGCTGAAGTTTTGGAAGGCAAGTGTTGGTAAATGAGTTGTTAATCTTAGTAAGTTTAGCCATTTTACTTGGCTCACATTATTTTTTCTGGGAGCAAGTGTGTCCTGGAACAAAATAACCTAGATGTTTCTGCTTGCCCTGTATTGTTTAACATGTGTAAAGAAAGGATCCCTGCTCTAAATTTTATTTTAGTTTTCAAGAAGAACTGCTGTATAGTAAAATACATTCTTCAGGATTTGAGAGGAAGAGGAGTCTAACAGCATCTCAGTGGATCCTCTTAGTCACAGTGATTTTCACATGCGCTGAAATTGGGTATTGGAGTTTGCAAATCACCTGACGTAGAATCATGTTTACTTTATGCTAAAGAATTAAGCCTACAATTTTTAGATCCACCATATATTGGATGGTATATGCTAATCCATCCTTCACGTGGAGCTTCAGGTTAGGCATGTTTATTTGATTTACAATTAGAGCTTGGTGTAGATCAGTGATCTTAAAACTGAGTTACCCTTATCACCGAGTGTACACGACACAGTGACCTGGGAATTAGTGGTTGGGAGAATTAATTTCAAGAGCCTAAAACTTCATACATACTTATTCTCTAAACTGATTATTTCTTAGCTGAGTCCCTTAGTCAAGTCATCACGTTAGTTTTAGTTTTCCACCTCTCATTTTGCCGTTGCTTTCCGCCCAGCCTACAAAAGAAAACCATCCTTCTAGCATATCCTGAATCTCCCTCTGGTGCCTTATTCTAACAATGCCAAAGCAATTGTAATGGAAACCACTGTTCTCAATATTGAGAAGGAGATTAATGACTGGGCACTAAGTACTTTTATGAGTGAAACTTAAATTCTTTATTTTCAATAATTTTACAAGCACCTAACAGCTATCTAGTACAAGATCAAAATAGAAAAAAAATTATAATGACTTGTAATGTAATTTTTGACATTTAACTCAGGGAATAAAAATATTGTATATTTTTTGTATAATAAAGCCCTTTGTCTCAATTTCTATAAAAAAGATACCTTAATGCTTACATCTATTTACATAGGAATTAGTAGAATTGATGCTTAACTGTGCCTGTCTTTAGTTATAAATTGTGTTCACTAAGGGAGTCTTGAATGCTTTGCAAAAACATATCACACAAATTTTAAAAAGCCTCAGCCGTCTATTGAGACATACAATTTTAATAAGATTTTAACGTTTATTTAATAGTTTTCATATTTAGTTTTGATAGATTATATAAAATTGTAATTATATACAATATTGTATAATTACTGTAATAATATTGTAATAATTACATAAAATTACAATTTTTTTCACTCAAGACATTGTATTTGTAGGTGGTTAGGGAAAGAGTGCAATAAGAGATGCAAAATCCAAAATTTTGTTAGAGATATTATCTGCTAAAAATAAGCATAGGAGATACATACGTATGTATATCAGGATAAAATTCTCAGGAGTGAGTAGTGGGGAATTAAGAGTTCAAGGAGAAAAAGAAATGATGGACAATTTCAGATTATTAAAGATTTTGTCCATAAAATTTTTTATATGTGAGTATTTAAATCTCCATTGGATACATATAGAAAGGATTTATAATTTTTATTTAAAAAATCTAACAGTTGAAATAAAATTGAAATTCTGTTCATTTCAGCTATTTAAATTTAGTGAAGGATTTTTAGAAACAACCAAATTGTATAATGGAGAATATTATAATGGAATTTTTTTGGGAACGTGTAAACAAAGAAGTTTGTAGACAACCAATACAGATAATTCAGGGCAATTTCTGGCTTTGGCCTTACGGATTCATATTCATCAAATGTGCATAAATACTCAGTAGAAATAAACTGCATGAATAATCTTGTGTAAATAAGCCACTGATTACTCTTTTGCACAGCCATTAAATCATTGGTTTATTGTGCTTATTCTGTTTATAAAGTACTGTTTTGACAAGGTAAATGCTTTACAAATTATAAACATTATTTGCTAACTTACTGAGTACCTGAACTTTGGGGGAAAAAACTTTTATTTATGGATTTTGATTATTTAATGGCAAGGAAAAGTATATAGCAAAGATAAAGAGAAAAGTTGAACGTCTGTTTATGATTCTTTGAAGAAGTGAGTGAGTCTTCACTCCCCCCCAAATAAGTGTGTTAAACGAGGTAAAATTGTGAAAACAACTATCTCCACACTCAAAACCAACCAGCAGCAAGCTGTATATTGAGAAGTGTGTGTTTATGAAAAAGTGAGTCTGGGATCACGCCTAGGGCTCCCTCAACCCATGCCCACCACATCTCGTTCACGTGGCAGTATTACCACAAGTTGGCTGTGAAAGCCATCAGTCTTGCTGATGCGTTGGTGGGGAAGATATATACATTTCTGTGCCTTAGCTATTTCCACAATTCGAAGGTATTGATGCTTACTCAAGTTACAGAATATTTTTGTTGTTGTTGGCATCATCTCCCCCTCTGCTTACTCCTTTTCCTACAAGGTAGCCTGCAGTGTTAGAGCCTAGAAATAAACGGGATGGTTTGCTTAAGCAAAAAGGGCCATACTTAGGAGAGGGCTAGAATATTCTGGCAAATTTTGAGAAGCGTTCCGAGAATCCACCTGAGAAAGAAAGTCCTCTGTCTCCGGGGGCGGGCGGGGGGGGGGGGGCAAAGAAATGAGCGAGAACAATGTGTGATCATGTGTATTGAACTACCTGAAACAGTCTGCTGTGGAATAGATCTTCAATGAGTATTAGTGTCGTTTCTCTCCCTTTTCCCAGTTTGACATGTGGGCAATACCATCATCCCTTTAATGCAAAAGTAATATCTAAGAAATGTTTAATTTTACAAATTGTAAACTTGCTTCTCGGTCCTTATTCAAACCTCTGTACACTTCAAGTCTACTATTAATAGAAATACCTTCAATAGAAACAGAAAGAAGTTATGCAGAATCTCTGCAGAAACTGGACTTTAAATTCTCAGTCTCTTTACATTCTTTTTTTTTTTTTTTTTTTTTATGCGTTACGCGGGCCTCTCACTGTTGTGGCCTCTCCCGTTGCGGAGGACAGGCTCCGGACGTGCAGGCCCAGCGGCCATGGCTCACGGGCCCAGCCGCTCCGCGGCACGTGGGATCTTCCCAGACCGGGGCACGAACCCGCGTCCCCTGCATCGGCAGGCGGACTCCCAACCACTGCGCCACCAGGGAAGCCCAGTCTCTTTACATTCTTAATGTCTTTTCTGAATTCTGAACATCTCAGATATCCCCGTATCCACATATAATATAAATTTATCATTAAGCCAAATATTGCATAGGATACATATCCTGCAGATAAATTCAGCTATTTTTAAATTTTTTGCCCCAATTTCACCTCTATTATTGTCAAGTGATGAGTGTTTTCATTTTCTTCTTTTTTTTTTTTTTTTTTTTTTTTTTTTTTTTTTTTTTTTTTTGCGGTTACGCAGGCCTCTCACTGTTGTGGCCTCTCCTGTTGCGGAGCGTAGGCTCAGCGGCCATGGCTCACGGGCCCAGCCGCTCCGCGGCATGTGGGATCTTCCCAGACCGGGGCACGAACCCATGTCCCCTGCATCGGCAGGTGGACTCTCAACCACTGCGCCACCAGGGAAGCCCTCTTTTTTTTTTTTTTTTTTTTAATGGAGAAAGCTTTAATGATCTATGCAAGGTTATTTATCTTTTTTAGTGTATTTCTACTTAAGGTGGACGTATAAGAAGTTTTAAAGCAGGCAACCTTGAGGCATACGGCTAATGAAAAAAAATACGCAGAGGTCGTTGCTTAAAAATTACTAGCTTCAAGGTGTCTGATATCCCAGTCCCACAAGTTATAGACCATGCAGCTCAACCTGGCTTTTGCTATAGCATTCTTCTCTTCAGGCTTTTCCAACAGAGAATAAGTTATAATAAGGAAGCATCAAGAGAGAGCCAGACGTCAAAAAAAAGTGCAAAAGCCGAACTCGCACAGGGCAGTGTTCTTTTAGTTTCAATAAAGTTAGCTCTTAATATTTAACTAAAAAATTATCTCACATGATTTTTAACAACCTCAGTTTCTGGAAACCTTCTGCCCTTATGAAACCAGGAGAAAGTTTTGATGGCATGATATTTTGCATTTTAGAAATGTAAAACAACCAGTCGTTACAGATGTTTGGAAGGAATAAAACTGTTAGAAAAAATACTATGTTCAGAATCCTTCAGGCTTCATGTAAGACTATTTGAAAAGGTAACGTTGCCTCTGGCTGCATTCCCTAGGAAGAATGTAGAATAGCTGAAAATTGCTTTATAGTCATGGACTTAATCGCCAGTGACTCTTCTAAATAACTGTGTGAGATTATTCTCACGCTACACATAATACCTAGCCCCGGAGAGAGAGTGCTGTCTTGGCCCAATAGCTCATCAGTGGGAGAAGCACAGTAGGGTTGGAGTGGTTACATGGAACAGAAGCTTTCAGACCAGGAATGAATGGGAGGATACTTGTAATCATAATACTCTCTGGTTGGGATTAATTTACAGTTGAGTGGTTTTAAGTCATTTCAAGAAACTAAAGCTAGAGCATCTGTATCTCCTGTTTTGATAGCAAAGACAATGACTGTGTCACAGTTGTGTTAACATCAAATAATTTATTAGGCTTTTGTAAAATAAGTAGTTCCTTTATGTAACTTAAGCATTCTCAAATTGTTTTGGGTTCAAATGTAGAATAATACAGTAATTACTTATTCATTCTACACTTCTTAATTTAGTTTATTTTTTCTACCCTTTTCCTACAATAGTTCTAAGGTCACACACTTTGTATAGCTTATTCAATAAACTCAGATTCCTAGCAGTAGTTTATAAGAAGTCTGTGTAGATTCAGACAAAGGTTCATGAGGAATACAGATGGATCAAATATATTGAATAAATGTTACTGTACTTCCAGTTAAACAAAATGAAAATGTGACTCTGATTTCTGATTGATATACTGTAGTCTTGCTTGAGCTAGCTGGAAAATGGACATAGTGGTATATATTTCAAAGAAAAATTTTGAAAGTATATAGGAAAAAGTCATGGATTGAATAGTATATAGTCCCGAGTATCATTCATTAACATTACTGTAGGGTAAATAGGTTTGTCAGCAACGTTATTACAAGTAATAAACTAGTTCCCATTTTAACTTATTAGAAAGATATTCACATTTTGGCATTTTAGTCCACATGTAATATACTCTGGCCTTCTTCATCTTATTTATATTGTCATTAACAGCTCAATGAAATACAGCCTTTTAACATCATGCTTTGAAATTCATACATATTTGTATGTTCATACATTTAAGCAGATATTAATGTTCATTAAATTGAAACAGATACCTTGTTTGAAACCCATGAATATGTGTAGACTGTCTGGATTTATTCTTTGGGGTTTAATATAAATTTGAGAACATAATCAAATTTCATTCTTGTAAATATTATATTTGAATTATAATGAAATATGGAAGGTTGCTCATATTGTTTATACTGAGATGTGAGCTTATAAAAAACAAAGTGCAAACTCTTGATCTAAGGGTACCGTGTTATGGCAGTATGTGGAGGTTTTCATAATTGCTTCCTAGGTCTTTCTCCTCCGAAATGAAACTGGCACATATTTTGGTCCAGGTTCTGTGATATTGCTGTTGATCGAGGGCGAGAATGATACGAACTCAAGGAGGAACCCCTGCTTTTATTAGATAATTAGAGAATTGATTGCCCTTCCCAGAGAATGTGTTTATACTTTCTTCCAACGGCGCATGTGTTAGAATGCAGAAATAGCTTACCCCCCGCCCCCAAGATGATCTTAATAATAATGTAGAAACAGGAAGTTAGGTCGTGTTTAATATATATTATAATTCCCACGGGAAGCCAGAAACGTAATAGAGGTATATTATTAATCAGACTCTAACTGTTATGCAGTGGGGTTCACAGCTCACTCTTACAAGAAATCAAATGCACTGAAGGTTTTCTTGTGTTTTTCTCTCCCTTCCCCTAAATAAATCAGTGTCGGCAGTGAAGCCTTTTGTGGCATAATTAACTGTAGTGTGATGTCATTCACAAAAACAATTTAGAAGTGAATGAAATAATTTTTTCTATATAGAGAGTCTTACAGAAATCAGTTTCATTGCTTTAGGGTTGCATATTTAAATTTAATGAATTTTATTTTAGTGTTTTCTGGAATCGTCAGTAGGATTTTTTTTATTTCTGGTGAGTTTACATATCTGGAGGAGAAAATATGATTAATGGACACAATAGGCTTACAAAGTGAAAAGAAAATTACTTCTGGAAACTTTATAATTGTGGAGCAAATCAGGTACATCTTGTTAGCTGTGGGCTTGACAGCCGTAACAGTGTGTTATCGTAGTAACAGAAACTCTAAACATCATCTAGGCACACACTCTAGTATTACCGGTGAGGAATCTGAAGCTCAGACGGTCAGGCAGTTTTCAGGTTAAATCCATGCTTTACTATTTCAATAATATATTATAGCGAAAGGCAGGGACGTCTTCTCTATTTGGTATGACGACTATGTGATAAAATTGAGAGTTGCCATTGTACTCGTATTCTTTCTTTAGAGTTCAGTAAGGTAGATTTTACATGTGCCTTGAACCAAACTCCTTCTGGGACAGAGGCAGAATCACATTTTAGGGTCATCCTTAACAGCTATTATAATATACTTTTACATTTTCATATGGCAGGTAGGAAATTAAAACATAAAGTCCTTTTTTTGATGGCACTCTGATAATTTAAATAACAGACACCATCTAAATTATTATCCTGAAGACTTGGGCATTTCAAATCTGTTATCATTTTCTCAATTTATTTATTTACTTTTTTATTTTTGGCTGCCTTGGGTCTTCGTTGCTCCATGTGGGCTTTCTCTAGATGCGGCGAGCGGGGGCTACTCGTCATTGCAGTGCGTGGGCTTCTCACTGCGGTGACTTCTCTTGTTGCGGAGCACGGGCTCTAGGCTCGTGGGCTCAGTAGTTGTGGTTCGCGGGCGCTAGAGCGCAGGCTCAGTAGTCGTGGCACACGGGCTTAGTTGCTCCGCGGCATGTGGGATCTTCCCGGACCAGGGCTCGAACCCGTGTCCTCTGTGTTGGCAGGCAGATTCTTAACCAGTGTGCCACCAGGGAAGTCTCCTGTTCTCATTTTAAATTCTCGGGGGAATGGGGAAAGATGGGAATTTGTTTATTTGTAAATATTACAGGGAAACGTTGTGCAACACTTCACTTCTGTGTTAGCTGTGAATTAAAAAAAAAAAAATGTGTAGAACCTCTGAAAATTTCCTGGAGTTATAAATCAACACCGAATGACCTATTAAATATTTCATTAACTCAAATTAGATTAATCTTTTTGTAGCATGCCCTGTCTACTTGTTTATATTTAACTTTCAAGTGTATTCAGTCAGCAAACAAAGGATTTGTAAGAAGACAGATCACCTTGGAATTAATGCGACTTGTACTTTCTGGACTGTGAGTCAAAGAAGAGAAGGACATACATACTCATACACCAAATGCATGTGGTTTAGTGTTCAAGCTGGAAATCCTTCGATAGTCTGTTTTCTATGCACATTTGTTGAATTTACTTAGTTTCAAGCAAATACATTTTCATGTTACCACTAGGTGTCATTGTGTCGGTTTTTTAGTATATGACAGTGACTTCGACACATTATGTGTTTGAAGACGTTATCAGTGATTTATCGATAGTTCAGACTAGAAGACAAATATAGGGCAGAAAGGAGCTCTGATAGGAGGGAGCATATTAGGCCCTGAAAAAAAAAAAATAAGGACAGCAGTATTAGTATATTAATACAGAAGATGGTAAAACAAGAGTTTTGGCATTTTACATCTGTTCCTTTAGTAAGATGTCAATGCCCTATTCCATATGATGGTATTATAAGAATAAATCATTATGTAGACATGCTAATTGTCTTAAACTTTTTGGTTAAAAAAATAAAACCTCACCGTATGAATTTTGGTTAAACAGTGTCACTGGGCTTGTTTATATTTTTAGCGTTTGTTAAATACTTCCTATTAGAAGATGTGCACATTAGATACTGTGTAGAAATTCATATATTAAAACTGAGAGAAAGTTATATTCTTTTTCCTTCAGTGCAGTTGACCATTCCTTTGGAGGAATAATAGTTACAGAAGAAATTTATGTATTATATACCAAAAATATAGTAGTATGTTTTAATATAAAAATATAGTATATAAAACATAGGTCTTGGAAAATTGGAATGATTGTCACAGACAGTCTTGCTTTGGCAAGGGCACAGCTGTGAAGATGCATTCATTCTGGAGGTAAGGAGGTAATGCTGATTCAATGGTTGTTTTTGGGTTTTTCAATGGTTCTTTTGAAGTAAGACAAAATGCATGGAACATCGCATCCTATTTTCTTCAAATCCACCATGCTACCATGGGCAAAGGGTGAGAATGCACAAGCTACTGGGGCAGGGTCTTTGAGATTCAAGGCCTCAGGACCTGCCAGCCTTCCCCTAGCCACTAAGGAGCTTGTGCCAGTGCACAGGCTGGGTTGGGGGTGGATAAAAGCCGGTTTTCTAGGCAGAGAAGAACACTGATTCCTAGGTTTCTCAGAATTGAAGTTTCTTCACCTGTGAAAAGTTGGAAAATGATTTTGACTCGCTGTTATGAGGATACAAATGGTATCAGTGAGGATTTGGGTAGAATAAAAGGTGGTCCATTCATCTTGGAGAATTGCAGTCGAGTTTAATTAGGGGACCATTTAAACAGCTGCAGGCAGAGTGTATGGAAACCAACAGATACTGCTGTATCCCGGCGCTAGTCCAGGACCGGCCAGGCCGTACCACCTGGAGACAGCCTCCTGTAGGAGCCCTGACTTTGAATGAAAGAAGCATCTAATCTGAGACAATCAGACAAGAAGTCAGAAGAATGAAGATACTGACCTTAATCTCCTTCCTCTCTTCCTTTTTTGGGGACCACCCACTGGTGGAACCCAACTGACAGTGGATCCCAGAAAGCTCTTTGGCTTGCAGGAACAGCTCGGAGTCTGGAGAAGTCGGAACAGAGCTGATGATCAAATAACGTGTCCCCCACACTGGTTCCACGTGTATCCTTGTAACGTATAAATGGGATCATGCAAGCGCTGTGCTACACATCTTTAGCTCACAGGATAAAACTCATAATTCTTAATTTAGAACAAGATCAGTTATTGCCCAACTCTTGCCTCCCTAAAGTTCCCTATCTCCAGCTGTGGAACGATCCTTGACTCCTTCAGCTGCCGTGTCCTGTCGTGCTTTTCCACCAGCCTTGCTTTATCTGTGCTGTATCCTCTTCCTAGAATGCCCTTTTCTCTGTTGTGTCATTTAGCTAATTCCTCCTTGTTCAAAATTCAGTTCCCAAGAAAAAATTCGCGTACTTAAAGTTGGATTTAGGTACTAAGTTTTTGGTGAGGCCAGGAACCATACTGTAATGCAGCCACAGGTGAATTGTCCGTTCTCACTGGACCTTAACCTTTCTAAGGAAAGGTAGAGTATTTCACTTCACTCTGTATCCATAGCAACTTGCACACAGTTTTTCACAAATGAATACAGTGTTTGTTAAATGAATGTGCAAAATGCCTAATTCAGTGCCTTGTGGTAGGAGGTGTACCACATATATTAACTCTTTTCTCTTTCTGATAAAAGAAGGTGCTCATGTGATACAAGCTGGCATCCAGTGGGGTAGGGGGATGGATAAAGTCCTCAAGAATCCTTCTTCCAAACTGAGACATCTGCTTAAAAGTAAGACATGTAGGTTGGAATTTGATTTCCTTTTTCTTTCCAGTCAACCTTAGACTCAGAAATTTGGACATGTAATTGGAAATGATTTCCAGAACATCTGTCTCAAGATGTGAAGATGGCACGGAACTCCCAAAGTTTACAGGCCTCCACAGACAGATAGTAATAATGGTTTATGAAGAAATTTGAGAAAGCCATCAATGAGAGCTCTACAGTATTTCATTAATTTACACTATCAAGAGAATTGCATTACTCACCCTTAATAATAAAGGAATTATAGAAACTGTAAACTCATAACCCTGAATCTCATCGGTACAGTAATTTTTGAATCTTACATATACTTCCATCAAAAGATATTCTTCATGGAAAAGATATATAAATATATCTATGCACACACACTTTAAAAAAATTGCAATTGGAAATCAAATAATCTGCAATTGCTCTTCAAAGCCCGAAGGAATATAGAAACAGAATCAGCTAACTTATTGGTATAATTAAAAGAAGCTAATATGGGTCATTTAAGCCCCAGCTATGCTGTTATCAATTTGTACAGTCCGTTATATGTGTTGAGATATATCAAGTTTTTACTGAAATTTTGCATCCATATCTAACTAGCATAATTGATTCTGTTACATAAAAGGCACAGGACTGGCATATAAAAAATATGGCTTGGTAAAATTCCAAGATTATTGAAACTGCATGAATTTTGATACGCTAGAAATTGTCCATAGTATACGTGGTAGGCTGAACAATGCACTCCTCCCCCCAAGATGTCTGTGTCCTAATCCTTGAAATCTATGAATGTGTTGCTTCACATGGAAAAAGAGATTTTGCAAAGGTGATTAAGGTTGAGATGAGAAGATTATCTTGGGTTATCGGATCAGACCAACATAATCACAGGATCCTTAGAGGAGGGAGGGAGGATGAGATGCAGAAGATGTAAGGAGGAAAGCAGAACCCAGAGAGGAGGGAAATGATTACTCAGCTGGCTTTCAGTATGCAGGAAGCGGCCGTGAGCCAACAGGGTATATAATAGGCAGCCTCTAGAAGCTGGGAAAGGCATGGAAGCAGGATTTTCCCGGGAGCCTCCGTTAAGAACCAGCTTAGAAGACACTTTGATTTTAACCTGGTGAAACTGATTTCAGATTTATGACCTCAAGACTTTAAGAGAATGAACTCATGGTTGTTTTAGGCTGCTAAATTTGCAGTGATTTGTTAAAGTAGAAATAGGAAAGAAATAGAATTCAAAGGGAAGACTAGATTACACAATTAGAAAGTACAGGCTTACAATCCATCATAGCATTTATCACTTTGTTTTCATGCCTGTCTCCTCCAATGAGATATAATAGTCTTGAGGACTATTATCTGTGTCCAAGGTTCTTGTCACCTAGTAGGACTCAAGACACCCTTGAAGAACTCATGGCTGGACCTTGCTAAACTGGGCTAAGTGGTTTCTGCTATGTGTTCTGAATTTCCCAGAGACATGCAAGCAATAGACAGGTGATAGGGCTCCTAATTCCTTATATCATAACTTGGTGTTTACAAGGGGACTAGGAAAAACATTTAATATAAATAAATTGTTCATCAGGAATATGAGCAGATTCAGTTTTGCTCTTCTGTGTTTTATACTTTTCTTAAAAACAAGTATTTGGAATTTGGCAACATGGTTAAATATTTTGAAAGTACAGATTTTTGAAATGTGAGAATTGAATTTGGGTATTATCTATAATTGTTATACTCTTGGCATCCTGTATTTGGAAGTGATGTTCAGGCATCAGCTCTGCTATCTGTTACGTGTAATAGTCTCTTTAACGTTCACTCTGGCAGGTAATGTGATTCAGCCGCCAACATGGTTGAAAATCCAGACATCTGGGCTTTTCTAAGGTTGCTTCGGACGAAGTAGTTAAATACGCGTTCCTGGTCCTTACGCCGCAGCTGTTTAGAATTATGGGGAATGATATGACTGTAATGTCTTTTTTCATTTCCCAGGTTCCAGATTTTAGTCAGTGACAAAACGATTCCTCAGTAGGGAAAGTTTAAAAAGTAATGTGGCACGATCTCACTCTAATGACAATTTTCCTCTAAGTTACATGTCTTGTGGTTTAATATTTCGGAGATAGTTTTAAGTGGGGGAAGAAAACAGGTAAACTTTGTGATAATAATAATTGATAATTACAAGGATCCTGTTATCATTTTGAGATTTTCTTCTAACTGTGTAGTGTTTCTAGTTGCAAAATTCTAAGGCGTGATGGCATCATCAGGTGTTGCTTTACTGTTGCTGTTTTAAAGTGGAAAACTTTCTGTCCTCGAGGTGTGAGGAACTCAGAAGGTGACATTTTGCTAATGACTCCTCCAAGAAATTGACAAAGATGATGCAGTGCCTTTACTGATGGCCCTTGAGAAACATGGTACTTTCAAAATGACGTTAGCACTGTGAAAAAAAGCTGTTTGCTTTTGTTTACGGAGAAGAATGTCACATACCTTAATTGCATAATGCATATTTTATCTTTATAAATTCTCACTTGTCTCCTATTTAAACATAGATAGTTAATTAGCTATTTGCTAAGACCTAATAACTTCAGCATTACGCTTAATATTATCCAACACGTCACCTGGGAGAACCTCAATAAAAACTTACACATATTTCACTGATGAAATCTTGCCCCCTCCATTGTGGATGGAGTTCGTATAGAGGCTTTGACTTTAAATAATATGCAAAGAAAGACATGCGACTAAAATCTGGATTCAAGTAATGATTCCAAGTGTCAAGCTAAGAAATGGTAAATTTCGAATATAATTCAATGACTATCGCTAATATTTTGACACCTAAAGTGAAATAGTTGTGTCATGGGAAACAGTTATAATCTAGGGCCTTTCTGCTTCCCAGAGAGGAGTGTTAACTGAATGTCTGTCCCCTGTGCTTGCTTGGGGCAGCGCCTGATCTGTCCCATATTGTCACCCCCACTTTATCTTTCCCAATGTTTTAATCTGAAAACAGGGCTGCTTTAGGGCCCTCTAGTTTCCTCAGAGCTTCTTTCTGGGCCAAGTTCCCTGGGAAAGAGGCAAAATCAATTTCTTTCTTAGGTCTTCTCCCAGATAAGGGGATAAAAACAGGACTGATTTCAAAGGTCCATCCTAACTATGAATTCCATGATGTCCTGAGGCTCACAGTTAGGAACCCCTGATGTACTTAATAGTCTAAATATTGACCCCTGGTAAAGCAGGGATAATCAGTGATGGATTCACACAGCTGTCTTCCCATCAAAGACTGAGTTAATCATCCTGGTAGTTCAAAGAATATGAAGAAATTTTCATCACAAGAAGCTAGTTATTTTAAGACAGAATGTGGTATGATCTATGTATTTCCCAAATCAAAATTATTATGGGTTATGTACCATATCCCTAGGTATGCATATCAGATTTATATTGATTTGCCTTTTTCCTGAGCTAAAAGATTCTGTGGGAACATACCCCTGATTTTTCTCTGTTGTTAGAGGGACCATTTTTTTCCCCTGGAGTCTTTGAGCTTAATATCTATTTGCATATAATAATAAAATTCTTTAAAATAAATAGTAGAAGAAAAAATTCCAAATGTATGTAAAATTATTTTTCTGCACCAAAATGGCAAAGCAAATTATGTAAAAGATGTAATTAGATAAAAAGTAACATTTGATATATAACTTTTCATCCTGACTCACTAAATCACTTTGGAAGGTTTCTCTGCCCTGCTAGTTGGATTCAAGTATCTCCTCTGTTGTATTGGCTTTGCTTTGTTGTAGGGCAGAAATCAGTTCTCATGTGGTTGCTACTAGACTTTCACTCTAGAAAAATTTTCTTATGTTAGGTTTTGATACCATTTGACTAGGAACTTCCGCGACTGGATAATGCAGTTGTATTAAACAGGATATGAGTCCTGATGGCTGGTAGATGGAAGATTTGGTATTCTGCAGCACGGAAGAGTTAAGTCTAACGACTGCATCGTTACTTCAGAACAAATTCTCTTCAAGTGAAACAGTGGAAAAGGAGGTATTTTCTTCTTGCATGAATTAGAAGTGGCTTCCAAGACTGTGTAACTGTGTACGTAGTCTATGTCTTGCTTCATTTTTCCTAAGGAAACTGAAGCCATTTACCCACTTACCAGCCATTTAAATGGTGGTAAACATCTGTATTCTTAACCTTGTTCTTGAAGAAATTAAAGCCTTAGACAGCTGTATGTCAGAATGTAGAGTTTACCTTTTGTGTATGTGGTGGTTAGACTAGTTGTATACATGTTACTGTTATAAACCTTTCTTTTTTTTTTTTTACTCAACTCTGAAAGAAAACCAAGGACAGTTGATGACTACTACTGCCAACAAGCTTTTACATTTCAGTCTCATCATAGGAGATATGGAGGAAAACCAAACCAAAATGAAACGCAATATCCTCCCCTCTGTATCAATGCATCAGTGTCATCTGTCACCTTGAGATGCATTGGTTGGATCAGTAAGACATTTTCCCACGTTTCCCCGCTGGCCACAAAGCCTCCAATTTCCACTTTAGCTCTTAACTGATTCAGATGATAGGAGAGTGCACTGTGTTATAAGGAAGTCGCCTCATTACTTCTGGTATTCCTCTCTAACTCTACTCCTGCTGATTTCTATTGGGTTGGCCAAAAAGTTCGTTTGGGTTTTCCGTAAGATGGTATGGGAAAATGTGAGCGAACTTTTTGGCCATCCCAGTATTTCTTTAGAACAAATTTAGGATTATGTTCAGATGTTCCTCTGTCTCACCATCAAAATAGCACCTACCACGTCCATGGTTTAGAGTATTTGCTGTTGAGTCTCTAGCATATCAGAAAGTTGTTTTTTAGGGTTTTTGGTAGAAATTATTTTCAAGACATTCATAACTTAAGGAAATCTTTAGGTGCCTGGTTATGCACTATCTGGCCTGCTGTTTTGCCCATATCCCTGGTGGAATAAGTCCCTATAACCAAACATTTAGTTGAAATTAACTTTATTCTGAGTCCACAACTTTCAGCTACTACTTTACTTACCTCCTAGGACTCTTGGCAGACCTGACTTTTGGGGTGAGCCTTTCACTTAGAAAATGTCTACGACATCAATGCTCAGTCTTGGAAATGGGAGGCCAAGAACACTGATGTTAGCGCTACATCCAGACAGCGTGTTCTCACGTCCTTGTGGATGTCCCATGGATGTTTCTACTTATCTGTGGGATTATAAGAAACTCTGAGGGCTGTACTCATCTTTGCATTCACCTGTGCCTGGCCTGCTTCTTTGCTAACACTAGATGCAATATTAATAAGTTCTTTAAATAGCCGTTGTGTGTGGTACTTTTTCCGTCTTCAACACTTTCACGTTATAGGATGAAATGACACCTTACCACTTTGAAACAGAAATTTTGAAATGTGAACTAGAAAACTGTATTATACTTTCATGCTTTATTTCACACTTTCTAGGTAACGTGGTGACTTTAAGATGAAGTTCACCTCACCACACACCCACCTCCGACAGTGTTTATTAAGAGTATACAGTACTGACAGTTGATTCTAGGTCGTAGAAGAAGGGTTTATTATGGCTTTACTGCCGTCCGATATGTTGTATGTGACCTTGGGAGGATTGTTCACAGTACTTTTCCCTTTCCTGCCTAAATCTTGGTTCTAGACTTTCTTGGGACTGGGGTTAAAGATTGACCGGTAAGGTTAATGATGGGGGTGACCCGTGAACTTTCACCTTTGCCCTGTCAGTACTTGATGTCCACACGGCTTTGGGGCAGTATGACTATCAGTTTGCATTTATTGCTCGTCTCCCCTTGTCATTTTGATTTTATGATGACATGTCCACAATCTACAGTTGTCATGCCTCATTGGCCTCACTGGGCTGCCCCTGGGCTTTCTCCTTGAGCACTCTTCCAGATTTCTTAATACTGTAAATCATCTCTGACCCTCCAGTGAACCATTATCAATATGTTTATTTATGGCAGGGACAAAATTACTTAAACCAAATGCTCTTTTTTTTTTGTATTACCATATTTGACACAGCTTTGATAGATTATTATTTTTTTAAGTTTGTAGAATTTACCTTTAGGAGGTCACATAATGTTTTCAATTCACTTTTTTGTCTCTGTACAGTAAATCTTGCTTTTTCTAAGGTACAGTTCTATGGGTATTGATAAACACATACAATAGGACACTTGGTTTTTTATTTTAATGGAAAAAGGATGACATTTTAGATATTGGCCAGAAATTGCTTCTTCCACTTCATGCATCTCAGATATATTTTTCTTTTCTAAAAAATAGCTTAATTCAGCTATAATTGACAAAAATTGTATATATGTACGGTATACAATTTGATGTTTTGATAAATGTATACATAGTGAAACGATCACCACAGCCAAGCTGATTAACATATCCATCACTACACAGTTACCATTTTCTTTTTATTTTGTGGTGAGGACACTTCAGATCTGCCCTCTGTAAATTTCAAGCATACAGTGAAGTATTAACTATAGGCACAATGCTGTACGTCCAGTATCCATCGAGCATGACTGAAACTTTCTGCTGTTTAACCAACAGGGCTGCGCTCAACCCCCAGCCTGGAAAACACCATTCTACTCTGCTTCGATGACTTTGACTATTGTAAATGCCACATGTGAGATGACGCAGTATTTGTCTTTCTGTCTCTGGCTTATTTCATTGAGCGTAATGTCCTCTAAGCTTATGTACATTGTTGCAAATATCAGGATTTCTTTCGTTTTCATGACTAAACAATATTCCACTGTGTGTGTGTGTTCAGGTACACCACATATTTTTTACTCATTTATCTGTTTATGGAAACTTAAGTCACTTCCATATCTTGGCTATTGTGAATGATACTGCAGTGAACATGGGAGTGCAAATCTCTTTGAAATACTGATTGCATTCCCTTTGGATATAAACCCAGAAATGGGAAGTTGGATCATAAAGTAATTCTATTTTTAATTTTTTGAGAAACCTCCACCATGCTTTCTGTAGTAGCTGTACCAATTTTCATTCCCACCAACAGTGCACAAGTCTTCCCTTTTTTCCACATCCTTTCTAATACTTGCTACCTTTGGTCTCTTTGATAATAGCCATCTTAAGTGTGAGGGGATATTTCATTTTGGTTTTGATTTGCATTTCCCTGATTAATAATATTGAGTGTTTTTTCATATACCTGTTGATCATTTTGTATTTTGAGAAATATCTTTTCAAGTCCTTTACCCATTTTTAAAAATTGTGTTATTTTTGGTATTGTATGAGTGCCTTATATATCTTGGATATTAATTCTGCATCACATACATGGTTTGTAAATATTTTCTCCCATTCCTTTTTGTTGATAGTTTCCTTTGCTGTGAAGAAACGTTTTAGTTTGATGTATTCCCACTTGTCTATTTTTTGCTTTTGTTGTCTGTGCTTTTGGTGTCATATCCCAAAACAAAAATGTCATTGCCAAGACCAGTGTCAAAAAGCTTTTTTTTCTATGCTTCCTTCTAGTAGTTTTAACTGCAGGATCTTCAATTTATTTTCAATTTGATGAAATAGTTGTTGAAAAACACAGGCAAAAAAGTCCTACTTTATTTGGAATCAACAAAGTCATAGTAAAAAATAACTATTAGCTAATCCTACTAGATAAATATATTTTGGATATGTTATGATACTGTTTTAAAATTTGTTATCTTGAAATTTTTATTAATTAGGCCAAAACCTTTTACAGTAAATGGTATCAATGTGAGCACATGGATTGTTTATACTTTACTACATTTCTTTCTCTAATGAAGTGACATCCTTTGACTCAAAGTACTTGACTCTTTCACTTTGGGGCTCTTATAGTAAACAACAAATTAATAAACTATTAGAATTTTAAGACTTTCGAGGGATGTGTTTCTATCTTATAAAGAAATAATGGTTATTCACAAAGCAAAATAACGGCACAAAGTAGACTTTTACACACAACTGCAGTGGGTGATTATTTTGAATAAGAACTTCTAGAAACATCTTAATTACTTCAGCTTTTCTGAGTTAAGATACTTATTCTCATAGCAATGGAAAAGGTTAGTTGAAAAATCATTTTAGTAAAGAAAAACATCATTCTCCATTTCTGTTCATTCTTCATGTTCTTCAGAAATTTGGAGTAACTCTGACAGTATTATTCAGAAGTTACCGTTGAGTAAACGACTAGCAACCTTGGGGGTTCTCAGCATCATGGATTCAAGCTATATCTTTGAGAGGCACTCTATCGGAGTATGTGGGGTATTAAAAATTTACAGTAAGTGGTTGTCTATGACATGTGATTTCATGGAAATCTAAAGTTTTCATTTTTTTTTTTTTTTTGGCAGTACGCGGGCCTCTCACTGTTGTGGCCTCTCCCGTTGCGGAGCACAGGCTCCGGACGTGCAGGCTCAGCGGCCATGGCTCACAGGCCTAGCTGCTCCGCAGCATGTGGGATCTTCCCGGACTGGGGCACGAACCCGTGTCCCCTGCATCAGCAGGCAGACTCCCAACCACTGCGCCACCAGGGAAGCCCGAAAGTTTTCATTTTTTAAAATGAATCTCTTCCCATGACATGTCACATGCCTGAATATTTTGCCAGTATTAAGTTGTAATGTATTTTTGCTTCCTTAATTAAGAATCTACAGTTGTGCATTTATAAGGAAAGAGAAAATATGTGGTGTGAAAACTTCTAAAAAATAAAACCTTCATTATTTATGTTAAACATGGATGATGAATCAATTGTAAACATAGTTGAACCTCATAAGCTATGGCAGGTCTATATACTGAATATGTAAGTAGTATGTGAAATGAAAACTTAACTCATTATGAATTCTGTTTATAAGGAAGTTAATTACTTATAAGGCATGTTAGATAGGACAAAATAAATCTATATGCTGAATGCAGACCGGAGGTGGAAGGACCCAGAGGTAGCTAATATTCAAGATAAACAGATGTACATGATGCATGCGAAGCCCTCAGCCTTCATGAAATCTTAAATTGACCACCCACTAAGCATTAAGAGAAGCATTAAGACTCTTTCCTGGCTCCACCTGTCTTCTGCACAAGAAACTTATCAAAAGCTCCTCTTCAAGCTACAGCTGTGACCTGGCATAATGGTCACTATACTTTCCAAAAGAGCAAGGGTGTGTTGGTTCCAGGACTTTCCATCTGCTAATAAGCCCTCTTACTCAAATCCCAACTCTGGTCTTCATAACCACATCATCAGCAGAGAAGGCAGATGTGATAGAAAGAGCAGATCATTTGCCTGCAGGAACATTACATGACCCAGGAGTTCAGTGGTGTGGTTCTGCTACCCGGCTTGCATTCTCTACTGAGTGTGGTAACTTGGCCCATACTTTTCCTCCTGTTTTCACTGTGTATGATTTAAGCATCTTAGTGTGATGGGTGAGCCCTTCTGTTTTGTGACTTGTGGAATAGCTTGCCAGTTAGCATACTTGGAGGCTAACGTAGCATGTTGGTAATTTCCAATACAACATCAATCGTTGCTTTCAGTCAAGAGATGGAAAATTCCTGTAAAAAAAAAAATGCAACACACATGGTTTTAAACCACTGCCATCCAAGGATGCATCAGCTTTAAATAGTTTTCAAGGTAGCTAGTCAATAGATGATGAGGACTGTGGAGAGAGCATAATTGTGGTGATATTGGAAGACTGGAAAAAATGCGTTGAACGAGTGGATGATAACTAAGTTTCAGAAAGTTCTGTTCAGATGGAAGTAGATATATACATGGGGGTCAGGTTGGATTATGCTGAAGATCACCAGAGTGACGTGAAATGATGATGTGAAGATACCATGGTGTCAAGGTTACGTAGCACTTTATATCTCTACTATATCTATGCATATACTGAGTGAGGAGGTAAATTATGAGAAGAGATTCAGATTAGTGCTGCAAAATTAATTGTACTTTCATTTATTAAGAAATTTTTATAATATTGGGAACTTTGCATTATGTTATTCGTACATTACTATAGTCTGTTTTGCCAGGGGCTTCTCTTCCTTGACTCATTTATTATTATTATTTTAAATCCAGGGATGCATATTTCTCTGTACTTGATCTTGTGCTACCTCTATTCCCTATGAATGTCATCCATTATTATGACTTAGGTGATGACTCTTTAACCTCTACCGCAGTCCCTTTCTCGCCCTTGAGGTCTAGAGCTGTATATTCAACTGCTATGTGCCTGTCTTTGTCTCCATGCCCCACAAGAATCTAGATCCAGGATGCTCCAACTCAGTATATTATTTGATTATTCCTCAACCCCCAATTCTTTCTTCTTCCTTATTCTCCAAAGTTACTTCTCTCTTAGCTTACTCTTGTGTGTAGAAGGTTCAAAAGTTGAGAACCAGTGATGGATCCTAGATTTCTCCTTGTCCAGCATACCGAACTACACATCACAGTCTGCAAACTTTGTAAATATTTCTCAGAATTTCCTGCCTGTGCTACATGCCCATTTGCCTTAAATTGGTGTTTTAGTATCAGTCCAGATGTTTCAAGAGTTTTCTAATTGATGCCCTTGTGTTTCATAGTCCTACTGTCCCAAAACTATAATTGACAGCATTGCTTGTGTGATTTTTCTAAAGTAAAAATCTGATCTTATATTCTGTATGCCACTGAACCCTCAAAGGATTTCCCTTAAAACAAGTCCAAATTTCTCCTTTTTTCAAGATATGTCATTTATTATATTTTTAAAAATTTATTTATTGAAGTGTAGTTGAATTACAATGCATTAATTACTGCTGTATAGCAAAGTGACTCCGTTACATATATATATACATTATTTTTTATATTCTTTTCCATTATGGGTTATCACAGGATATTGAATATAATTCCCTGGGCTATACAGTAGGACCTTGCTGTTTATACATTCTATATATACTAGTTTTCATCTGCTAATGCCAACCTCCCACTGCATCCCTCCCCCAACCCCCTCCCCCTTGGCAACCACCAGTCTGGTCTCTATGTTCCTGATTCTGTTTTTGTTTCACAGATAGGTTCATTTGTGTCATATTTTAGAGTCCGCATATAAGTGATATCATATGGTATTTGTCTTTCTCTTTCTGACTTATTTCACCTAGTATGATAATCGGTAGTAGCATCTATGTTGCTGCAAATGGCGAGTCCCAGTTTCTTAGTATGAGTTGCAAGGCCCTCCGTTACCTGGTTCCTGCCTTTTGCTGTAAATTTATCTTTTATTCTTTTACCTCTTGCACTGCAAGTTCCAGAAATACTGGAAGACCTGTAGTTCCTTGAACACCATACCTATCGTTTATTTATTGATGCTCTTCTTTCTGTTAGAATCCCTTTCTCTCTTCTCTCTTGCCCATCTGCTTGGTAAATTCTCTCAGCTTTCACTAAGTCCTCTCCAAAGCTTTCACTGTGTGCTCTGACAATTAATCATCTCCTATTCATGTTGCCTATGTACTTTTATCTTTGAACTTCTCACCTCGCATGTGTTCATTTGCTTTGCATTTATGGTGTTATAATTATCTGTTCACTTAGTGGATTGTGAGGTCCTGAATGTAATAATGTACTGAGCACCAAGCATAATTTAGAATCTCAACAAATTTGGTAAGCATTTGAGCTAATGGTCTCTGGTGTTTTGGTGTGATATGTAAAAGGTAAACAAATGGGGTTTTAAGCTAGTTAGAGACTCTGTGAAACCGAAGTTTCACAAATGTACTAAACTACTAACAAAGGGGCACAGTGGAAGTACTATGTGCCCTACATGTGTGCCTGGAAATTCTTGTGTTTAGTAAATACATTCCAGTGAGGAAGCCTTCACGGGGAAATAAAAGGCATCAGCAAATGTGACTAACTGAAGAGACACATGTTCCTACTCTGGTGGGAACGATGCACATTTTCTGTGAAAAATATTTCTTGGAATGTTTTTAAAGCTAATTTTTAAGCTACTTAAAAAATTTTAGTGAAAAACGCACAAAATTTACCATCTTACTCATTTTTCATTATACAGTTCAGTAGTGCTAAGTATATTCGCATTATTGTGAAACAGATCTTCAGGACGTTTTCATTTTGTAAAAACTTACTATTTACCCGTTAAAGAACCACTCACCTTTTCCACTCCCACCCAGTCCCTGGCAACCACTATTCTAGTTTGTGTTTCTATAAATTTCACTATTCTAGATACACCACATAAATGGGATCATATAGTATTTGTCCTTTTGTGAGTGGCTTATTCCATATAGCATAACGTCCTCAAGGTTCATCCAATTGGTAGCATTTGACTGGATTTCTTTCTTTCTTTTTTTTTTTTTTTTTGTGGTACACTGGCCTCTCCCGTTGCGGAGCACAGGCTCCGGACGCGCAGGCTCAGTGGCCATGGCTCACGGGCCCAGCCGCTCCGCGGCATGTGGGATCTTCCCGGACCGGGGCACGAATCTGTGTCCCCTGCATCGTCAGGCGGACTCTCAACCACTGCACCACCAGGGAAGCCCCTTTTTTTCTTGTTTTAGGCTGAATTTTCTTCTGTTATATGCATAATATCACAATTTGTCTATTTATTCATTTGGACATTTGAGTTGATTCTACCTCTTGACTGTTGTGAATAGTGCTGCTGTGAACATGGATGTGCAAATACTTCTTTGAGACCCTGCTTTCAGGTCTTTTAAATTACCTAGAAGTGGCATTACCGGATCATATGGTAGCTTTAAAAATTTTTAAGGAAGCTCCACACTCTTTTCTCTGGTGGTTGCACTATTTTATAATTCCATCAATAGTACATAAAATTTCCAGTTGCTTCACATCCTTGCTATCATTTATTTTCTGGGGTTTTTCTTTTTCTTTTCTTTTCTTTTTTTTTTTGATTGTAGCGATTTTAATGGGTGTGAGGTGATATTTCACTGTGGTTTTAATTTGCATTTAATTTCTCTATCAACATTGAACATCTTTTCATATCCTTGTTGGTTATTGGTATGTTATCTATGGAGAAATGTCTATTTAGGTCATTTGACCATTTTAAAAACAGATTGTTTGATTTTTCTGTTGAGTTGTAGGAATTCCTTACATATTCTGGATATTAACTCCATATCAGATATGTGATGTACACAATCTTCTCCTGTTCCAAAGGTTGCCTTTTCAATTAAAAATAATTTTGATACTATTAAAAACAGATCTTAAGTTTCCTGAAGATGTATGCACCGTGGGTATTTTAGCAGACTGGTACTTGGCTGGGAGCCATGACTGTTCAGACGTGCTGTAGCTGCTTTGTTGTCCTGCATCAGGTGCTGTGACTATAGTCGGCTACTCTCACCTTCCCTGAAGCTCTCTAAAGTTCAGCTCACTGCAATACTTAAAGTGGATGCCTGTACAACTTAGGTTTTGCTATTAAAAAAATACATATAGATATAAGAAAGGAAGAAGGGGCCTTATATTGACATCCATGGCATTCATGGGCTGTGTAGGAGCCACGAGTGTGGAGATGGGGAGTGTGGAGAAAAGAAACTCCAATTCCTCTAATAGAACATTTGTCAAATCCTATCAATGTCATTTGTATTTGAAATTGAAATTATTTTCACTCTGATTTCTGAAAAATCATCTGATTTCCTTAGCTGTGCTGACTTCCCTGTCTCCTCCTGCCTTGTTTTCTTCTTCCTAGGTCTTGTGTCTCCATCCCAGGTGAACTCCACCCTGGTTTGCCTTCCTCTCGTCATTTCCTCTTGACTCTGCCGAGCCAGGGTTTATGTCCAGCCTCCTGTCTGACTTTCGGTCCACTTTCCGATTTCACTCAGTTTAAGTGAATGAGTTACCAGATTTAGAATTTATCGTTGCCACTGCCCCCATGCATTTTCCACTGTGTATGGTTTGGTCTGGTTTTGTTTTGGTGAAGAAAGAGTGTCTGGGAGTACAAGCACCTCCCTCCTGTCATCTTCTCACTTTATAAGGATTCCCACCTATGGCCGTCAGGGTTCAGACAGGAAAATACAAGCCACCGTATATACTCCGAGGATAAAGGGTTTCATGAAGGAATAGAGGCTTACACAAAGGTAGCAAGAACTGGAAGAGTAAAGGTCAGGGAAGATGACGTTGAAGTTCAGGAAGGTCCTTGTAGAGACCTCAGCCAGAAGCTCCCCAGCAGGTGGTTCTCAAGTGCTTCCTGAGAAATGGTGGCATTTCTGAAGCATCTCTGGGAAGCTACCACCAACTGTGTCAGTCTGCAACAGGACGGCATGTGATTCTCAAGAGCCCTCCAGGAGCCCACTGGGATGCCTCATTTCTGTCTGCACATCTGGCTGCAACTCCCTCTAGAGAAAATGGCCCCAGAGCCATGCTTTCCAAACCTCGTACACATGCTTCTCATGGGCAAACTCAAGTCCCATATAGAGAAATTAATTCTGGAAGATGTGTTTGCAATTCCTGGGATGAAAAAAGACCTTATGTGGTACATATATACAAATGGAATATTACATAGCCATAAAAGGAATGAAATTGGATCATTTGTAGAGACGTGGATGGACCTAGAGACTCATACAGAGTGAAGTAAGTCAGAAAGAGAAAAACAAGTATCGTATATTAACACATACATGTGGAATCTAGAAAAATGGTACAGATGAACCGGTTTGCAAGGCAGAAATAGAGACACAGATGTAGAGAACAAACGTGTGGATACCAAGGCGGGGGTGGGATGGATTGGGGATTGGGATTGACATATGTATACTAATATGTATAAAATAGATAACTAATGAGAACCTGCTGTATAGCCCAGGGAACTCCACTTCGCTGTACAGTAGAAACTAACACAACACTGTAAAACAACTATGCCCCAATTAAAAAAAAAAAAAAAAAAAAAAAAAAGACCTTAGACGAGTCTGGTAGCAATGCTGAGTTGTCCCAAACTGAGTGAAGAAAAATGCTGAAATGTGCCAAGAGTGCTGACAGCGTATTTAGGTAGCTTTAAGTTTTTTGCATCAATTTTACCTTAAAATATTCCCCTTCGACCCTTCGTTGGAACTTAGTGGCATTTATCATGTGCTTGCTAGTGATTTGGTTCACACTGTGTGTATTCTGTCTTCCCAACAAGATCCCAGGCTCCTTTATATCGGGACCATGTTTTGCCTCTCCATCACTCACCCAGCAGAGAACTTGCCCTAGTAGGCTCTCAGTAACTGTTTGCTGCTTGATTGATAACCCTGTATTTCTTTAGTGTTTAGACTTGCCCAGTGAATGTGTGTGTTAGGACCTACTGAAACGTCAGCCTGAGAAAAATGGACATCATAAAACAGTTCAAAATAGCAATGTAGCTGAATTCACAGTGAATGCCTTGAAAAATGTGCCATAAATTTATACTCAAAGAACATACATTAGGTGTGGTGTGTTCCTTTGTGAAACGTAAAGAGTAAGACTCGGTCTTCTAAAAATGCTCTTGCATTTCTGCATTTCCAGGAATACACAGACAGCAGAACCTAGAAAATGTGTTGAAACAAAGACAACGAGATTGGATGTTAAAAGCTCCACCTCTTACCACGACATTAATAAAAAAGCAAACTGAACAACCCCCACCAAAGGAAAACGAAGTGATGGAAGTTCAGGGCTCCAGATACTTGGTGAATTAGGAAGGGTCAAGTATAGGCTGCTATAGCGTAGAAAAATACTTGCCGGCTTAAGTAAGGTAACCGTCTAGAAGTGGTGGCCTGAAGAGACGGCAGGCGGAGGTGTTTCTGCCACTTGAAGTTATTCAAGGACCCGGAGTTGCCACACCTTGCTCTGCCATCCCTAGTGTGCAAGGTTGAGGTTGGTCTTCCGCCGTTGGCGGGTTTGGATCTAAAGGAATTGGAAAGCAGGGTGAGACATTTCCTATTAAGCTGGTGGCGTAGAAGGTGCACACCGTGTCCAGTCATGTTCTGCTGGCGAGTACTTAGATTTTTTTTTTATTGATGCAGTCATTGTGTATAAAAAAGCGTAGAGATTATGTGAGTTTTTAGGAAGATGTTGCCTTTTTTGGATAATTCCTTGAATATATTAAGCATTTTAGAATTTGGTGTCTGCTTCGGTGTTCATCAGCTAAAGATACTAGACTCCACAGCTAGTGTGTTGTGGTCTGAAGTTCTAAATGTTTTTGTTTTTTTACCTATGGAAGGAAGCCCATAAAAATACCTCTGACCATACGCTGCTGTTTATCCTTCCCTGAAAATGAATACTTAGGATAATTTTGTAGCCTATTCTCTTGTGTTCCTTTCATCTTTAAACTAGTTTTGGTGTTTGATTATGAATTTTAAAGTTAAAACATTTATAGAGATAATAGATTCACTCTCATTAGTGCTTAATACTGGGCAGAAATACTGATTTCGTTTATTGGTAATTGTATTGTTTATGTACAAAGGGGAACAACAATAAATATTTAAGTTTAGTTGATATATCTATAAACATGCCCTTAACCCTGGTGTCTGAAATAGTTAAAATAATTAGACATGGATTTTTCCTGTTAATGAAATCTAAATTTGTAACTAGTAATTATATGTGTAAAGTATGTAAGTTGAATTTCTTGTGTCTTAAAAAATATTTGAGGTAAATCGTCTTACCGTATAAGAATAAAAAACTGAGTATTTTTAAGAGATAACTGAAAAAGTAGAGAATGCTGAGCGGAGTCTGAAAAGGTTGGCGATGGGTCTGGAGGAACTTTAGGATAAATGCCATGTGACACATGATTTAAGGAACTAACGTGGGAAGAGAGGAAAGACTTGGTCTTCCAGTATATAATGGTTCTTAATGGTATTTATTTTTTGTTGCATGAGGTTAAACTTGGCTAATGGAAAAAGCTGAAGAAAGATAGATACCCTTTGGCTCACAATAAGAAAGTTTATCACCTCCCATATCACTACGTTATGGGACAGGAGAGCAGAAACTGAAGAAGCTGAGGCCAGGCGCTCTCTAGAGAGGATAAAGGCTTGGGATAATAACATCAGATGGCCCTGGTATTCTTTCTGACCATCAGATACTGGGATATTTAAGCATAACTGGACTGCTTCAGAGAGTTTTTCTGTTGTCTTGGGTGAGGCTACTTGGCCAAGAAGCAAGTTGAAATAGTTTGTGAATAATAGGAAATGAATTTGGGTGAAGATGTGCCACCCCAGCTGAAGGTTTCATCTTACTGTTGTTTTTGACAAAGGCAGGCAGAAGAAAGACTCACTGGCAACAGCCAGGATTTGAGAAAGTTTCTGCAGCATCTCGAAGAAAAAATCAAAGGGAACCCTTATGGAGCCAACAGTTGATCAGTGTCTAAACTGTAAGGAACTCTTTAGTACGTGAAGCTCTGCGTGCATTTGACAAAACCTGCCCAGAAACAGACTCTTGTCTGCCAGGAAGACTAAGGGCATCCTTAGTCAGTTTTGTATCATCATGAACAGAGAGAGTTTCAATCTCCCTGGGAGCCTCAGTCTAGTCTATGCGAAGGCACACATTTATTTATTTTTATTTATTTCTTTTGAAGATGAGTAGTAAGAATAACTTTATTTTTTTAAAACTTTTTTAGGCATTTTATTTTAAATGTAGCAGTGTGTACACGTCAATCCCAAACTCCCAATCTTTCCCTCCTCTCCACCCTTCCCCTCTGGTAACTATAAATTCATTCTGTAAGTCTGTGAGTCTGCTTCTGTTTTGTAACGAAGTTCATTTGTATCCATTTTGTTTAGATTCTGCATATTAGAGATACCATATTTGTCTTTCTCTGTCTGACTTGACTTAGTATGGTAGTCTCCAGGTCCTGAATGTTGCTGCAAATGGCATGATTCCATTCTTTTTAATGGCTGTGTAATATTCCATCATATATATATATATATATATATATATATATATATATGTACCACATCTTCTTTAGCCATTCATCTCTCGATGGATATTTAGGTTGCTTCCATGTCTTGGCTATTGTAAACAGCACTGCAGTGAACGTTGGGGTGCATGTAGCTTTTCGAACTGTGGTTTTCTCCAGATACATGCGCAAGAGTGGGATTGCTGGATCATACGGTAGCTCTATTTTTAGTTTTTTTTTAAAGGAACCTCCATACTGTTCTCCATAGTGGCTGTACCAATTTACATTCCCACCAACAGTGCAGGAGGGCTCCCTTCTCTCCACACCCTCTCCAGCATTTATTGTTTGCAGATACTTTGATGATGGCCCTTCTGACGGGTGTGAGATGATACAAGCACACATTTAGAATACAATTCTTTTACTTAGAATACATAATTGTATTCAGAAGTTGAGTTTCTTTAAGAAAATTTTATTTCAAACTGTCTAATTGACAGAATTTAGATGTTTGGAAATGAATTAAGTCTCATCTAAAACATGCTTCATTGAGCTCTTGTCTTCACTTATACAATGAAGATGAATAAATTTTGAAAGAAGAGTCGGTTTGCACTAGAGTTTGTCGCATTTAACTTACGATCTCATGAGTTATAGACCCATTTTTTTTTAACTATGGCCCGGAAATAAATGAGCAGAATTAAATATTTTAGTTATGTCTGATTTGGTACAACATTAGATGAGACATTTACTTGTTAAAGTAAATTTTTTCACAGATCAGACCTGTATTTTTTCCTCCACATAGGCCTATCGATACTCTTTTTTCAAGACCTATGTCAAGTTTTCTTTTCCATTCAGTAACAAAAGATTAAGTGCCAACAATAAACTAAGTTTTGCTAATTGTTAAAGAAAAAAATAAAATTCTGTCCTTGTAACAGTTACTGGCCATGTCTTGTCCACATCCCTACGGGCCTTAGCATTTTTGTGTTAACATGCAATGCATCTATTTTCTTTGGCCAGAGGATTTTCTTTTTCTTTCTTCTTTTGTACCTGAGCTTATTCTGTTTCTGAAAACAGTAGGTAGAGCCACTAGATATATTGTCACCTCCCAGGAACAATTCTCAAACAGTAACCAAGGACAGTTGGTGTATAAATACGTCAGCACCCTCTCCTTAAGGGGGCTAATTCAGAGTTCTTAACTTCTTCTGCATGGTCTCCCTGAGTTCCCAGAAGGATGAGCCTCTAGTTATCTGCAACGGTACCCAGAGTGATGACTTGCCCTTCATTGGCTTCCTTCTGTTCCTTTTCTCACTCTCACTCCCCTACTGATGTTTTCTGACATCTGTCTCCAAACCGTGTCTGCTTGAATCCTCGTCTCAGGATCTTTCTCAGGGGGAGCACAAAATAAGACTGCTCTGAAGTGAAAAGGCGGGAAGGTCACTTATTGGGAGACAGTTCTCCAGATTCTCCACGGTTCTCACATCGTAGCGAGTCTGTGAGTGGAAACACTGACTGCTTTGTTCTGGACTGTGATTTCAACTCTATTTGTGGAGGGGACCTTGGGGAAGATAGGCCTAGTGACTGCCCTGGAGCAGAGGGAAGATGTGTTTCATGTCTAGTACAATTACGATACCTTCCTTGAGGCGAAGGTCAGGCATGCTTATGACCCATTAGAAAAGATTCAGGCCCCTGAACTTAGGGTTCCTTTCCTGTGATGAGCCTCTTGTGTGTGCAAGCATCACCTGGTCCTCTTGACTTTGCCTGAGGAAACTGGGGCTTGCAGTATTATCACTCTGACTCCTATTGCTGTGAATAGTAAAGTTGTTTCTGACACAGGCATCTTGTGTCTTCTGCCAGCTCTGAAACTGTGGCAGGTTACCTTGTTAGCTTATAAGTAAGTACAATCTCAGACCCTTCAGACTTGATATACCAATACGAGGAAAAGCCTCACCATGTGGGAAGTACTTTTTTAGGAATCAAAAGTGCTTTACAGCTCTGAGTGAGAGAGAAAGAAATTTTGATAGGCATGGAAGAAGTAAAAATTAATAAGAATTCATGTTAAGGTATCTGAAGTAGGCTTTGAAAGGTCGCCAGGATGACCAAGTTTAAGACTGGTATTCCTAACTGGAAACCACACGAGGAGTTAGTTATAAATGCACAAGACATTTATGAAACATGGTAGAAACAAGAAATTAAATGTGAAAAATCGTTCAAGTCCAGATTATGATGTTATGGGTCGATGCGCCTTACAAAAAAGATGGGACTCCAGGAATCTTTTCCTGATCCGACCAGTTTAATGAGGTGTCATGTCTTCCTTGAACCTCAAGAACATCTTATTTTCTTAACTGTCTTATATATTCTGTGGGGTACCAAAGACTTACATAGTCTTTCTATCATTAGGATTGCAATGTCATAACATGGTAGGTATGGGATAAATTTTACGAGTGTAGTTCGTTGGCCATGTAATTAAGTGAAATTGTCATCTAACGTGAATCAAAAAAATTTTAGTCTACAGGTAAAAAAGACCCTAAATTATAATTTCATTTGAAAGGATTTTACGTTAATTGCTAAGCCAGGTTTCATTATTTGTGATTAATTATGTTTAAAACCATGATTTCCCCCCAATTTTTGAAGTATCCTTTTTTTGTACGGCTGTCATTTAATATTCTGTGAAAAACAGCGCAGCAAAAGACTTAAATAAGGCCTTAATTCCTAAGGATCTTGTGGTAGAAATTTTAAGTAGTTCTTGAGTGAAAGCTTGCACTGTTCTTTGTGTTCCTCCTAAAAATGCAAAGTTATTTTTAAGGGATTATCTTGGGAAGCACATTTTGACATGAGCTTTATGAGACGAGACAGAAAGTGGTTAGGAAGCTTTTTTTTTTTTTTTCTAATGAGACTTTGCAGAACTGTCTTTACATTTATCATCAACATTAAATAATTTGCTTTAAGCCATTTAGTCATCCAGTCTACAGGAAACACAGAGTACCACCTATGTATAGAGCGATTGGGCGATAGTGGAAAAAATACAAACATCATATAGAAGAGTGGTCGCTAGATTTCTTGCTTATGGGCCGAATCCAGCTCATTGCCTGTTTTGTAAATGTTATTGCAACACATGCATCCTCATTCATTTATGTGCCCTCTATGCCATTTTAACAGTGCCGTGACAGAGCTGAGTAATTGTGACAAAGACCATATCGCCCAGAAAAACTAAAACACTTATCTGCCCTTTACAGAAAAAGTGCACTGACTTCTAATAGAGAATGTATTTCAGTGTAGCAGAAATGTAAATGCCTAACAGAGATCTCATCCGTGTGAGATGATCAGACCAGGGAAAAGTACTTTTCATGTTTTGGATATTTAAAAAAAACGTTTTAAAATACCCGATAGGCTTACAAAGGTAATAATAATAATTTAAAAAAACCCAGCAAGTAATGGAAAGCTAAAGCTTTACTGTCCTGCAAAATGTTGAAGTCATTTCTTGTTAGTCTATCCACTTGCTGTTTCCTATTAAGTCCGTGGCAGCAATCCAGACGGGCGCTTTTGTGTTGCATTGTCTGGAACACCTGGCGAATTCCCAGGAGGGTGATAATAAAGCAATCATCTATGCTTGGTCCACCCTCCAGGAGCAGCAGGTAATAGGGATCTTCTGCTTTCACTTGAAAATTCATAACTGCACATTGGATTGTTACGAAATCTAAAATAAACCCTTTTCTGTAGTACCATTTTTACTTATAATTTACATTTCAGTCACTTTCACCTGGCCTTTTCCCAGTAATAAAAAAAAAAAGTCTACAACTCAATAATTCCCATCAAGAGGTTAAAAAAACCCTATGGGCTTATGTGTTGTTCTCTGCTGAATTTCAAATCGGAGACCAGAGCTGACCAATACAGTACTGTCAGCGGGAGGATTCCATCTCAATAGGTGTAGCTCTTACAGCAAGACATACCAGTTCTGGGTTCTTTGTAAACCCATGCAGACCGGCAGCCACAAATTCACTGTGACTTCAGTGGAGACCAGAGTCCCCCCTGCTTCCCAAGTTGTTTTTCCTCTGGTTATCCTGCAGCCCGTGAGATTGTCACACTGTTCATTCACTGGGTCCAGCCAGTAAGTCCCTCACTGAATGCGAACATGGTAACTGGCAATGATAACAAATTAAACCCAAATAAACCATGAATGTTTTGTTGAAATCAATTAGATTAGTAGAGTCCTGAGGTGAAGGGTACATTGGATGACGAGTGAGATGATGAAGCAGTTGGATTATGATGAGGGGGGGAAGATCCAGCCTGCGTCTGGTGTCGCTTTGTGCAGCCCTGAAAGCAGAATGCCTTCCTAGAGCGTCAGAGACTTGGGCGGGGGTGTAGAGGCATTGGCAGGAAAGGGAGCAAGTACGTGGGAAGGAAGCAGTCCTGTTTCACTGTTTTTGTCCGGAGTTTATTTATAACTAATGCTGGGAGTGTCTTCAGCCCACCCACTTGGAATCAGGCTGGCAAGAACAGATGCACTAACAATGGGTCTTTGGGGACCAAAATGATCGCGTCATCCTCCCATTCTCTGAAGTTTCAAGCACCTGCATCTATGCATCACGGGTTTGGGGTTGCTTCTGGTATTAGCTCTTCCTGCTGGTGTACCAACACGTATGTTGGGATATTCAATTTAGAAAGAAAGGACGACTTACTCTTTTATATTCAATTTATGTAAGAACAATTCACCGTGCAGTAGCAACTCTCAAAGGTTTATGGTACCGCATACTAGTGTGAACGTGAGACCTCCGGGCAGTCACCTCTATCTTTATCTGGACATTGAATCTAACAACACCCGATTGTATTGCTATGTGAAAGAGTTTGCTGTTGGCTATGATGAGCCACATTACTGAGTTCAAGCTAAATAATTCTCACACCGAGTGAGGCACATCTTCAATCAGAAAAAGTTGATAATCCCATCGAAACATTGGTTCAGTTATTTTTTAATAGAGAATCAACTTGTAATGCTCTATGCAGATGCTATGTACCACAAGTAGGCTTTGTTGCTTTGCCTCTGAAAATTTTCATTTATTTTCGTTCCTCGTATGAAAGTAATATTTCTGACATTTTCTTGTTATTTGCTCATTTAGAAAAATTCAAACGTACGTCTATTTTTCCCCCTTGGGACATTTTCTGTTTGAAATATAGAATTCCTTTCAATTCAAGTTCTTCTATTTGAAGATTCTTGGTTCTCCTGCATTCTTGTAACCTTGGCTCCAAGGTAGCCTTGTGGTAGATGAAAGGAGATTCTTTTCCTATATGCAGCTATATGTCGTCTATTCACCATTTTCTTTTGTATTATGTAAGTTATCTTTAGTTTGGAGAATGCAATGAAAAGTTTTACAACTCCAGGCAAAAGTGACACAATGGTTAGTACTGAAAAACTAAGGGGGGAAATGGTGGGAATATATTTCAGATTTATTTGCTGTATGGTATAGCCAGATTTCTTTAGCATCTGTAGTTTTGACAATTAAATGGTCTTGGGAATATTTTGAGACTGTTCTTTGACAATTAAATGGTCTTGGGAATATTTTGAGACTGTTCTTTGACAATTAAATGGTCTTGGGTATATTTTGAGACTAAATGATCATTTGTCTGAGGCTTTGAATCCTGCCTAACATTGATTAAGTGAATCTAGGAGTAACCTTAGTGCTATGAAAAAGTGAAAATTGTTATTGGAAAATTAAGTGATGTTAGAACATTCAGAAATTTTACTACACGGATGTCAAGAAGTAAGTAGCTTCATGGAATGTATTAACATAGGGAACGACTCTGTTACGTTGTCACAGATTTTAAATTAGGTCGGACATTTCTCTCTACCTTTCTTACCCTTTCTTGCTCTGACACATCAGGAAAATTATTTGCGTGAATGAAAAAAAGTGTTGGATCACTCTTTACCTTTAACATTTCTTAAGTTTGTGTGATAAAGCACCCTCACCGAAAATGGGTACTCCTGATGTTATGTCGTTTATGGATGCTGTGATGAGTTCTTTTCAGTTACGGTTCTAGCAGTGACCATAGGTTAAGGTCACATCCCTGTAAGCAGGGTGTGGCGTCTCCCTGATCACAGTCCTTGAGTCAATACCTGAAAAAGACCTTGATCCTCAGGTAGGGAAAAAAGATTCTGAAGGAGATGGGAGAAGGAGTTCCTGCTGATCTCCAAGGCAGTCTTCCCTGAGTTGAGACAGTGAGGAGGGTAGCCATGGAGATACGCAGTGATGGCTCTGCCAGAGTCAAGGTGGATGATTGAAGGATGAAAATGGGAGGGGGTCTAAATCCTTTGGCCATGTTTGGTTTTATGTTACTCTCGACCTTTATTGTCATAGTTAAGTCTCGTGTAATGTTTCAGATTTGTTTCATCTAAGATAGGGCATATCAAGGAAAGGTTTCTGGGTCGTCATTTTGAGTACATGGTGTTGGCAGCCATGAAAAGTAATCTCTCGGGGATGGTACAATTAAAAAGAAAAGTCACGGTTTTGAGGTAGGGCTTCATTCCTCACATAGGTTTATTTTTTTGACACCAATCTTTGTAAATCTCATTCTGTTTTATTGCAGAAGTTTTGTGTTTTCTTTTAAACTCTTAACCTCCGATGTTTGGAAAGGAAGTATGCCCCCAAAGAACCATGCTGCCATTCAGCATAGCTTTAAGAATAATAGTGTATCAGGAATTGGGAATACAAAATCCAAACCCTGTGGCTCTTGCCCTGAGGTGACATGGTAGGTTGAAAATGGCCAAGAATTATTTGCAACTTGTCTCATAGGGAAGTGGAGTCTATTTTGCAACCCCTTGATTTTGGGCCTGCGTGATGACTCGCTTTGACCAACAGAAGGTAGTGAAAATCATATGGGAGTTCTGAGCCTTGAGGTCTTGAGTTTCCGTGTTGTGTGTGTGTCTCTCTCAGGTGACAGTTGTCTTTTGGCTACACGTGGCCAAGACCACTACCAGCCTCTACTGCCAGCAGCATACATGTAGCCACCTTAGTTATTACAGCCCCAGTGGAGCTGCTAGACAAGCAAAGCGTAGACACAGTGGACTTTTATTCAGCCTTAAAGAAGGCAGTGCTGACATTGGCAACCCACATGGATGAATCTGGAAGACATTATCCTAAGTGAAATAAGCCAAACACAGAGTGACAGATACTGTATGATCTCACTTGTATGTGGAACCTAAAATAGTCAAATTCACAGAAGCAGAGAGTAGGATGGTGGTTGCCAGGGGCTGGAGGGTGGAGGAAATGGGGAGATATTGGTCGAGGCACAAAGATTCAGTTATGCAAGATGAATAAGTTCGGAAGATCTATACCACGTGGTGACTGTAGTTAACAGTACTGTTGTATGCTTGACATTGGCCAAGGGGGTAGATCTTCAGTGTTCTGACCACACGTGCACCCCTTTGCATGAATGCAAAGAGCCGTCTCAGGGGAGACCAGCAGCAGAACTGCTCAGCCAAGCCCAGCCTAAAACGTGGCACGTTATTTGTAAGCAAATAAAATGCTTTTTTTCCCCCAGTTACTAAGTTTGGGGACAGTTTCTTATGATCAATATATAACTGATACAGAAGATAACTTTTTCAAAATGGAAGGCAGACTTGAAAAACAAACACGTGAATTATAGTATTATGTGCATTATAATAGGAATGCATACGTGAATGTCCATATGCCCTTTGAAACAAGTTTGATTGGCATCCTTCTCTTCTCAGGAGCCTCTCAGAGCCTGGATACCTGCCCTTAACTCCAGTCCCCTGAGTCTATCTTACGTTGCACGATTTCTGCTTTCAGTCTGTTCCTGGACCCCCATGTACCCTCAGCTATTTTTGTGGGCTTCATTTTGTGTGTTCTCCCCCTACGTGTCGACATTCTTCAAAACTGTGTACTCACCTGTTCTGTTTTCATTCTGGAAATTTCTAGATTTGTCTGTGAGCTTAATCTATTACGTTTATGCTGAAAATCAAAATTCTCTGTAGTCTATAACTTATCCAAATATAGACCTTTTAACTTGATTGCCTCAAAGTCATGATAAATTCAAGATACCTATAAAATACTAGTTAATACTTAGTGCTTGCTCTGAGTCCATACAGTTGAATTAGAGAATCTTAATTCATTAATTCTCATAGCAACCCTTTGAGGCAGGTGCCAGTATTATCTCCGTTTAGAAATGGGCTTCAAGGAGTCACGGAACGTTCTCGAGTGTTGCATCACGTTGCGTGATCCATGGGTTGATGGAGCATTCTTTTGAGCCTCTGCATCATCATTTGTGTGCTCTCCCAAGTCAGGAAACGGGGTCGGCCGGGGGGACGAAACCAGGTACACTTAATCAGTCAACAAGTACTTCTAGAGTCTCCCTTGTATTTTTTGCCACCTCTACTTTTCCACTGCCATTGTCCAATTTCAGGTCCTCATCTCCTGTTTTCTGGACTCTCTGATCATCTTACTGGCTTCCCTGTCTCTGGTCACAACCCTACTGGTATAGCCTTCCTACTACGAGCAAAGTGATCTTATACCAACACACGTCCAGTCACACACATTTCCTGTGGCTCTTCATCGTCTGTTGGATAAAATTTGAAGCGTCTTTTTTTGGCGTCGGCGTCTGTGCCAAGGCTTTTGCTGGTTTATTACTGCTTTAGAAGAGGAGCCGTATATTTTTGACTTGTTTAACTACCTAGCTGTCCAGATCGTCGTCTCTCCCTGCTCTGACAGTGTGGGATTAAGCTGAGTTTTCAACATGTTCTGTCGGGGCTCTGTGCGTTTCCACATACTCAGAATCCCCTCTCTCTACCACTACCGCCCCACCACACACACCTCCCACTCCCACCGTCTCTCCACAGAGCTTCTAATTCTCTGTCAAATCTCAGGGCGAATGTGTCCTCTTTCCTGAAGTTTTCTCCCTAGGTCCTCAAGCAGATGTGGATGTTTCCTCTGTTAACCACTAAGTATTTATGTACTATCACTTAAGACCACATCTGGTGGTATTAACACTTTTAAGTTGGCTTATTTATTCTCTCTACTTCTGGGAGACAGGGACATGCTTTTAGCACATCTGTGTCTTGAGCATAAATTACAGCACCCAACACAGAGTAGGCACTTGTTAAGCGTACACAGAATGAAGGAGGAATGAAAATTCAATTTCGTGGCAATAGGAGCTCCTAGATCCTTTCCGTCCTAGCTCATTGCCTACTCAGATACTAATTGTCATTCCAACGATTTCTGTGACTCCATAGGAAGTGAGCACGTGTGTGTGCACATCCAAACGCGTAGGTGGTGCAGCAGGGTCTGTAATTCACCAAGGAAATATCAGTAGCTGTAATGTTACAAGCAATTGTAAGTGTAGCAGTTTTATGTAGGGCAAAAGGCAATTTGCAAGCTTTGGATGATACATTTCTAATAAAAGGCACTGTGATCATTTCTACAAGATGATGAGACTTTTTCCCTAGGCCTTTTTACTTTGACCTCAGGGTTCACTGCATCTGATAAAAGGCAATAAAAGGGCAGACTTTGAAATAATCCCCACGAAGGAATTTTAGGAGATGAATAGCAGACCATGTCCTGAACAGGAGGTTAATTGCTGGAATGCAAAGCATCCTGTGGGAAAATGCGGCTTGGAGGTGTGATCTTTTAACTGTGGGGTGCTAAAATCCCGGCTTGTCATCAGATAGTCTAATCACATGCTCTGTACAAGAACTTCTTTATCAAGAAGAATTTGAAATCCTCTAATTAGCTAGGATTGTAAAAGCAAACCGAAAATTGGGATGTCAAAGGTCAATACAAATAAAAGCCAGACCAAACAAAGCCTGGATGAAGAGGAAGTAAGAATCCCAGGATCAGAGCATTCACAAAGAGCTAATTAGCAAAGTCCAGTCTTTAAAATAACTAAGGCAGCAATTATAAATAATTACAATGAATAGAGCTTCATGGTTGTGAGGGGTTAAAAAAGCATGACTTTGTATTTCCACAAGTAACTTCAACAACCCTTGAAATTCTTACGTCAAAAAGAAATTATAAAGCTGAATCATGGCATTTTTATCCATCAGCACAACTTTTGTATTAAGGTGGTTTGACTTTTAAAATATTCTTCATGTTTATTTGTGGGTTTTGCAATATGGCATAGTCGATTTTTTTATGGTGTCAAATCCCATATATTCAAAACCATTATCGCCCTTGATCAGTCCTCTAGGTTGCCTGGGAAGCTTTCTGCTCCATCCTTTCCCAACATGTGCATCTGCTTAGCCTCTATCATGAATATGAATTCTTTTCCTTCTTTAGAAGTTTGTTTAAGGAGGAAAACAGAAAATTTCCAAATTTATGTAATGACTTCCTAAGCAGACTCGTTATATTCAAATTTATGCTTGTTCTCTCCCAACCAGAGTCTTTACGAAAATTGTTACATAAAATCCTTGAGAGGTTCTTGCAACTATCTTTAGCCGAAGTACCAGTGATCTTTGCGCGCTGCCCTGTTGCCAGTCTGGTCCAATCGCCAACCTCCATTGCCTGCAGGCTGGCCCTCCAGCTTCATTTCGTGCTCTGTAGTATCAGCGCTCCACTTAGCAGCCAGAGAGCTTCTCTGGTCACAGCCCTCGGTGGTCTCCTGTCTCTCTGTGACCTGTGAATTCATCTCCTAACTCTCTTCTGGATATAGCCACGGTGTCCTTTGTACTTCCCCCCAAGACGCTCACCTCGTCTGGCTTCGGGATTTTCGCACTGACGATTCCCCTGCCTTCAAACAGCCCTTCACAAGTATCCTCTTGACTTGTTTCTTTACTTTCTTCTTTTTTCTGCTGAAATATCTCCGTATGAGTGAGGACTTCACTCACCCACTCTATATAAAACAACAACAACAAGAAACACAGTTTCCCATCTCTAACCTGGCTCTTCCTGTATCATCGTGTGCTTTATTTTTCTCTTGTGCATTCATTCCCTCCTAATAAACTACATATACATTGATATTAATTTTATTCCCTTTCCACATGGCGGGAGGATTTTATTCCTGGTAAATAATAGGTGTGCACTAAATACTTGTTGAAATCTTCTGAGTGAATGAAAACGCTGTGAAATTGTTCCTCTTTTTTCCTCTGGCTTGGTTAAACTTCAATTTTCACTCTCCAAGAGCTAGTTTTTCTGGGTTTTCTCAGCACTGGGAGAATGCAGAGCTCCCTTGCATCTACAATAAGCATGACATCCACTCTGCTGCCTACTGTCCTGGTGAGATGTGAGGTCCATGTGGGCAGAGGCCATAGCTGCACACCCCACACTAACACCAGTGCTTTTCAGAAAGCTGGGCACATTTTTGGTCCTTAATATTTCTTAGTAAATGACAAAAATTTGTTAAAATATTCTGGAATAATTCATGATGTATGTTATGTAGAGTAGGAGTTACAGAATGGTATGCATTATATGATAAAACTCTTATACAATAAAATTGGAAACCAGAAAGCATCCTATATCTTCACATTTGTTTAGTGTGTTTCTATAGGGGAAGCAAGGATGTATTACTTACTGGTTACTAGTTTGCAATGTGTAACACAAGAAAGTGAATTGGAGAAGGCAGTGGGGAGGCCATTAATTATGTTGTAGACTCTTCAGAGTTTTTGAATCATATAACAAGCAACTATTCATTCTGTAAATTAAATGGCTGGGAAAAAATCTCTAGATGTAACACTAATACAGAGCTTGAAATAACTTAAAAGCTTATTCTTCTCACTGCTTTCTAGAAAGTATGTCAAAGACATAATAAAATTACAATATCAATAATGTAGACAATTAGTAAGAAATGCCAAAGGCAAATCAGCATTTGCAGCTACAGAAAATCAGTAAAGATAAAATGCAAGATGATATTTTGTTGAATTTGGATATTAAATATATTTTTTCCCTACTGGTATAAGGAAGAAATTTGCTTAGTGACATAGTTTGCTCTGCCCTTCTATGCCTTGATGTCCTGGCAAACTTCCACTGCTTTCAAAGCTGAGCTCCAGTGATTTTCGGAGAGGTGTGTCTGTTCCATTAGGGATAGCTATGCCCTCTGGTGCATATTCTCATTTAATGTCTATCTCACACCATTGTAGCATGTCCTATATACAGGCACAGCTCCGTTATAACAATAGCATATTATATTTGTGTTCATGACTATTAATACTAGACTTTAACCCCTTAAGGCCAAGCGTATCATCATTCTATTTCTGTATGCGCAAAGTCTAATCCAGTGCCTGGAAGCAGGAAACGTTTAACGTCTGCCGATTTACCGTATGCAGTATGTGGTCTGTGTTGCTGTGGAGGTAACTGAATAACATGGTGCACATTTAGTTCTCCCTGAAGTAACGAAAGGAGACGTTAAACCTTCTCCATAATCTAGATACAGCGGAAAATTAGGACTAAGAAGCGAACTTAGAAGCTGTTATTCTGCATGTGCTAGAACAAGCTCTCCTTGTAGTGATGGAAAAAAAAAGCCTGTTCTAGGTCTTTGGCACTGTGGCTTTCATTTTCCACATTTTCCCCACTCCAACCAATTCAGTGCCAAAATTTGCTCTCAAAGTCATAGAAAGTCATCAGTGGGGATTTGATGATGTTATCTGACATCCATGAATTTTCTTTGTAAGATTCTCAGGAGTAGAAAAATTTTTTTCTACTTTAAAAGACAAACAAGGAAGTGATTTTTCCTGATTGTGATGTTTTAAATCCCCTGTAGCATAATTACATAATAGAATTACAGATAGCATTCTGGTCTTCATATGACATAAAAAGAAAAACTGTCACAAAAGCATATCTCCAAACAGTGTAGAAAATTCATGAGTCATGCATTCAATTTGAATTATCCCACACACTATTTTGGTCTCAGATATAACAATAAATAGATCAAGTGCCTGTTCTCATGAAGCTTAACTTTTAGAGTGGGGTAGTAAAAATAAATAGCAGTGTGTCACATGGGATAAGTCTAATCAAAGAAAAATAAATCAGGGGATATAGAGAGTGATCGGATGGGAGGCGGGAGAAGATGTTGTTGAGTGTAATAGCACAGACTTGCGTTCAGATTTCGAGGTGTCGTTTTGGTGGGACAAGGAGTGGGATTATTTAGAAAAGCTGAAGGAGTACCCTCCTTCGGTTCAAGAGGCTAAAGCGTTGAGGCGTATATAGATCCTTTATGCCACTAATACCAGAAATGTGATTGTAGTACAGGCATACCTGTTTTTCATTGTATTTTACTTTATTGCACTTAGAAGGTTCTAACTTTTTACAGATTGAAGGTTTATGACAATCTTGCATTCAGTAAGTCAGTTGGTGCCAATTTTCCAACAGCGTTTGTTCACTTTGTATCTCAGTGTAACATTTCGGTAATTCTCACAATATTTCAAGCTTTTCATTGTTTTTGTTTTGGTGATCTGTGATCAGTGATCTTTGTTACTACTAGGACTTGCTGAAGCCTCAGACGATGGTTAGCGTCTTTCTAACAATAAAGTGTTTTTTAAGGAAGTTACGCACCTTATTTCTGTAGACATAATGCTATTGCCTACTTCGCAGACTACAATATAGTGTAAACGCAACTTTTATACACACTGGGAAACCAAAGCGTTTGTGTGGCTCACTTCATTGTGGTGGTCTTGAACTGAACCTGTGAATGCCTCTGAGGTACGCCTGTGTACTTCTAGGCGTTGATATGTTACACCAACATGCCCTGATATCAGAACCCAATTTTTAAATTTGATTATTAGGAAAAATAAGAAATCTATTATTTTAGGTCACAGGGAACCAAAGTTCCTTTTAGTTCTTTATTTGCCACATTTATTTTGGTGGTCTGTGGTTAGGGCTCTACAAGTTTAGGATTGTGTCTTCTTGGAGAATTGACCCCTTTTTCCTTGTGTAATTTTGGTCACATGTTGAAGCTCTGATCTCCAGTACCCCAGAATGTTACTATATTGGGGGATAGGGCCTTTAAAGAGATGATTAATGCATAAGGGGTCTATTAGGTGGATCCTAATCCAATCTGACTGCTGTGCTTGGAAGGAGAGGAAATTTGGACCCAAAGAGAGGCATGAGAGATGCAAACACACAGAGGAAAGACCATGTGAGGACACAGTGGGAAGATGGCCCCAATAGAGAAGGCCTCAGGAGAAACTAAACCTGCCAACATCTTTATCTCAGTCTTCCAGCCTCCAGAATTTCTGCTGTTTAAGCCGCCCTGTCTGTGCTATTTTGTTATGCTTAATATGCTGTGGGCTGAATTGTGTCTTCCAAAATGTGTATGTTGAAACTCAAACCCTCAGTGTGGCTGTAGTTGGAAATAGGGCTATAAAGAGATGACGAAGGTTAGATGAAGTTGTAAGGGTGGACTCCTGAGCCAATAGGGTTGGTGCCCTTATAAGAAGAGACAGCGGCAAGCAAGCTTTCTCTCTACCCTCACCGAGGGCACAGCAAGAAGGTGTCTACCTGCAAGCCGGGAAGAGAGCTCTTACCAGGAACTAAATCTGCTAGCACCTCGATCTTGGACTCCCCAGCCTCCAGAACTATGAGAAAATTTCTGTGGTTTAAACCACCCTATGTCATGTTATGGCAGCCCTAGAAGACATACACATTTCTAGCAAACTAATACAAGAATGCCCCCCTCTTTCTTACTGCTTATATTTCTTGCTCTGAAGACTACTTTGTCTTACACTAATAGATACTCCACCTTTCTTTTTATTAGTGTTAGGATGGTATACCTTTCTCCATTTCTTAACTGCTAACCTACTGGAGTCTTTTTATAAAGTGGGTTTCTTGTAGACAACATTTTGTTGCATAACTTTTGGGGTCCTTTTGAACCTATATTTTAATTGGCACACTTAGACCATGCACATTTGAAGTGATTATTGAAATACTTGGTTTAATATCTACCAAATTTGTAAATCTTTCTATTATTTGTCTCCCACTCGCCTTAAACCCCATTTCCTACCTTATCTGGTTTTAACTGAGCATTAGTGCAAGTCCCTTTTATCTCCTCTTACTGTACCAGTTATGCCGATTTGAAAAGAACAGTGATTCTCTTAGTGTTTAAAATATACATTTTAAACTGATGTGAATCCAGCTTCATGTGTAGTCCAAGAATCTTAGAGTGCTCTCAATTTCTCCCTCCCCTTTCTTGTGACATTGCTGATTCTTGGCCGTGGCAAGAGCAAGGATGAGCCCTTCAAAGGCATTCTTCATCTCTGTTATAGTGCTTTGACTTGGAGCATTTCCTTTTGAGTCTTCCATATAATTCCGATCTTTCTGCAGATACTGTCTGCCTGCTTTTGCTACTTTTTCCGTTAGTCTTTTGCATATTCATAGTATATTTATCCCTGAAAGATAATTCCAACACATGTGTCATATCTGGTTCTGATGATTTGCTTTGTCTCTTCAGACTGTTTTTTCTTTTGGCATGGCTTGTACTTTTTTTGTTGAAAGGTGTACATTTTGCATTGGGTGATAGGAACTTAAGTAGTTCTTCAGTGTGAGGATTTATGTTAATCTGTCTAGAAGTTGGCCCGTTTAATGTTTCGGTGGCTGTAGATGGCAGAGCCTTCAAATTCTGGTGGTGTCCTTGTTTTTGTTTCTTCTCTTGACTCTGGGTTTCCCTAAATACTGCTGCTCAGAGAGAAGCGGTGTAATGAAGCTCTTTAGCTGGAATTCACTTTTACTGTGCTGAAGCCTTGTCGGTATGGTCACAAGGTGTACAAGAGGAGGAGTGCTGTGAATTCTTCCAGTCTTTAGGCTTTTAGTAGCTCTGTGTCTTTAGATCTGTGGTCCTAAGAGATACTTCTACAATGGTATAGCTGTTTTCCACCTTGCCTCCTACTCCCTTTCCTGGTTGCAGCCTTCCTAATCTATTTTCTTGAAGCCCTAAACCCTGTTGACTCTATTTCCCCCTCTTAGGTTAGACAGGAAGGCTAGAGGGGGCTGGAGTGGGGGCCTTATCCAGCTTCCCCCAACTAGATAAGGGTCTGGGAAAGTCCTTTCCACTGGAAAGTAGGTCTTTGCTGTGGACAAGGTGCTGGGTTTATTTAATAATGATTACTCTTCTCCTCTTTCCATAAGAACCAGGAGGGAATTTTTTTTGAATCTTCATCATGAGAACCAGGAGGTACAGCCCATAAAAGTGTGGGAGCACCCCCCCAAGACTGTGGGCCCCTGGAGTTTTTCACTTTCATGCTGGTACACGAATTAGTCAAAAGTACCATTTAAGCATTCCTAGTGTTTTTTAGTTCTGGTGGCTTCAAGTCCAGGTACATGGATATCAGCTGTGTTTCTCTGGATGTTCCTTTCTCTGTAGATTTAGGGAAGCAGATTTCCCTGTAACCTGCTTGAATGGGTCCAAAAATGTCACTGATTATCACTTGTCCGGTGTTTTCTTGTTGTAAGGACAGGAGTGATGATTTCCAAGCACATTAACTTTTGGAACTGAAGCCATACATCCAAACACAATCTTTAACCTGGCTAAAGATTAATATAATACAATTTCTTATCCATAAGTTTGTAAAAATTAGGAAAATTTTCACTGTAGTATTGATAGGTTGATCGGGTAAAGCGACAACTGAGCACAGATCTGAGGGACATCAAGGAGGAAACCATATGGACGTTTCAGGGGGATACTCCAGTGAGGGATCCCAAGGTGGTCATATGCTTGGTGTGTCTGATGAACCGTAAGGTAGGCAGGGTGTTTGCGGGGAGTGAGAGCAGCGTGAGGGAGATGAGGGATGTATCCTAGAGGTTTCTGAATGGTAATGAGAATGAGATAGGGAGCTATTTAAAGATTTTGTAGGGAGCAGTGACATGATTTGTCTAAGAGTTGAGAAGAGATACTAGTACTACCTGAAGAATAAACTACAGAGAGATTATTTGGGAGACTGGTCCAGGTGGAATGAGGTAGTAGTTGAGTTAAGCATAGATAAGATCCTGTGTGTTTTAATTAACTTGCTGTATCTCCATTGAGTTCTTGGGCCCCTCGCTCCCCTGCATGTGGCTTGAATGGTACATAGAAGCAATAGCCCGCCTGCTTCTGCTCAGGTGGCCACGGAAATCTGTTACCTTCCTAGGTTTGTCCATAGGCAGGCGGCTTTGGTTGTGTATCAAGTCAGCAACTCCAAGAAACGCCATAGCCTTTCTCCTAGAATTGTCTAATCACAGGACAATGCGATGGACTCATTTAAAGCAAGTATGAACAGAAAAGCCAAGTAAAATTAAGTAATGTTACAAGTCAAAAAAAAAAAAAAAGAATAGATAACATTCTGGATATATCACAGCTGTAAAGTAGAATTTTTAAAATGGACTAGATGAAGTCGTGGGAGAAATGAGTCGAGAATGATTCCAAGCTGTTCGGTTCTGTGAGCTCACACTTACCCTCTGGCCTCTATTCAGCTGTTACATGTGCTCCATCATCCACAGAGAGAATACGCTGGAAAGAGGATGGGCTCTCAAGACAATTTGCACGGGAGTCCTTCACCCGAATCAGAGGTAATATAGCATATTGGTCCAAAGGTTCTGGAGGCAGACAGCCTGGATTCAAATCCCAGCTCCGACAGTTACTCACTGTGTGATCTTGGGCAAGTTTCTTAACCTCTTAGAGCCTGTTTCTTCCTCTGAAAAAATGGGGATACAAATAATACCTACCTCGTAGGGTTGTAGCAGAGGTTATATGCCTTAGTGCAGTGCTGGGTCCTTAGGAAGTGAAACCATTAAAATTTGTACTATGATTAGAGGTCTTAAAATATATTGTTTATTACGTACTTTCCAGGCACTTTACAAATATCATCTCATTTACTCTTCAAACTAATTATGAGCCATTAGTTGTCACTATTCCTGTTTTATACATGAGGAAGCCTGGGCCCAAGGTAGCCTGAAGGACTACCTGCCCTCACTACATCAGGCCCAGTGGAGTAAAGGATTTTGACATTATTACCCATTTTCAGTTCTCTACATCCCACCCACACCCATGAAGATAGTGCATTTATTAATAGTGACTTCCATTAGCACATGTAGTGTTCCTGCTTTTCTACTGACTGATACAGTAATTAATGCCAGAACAAACCAGGAAACTGACTCTCAAAGTTGAATGCTGGGATTGGGTTGTTCACATACTTGACGAGCTCATGGATGACCTTCTAACTGGAATAAAAGAGCCAGGGTATTACCCAGCATAGTGACATCTCTGTTTCTCAGATTCTCACTGTCCTGGCCTGAGGTTGGTGTATTGATGCAGCTGGAGAGCGAGGTGTCCAGAGAACCAGTGACAGTGACGCTTGGACGCTATGGTGACCATGTTGACGGGAAAAATTGGAGAGTGACTGGCTTCTAGTGGGTCATAGAGCACAGAGCACGCACAGACAGGGGAAGAGAGAAAATGAGAGCTGTGAGGGTCTAAGGAAGCAGGTCAATTGTTGGAAAGGATGATGGCTTCTGAGAAGTCCTTCATCTCCTGTAATTGCAGGACACATACCCCAGCGTCAAACCAGAGACCTGAGAGTGAGAGTGGCAGAGTCAGAGTCAAGTAAATGTTCACACCCCACACAGGTGGGGAGAAGCGGGATGCCGGCAGATGTCAAGAACACAGGCTGAGGACTCTGTTCCCCTAACCCCTCTGCATCTCCCCTGGTGGCAGAGGCAGGCCCCCCACGTCCTGCCTGGGGAACCGTCTTTTACATCAGATCTCCTGTAATGGCTGTACCTGGGGCAGATTCCTCACAAGGGATGGCAGGTGTCTGTGCTACCTGTTCCACTACCGTTCATAACCTCCAGGTCTATAACTAGGATTAATTCCCAGTGTAGGGATCATGGACAGTTAGTACAAGTCTTGATCCAAGAGTAGAACACCTGTACAACCAGAAAAGATATTGCCATTACGTATTGTCACGATGACTCTGTAGCATCTTGTGTAAAGATACTTAGAAACCAAAAGAAACCCTCCTTGGTTCTCTGACCCCTGGAATAGGAGCTATTCTGATAGAAATGGGCAAGGAGCCCTTGGGCGTGTTTCCGTGTTCCATCAAGGCAATAAGCCAGAAGCGATACCATGCTTCCGAGGCAAAGGAAGAGATTGGTGTCATCGTCTAAGGCTGCTGAGATGCAGGGGTTCACTTCCTACCACGTTCCCACCACAGTCCCAGTTTTAAATTGCTTGTTTGGACACAGCAAAAGCCAGATGGATGAGGGAGAATGACAGGAAATTATTGCAGACTTAATCATGGTCTTATCAATTGTAGCCAGATTTCTGGACGTGCTGTCTGTACGCTAGCAAATCAATAGAGCCTCTGGCACCTGGTATTCAGCTCTTGATCTAGGAGATTCTTCTTTGCCATTGTTTTCAGTAAGGAAAGCAGAAGCAGGGACAAGGCCGTATCTTAACAGCTGCAGAGGTGAGTCCACCCTTCTACTCGCTGCCATCATAAAGTCCAGAGATATCTTGATGATTTTGAAATCCCTCTGGACGTTACAGTTTTTTATATAATAAGATTAAGCTACTTGGGCCTGGCGAGCAGGAAGTAGCAGGTACTGTGGTTGCCTTAAAAAGACATGCATGCCGATAGGCGCAAGGGCAGTTTTGAGAAAGTGTTGTCCAGGCTGAAGGAGGCCCAGGGCAAAGATTTCGTGAGAGGAGGTAAGCATGGGACCAGGATGGCTCAGCTGTGGAACTCCTGCTGTGCTCAGTAGTGGCTGGGAGCAGCCCACAGAGAGCATGGCTTTGGTGGGAACGCTGTAGCAGATCCCAAGGTGTGTGCGTGGAAAGCCGTGAGCTAACAGCACACCTCATGTTAGCACCTCTCTCGGAGACCTGAGGGGCATGCCTCCACCCAAACTTCTTCCTCTCAGGACGGGCAGTTATGTGACGTATCAAGACATTCACGTCCCATTATAAATGGGAAATGCTGTGTATGAGACTGGCTTCCGGCAGGTCTGGAAGGTGCACGTAAGCAACGTGAAGGGCAGGTGACTCAGACGTTCGTGGTACTTGCTCCCCCTATTTTACTGCTTCTCTCTCTGTCTACAGAGATGAACCTTTAAGGAGGTTGCTGTAACCTGATAACGGTAAGTTAAAGTATTTACAGGGTAAGTTGGTACCAGTTAAAATTGGAATGCTATAGAATTAGAGTCTCACTCAGATTGACCCAGTACCACATTGATGAAGAGAACTGCCATGAGTAGAACTTTGGGTAGTACGTTGGTCCACCTTGGGTGGAATGAGAAACGGCCTGAGGCGAGAATATACATCCATCCTTGAGCAATGATTGGCTGTCTGGACGAAGACTTAGGAAAAAAAAAAAAAAAAGACTGAGAAGTTCATGACAGACCTCTAAGAGGAAGGTGTATATTTTGAGATGGAAATAGAGTATGCAACTATTTGCATCCCACAAAAATGTCTACCAGAGGGTATTGACGGTAACAATAAGCTTTCACATATTAGGTAGACAAGATGACCCATTGTACATACCAGTCAACTTCCCTCCCTGGCCATTCAGGTGTTTTTTAGTGGGCCCTTGAACATCGCCTTTTATCAAAGCTGGTCTGGCAGCTGCTACTGACGGGTACCCTGCCTGGCAAAGAAGCTTATCGCAAGTCTCGCGGTGAGCAGACCAGTCTGTAGATGGCAGTTTCGTTACTGTGATCCCCTCTGTGGTAGGCAGCCTCCAAAAGGGCTCCTAAGCATCCTTTCCTCTGCGAACTCATGCCTTGTATAATCTCTTCTACAGACTGGGCTGGGCATGGTAAATTCCTCCTAACTATTGGATTTGCGTGGTGGGTTTGCACAGCATAAATCATGGGATTAGGCTACGAAAAGACTGGATTTTATTGCTTCTCTCCCTCTCTCTCCGCTTCCCCATCTCCCTCCCGCTTTCCCTTCCTGTAATCAGAACTCATGGATGTGGGGTGGGGGAAGAGTGGAAGTGGAAGTGACCCTTGTCACTATTAAATCAGGAGGACCTTTTCCTCCTTGTAGTATCAACTCTGGCCTCAGCAGCTTGAAGGTCCTATTGCTCAAGGGACACATGCTGTTACCCAAGAACAGAGCCGTGGTTCTGCTGAACTGGAAGGTGGAACAGCTTCCCAGCCATTTTGGGCCCCTCACATGGCTGACCAGATAAGCAGAGAAGGAAGTCATTCTACTGCCTGGGATAATTGATCTTAATTATTGGAGGACACTGGGTTGCTGGTATACAGGCGAGGAAAGAGAAGTCGGTCTGTATCTTAGATGGGACTCACTATGGCACATCTTAATTACTCCCTGGGCTAGGGTTTAGGTCATGCAGTAGATTTATCAATTTAACTGGAGCACATTGCTTTGTAATTTACATCTGCAAAAAGTGTCAATAATTCAAGAACAATTTAGGCCCTCCCTACTGTATTAGAAGGGAGTCCAGCATTTTTCGCCTAGGAATGTGTTGTTTTCTTCTGTTTTTTTAAGGACAGTCCTGTTTCCATTTGAACCACTGACAGAGCTCTGAGAAGCCAGCCATCTTTGAGGTTGGGAGAATCTATCAAAAGTGACAAAAACTTCTTGTTGCCACTTTGCTGTGGTTTCCTGGAAATACTGAAAAGATTGTTCACAACTTGTTCTAGTAAAATGATGCCTAGGGCTTTGTCTCTCACTGGTATGTAGCCATCCCAAAGCAGCGTTTGTTTTCAAAGGCAAGGGAAGATGACCTTTCCGTGTTTCCCACCAGCCCACCATGCTTCAGTCTAGGAGCACAGGTGGAGCCGGGTTCCGGAGCAAGCCTGCCGTTGCAGGGATCCAGCGGAAACAGGTTTCAACGTTTGCTTTATCGGATCTCCCCAAACCACTGTGCTCTGTCACCCATTCTCATTCATTACAGGGCAGGCAAGCTTGTCTTCTCACGGTGATTTTATCATGTCAACCCCATTTCTTCTTAGCCATTGGTCTGTGATTGGTGCCACCAGGTCTATTCTGAAAGGTTTAGCTGACTTTGAATCTCAGAAATAAGGCATTCATAATTTCCCTTCGCAGGGGATCTGAGATTCCTCGATCAAATAGACCTGCTCACTCCTCTGTGATCTTTCGCATCCAGTGCAAAGTATTCTTAAGTCACAGGTCACACTCCTTCTTCAGATACTCTGCTTTGTCTTCCAAATGTTGATTTTTAAGGGTAAAAGTATTGGCATTTTAAAACCACGTATTTTTGATGATACAGTGCAGTTTTGTTCTCTGAGTACAGCTCTTTGCAGTGTTTGTGAAAGTCAGAGAATCTTACAGATCACACAGTGCAATCCATGAAGCAGTGGATATAGAGCTGTAAAGCCTTAAAATAATACCATTACTTTTAGTTAAAATAGATTACAACTCACTACTTTAATATATCATTAGCATTTGCGGAATGATGCACTAGTATAGTAAAATGGCATTGATCAAAGGTGTTAATTAGGTGTTGAAAAATTTAAGCAGGTGCTTTTGTCAAAACCAAGCAGTGATTTCACTGATGTTATATAAGCTCTTGATTGTAGTGGCAGTGTTCTCTTGATGGATTCCTTAGTAGAAAGATAACTTGCTGATATCGACACACATCAAGCCGGTGATATCATTATTTTATACGGATGAGTCTTTACAACGGTCAATGAATAAATCTACACTAAGCCAAAGTATATTTGCAGTATTTATTTATAACTGGGCTTGAGCTCATGGGGGTAGGGTGATACTCTGGCTTTTGGTTTGCTTACCTGCTTTGAAAAGTTGAAAGTGAAAGCAAAGAGCATGGAAAGCTCTAGGTTCATTCCACTTAACCACCTTCTGTGAAATACCTTTGTGTTGGTATTAGCTAATGGTAAATACTTAGTTGTAATTGCCAAAGTGTCTTGGTTTAGAATCTGCTTGGTTGCTGTTACAGAAAATCTGTCACATGTTCTCTGACCCTGATAAAAAAGGAGCATTCTGGGCTTCCCTGGTGGCGCAGTGGTTGAGAGTCCGCCTGCCGATGCAGAGGACACGGGTTCGTGCCCCGGTCCGGGAAGATCCCACATGCCGCAGAGCGGCTGGGCCCGTGAGCCATGGCCGATGAGCCTGCGCGTCCGTATCCTGTGCTCCGCAACGGGAGAGGCCACAACAGTGAGAGGCCCACGTACCAAAAAAAAAAAAGGAGCATTCTTTAGAGAACAACTGAAAAAAATGCCCAAGATGTCTGAATCAGAGGACTAGACTAAGTCTGGATGATGTTAGCTAGTAGACACTGATCTCCGACATGTAATGTAGAGGATGAGCTGGGAGGATGCTGTAAGATGAGTAATTTAACTTCTAGCCAGATGACTACCAGACTGAATCTCTAAATATGCCTGGTTGCTTTGAGGAGGATTGCACGGTAGCCCCCTGCCACTTCCATAAGTACTTTGCCTCACACATCTGCTTTCGTTTTGGTCATCTCAGCGCTGGATTGTGGTCTTATCTTAGCTTTTGCTTTTCCACAGCAGCAACCGTTATGAACTGAACACCTTCTCTCCATGAATATTTCCCAGCTTGGCCTTATCTGAGAGACTGATTTCTAGCTAAATGGATTGTTAGTGTAAGCTATTACAGCACGCATGTGTGTTTAAAAAGCGTTATATTTTAAAAGTCTTCATTTTATAATTTTATAAACCTTTATAATAATGATTTGGTGTTTCATAAACTATTCATGAGAAGCTTCTGACACGGTTTATTAAATGTATTTTCAGATCATATATATTTCAAACCATGTTTTCAAATAAATACATAGGCATGTACGCAGAGAAATGGTATGGATTTAGATGTAGATACACACATAGGTATAAAGATAGAGATACAGATACAGATGTGGACAGCAAAGTGAGACATTAATGATCCCTATAAGGGGAAGAACAATTTGAGGAGAGTTGAGATTTGTCCAAATGTAGTTTTGTAAGAATAAATTTCAAGCCTTTGGTACTCAGTGAAGGTGCTCATTCAGAATTCTAAATAATCTGTAATTATGAAGTATTTTTTCTTTACATTTTTCAAGGAAGGAGTGTATGAAAATTTGAATTAGTGACTTAGTAGTATACTTTTTATTGATAAAAAACCTTTTTGGCTGTAGATCCTTTAACTCGGCTACACAGTGATTTGTCCTTAGGGAGGAAGCTGAGTAACTTTCGTGCATACGGGACTGATATCTTTTCTTTGCTCTCTAATTGGTCAGCTCATTGACCATTGCAAACCAGCTTGTAACAGACAGCACAAAATCATTGTTTCTCTTAGCTTATGCAACTTCTGAGCTTCCTTCATGAAACCAGCAGTTTCCTGTAGCAACTACTTAGGGAAAAATGAGCAATAATTCAGTCACATATAGATTGATATGGTAAGTTGCTACTGTCTTCTGCACTTGAAAATAGGAGTTTATGACCAAAGCCATAGGGTAATGAGAAACAAAGCAATGTATGACTGCCACTCACTCATTAGAATGGATGAACACAAAGAAAAATCTTTTATTCTTTGAGTTTATATTGTTACTCACTTCATAATTTTATGTGAGGTATTATGTCTATGGGAAAAATCTGTTGCATTTTTCAAGATATATTGAGTTCTTTTACTGTTAATATAATCTAAACAAAACTCTAAAATGTAAGAAAAACCCCAAAATTTAGCATGTTTATGAATAACAATATCTTTAACCACTCATAAGCACAGTCTTTATTTAAATAGATTGTTAATTCTTTATCTTGTTATCTGGAGTCATCGATATATAGCAGCTTAAAATTGTATGTCCCTGAGAATAAAATAGCCTTGAAACAAATCATTCCTGAGACATATTTTGGGTGAATTCACTAACTTAAAAAACATAGTTACAGAGATACACTCAACTAAATAAAAGTATGAATAATTGAGTGTAATTATGTTAAAGACCTTTGAAATTCACAATATTAGATTTCTTAAGTTAGGTCTTTATTTTTATTTTTTTTATTATTATTTGTTTGCGGTACACGGGCCTCTCACTGTTGTGGCCTCTCCCGTTGCGGAGCACAGACTCTGGATGCGCAGGCTCAGCGGTCCCGTGATACCTATGGGCCCTAAGCTTCTTACATAGAATACTATCCTTACATGAATATGAGTTTATCTTTACTTTTTCCTTTAGACATAACTTTCAAAATTATATAGTTGCGCCTAAAGTGTAAAGGTTATGCTTATTCCAGGGTTCTTACATTCAGAAAACTCATGAAGTTTTAAGAGCACTAGATATTGGCAGGACCGTGTTACCATAGCAACCCATATCCATGACCAGCCTTTGAGAATATTTAACTTAAAAGGCTTAACTATTAGGCCAGTGCAGCGAGATGCAGAAATAAAGCCAAAAATATTTATACAGAATTTGGGAAGTTAGGGAGTGGTTGCAAATACATGTATTGTTCTTTTTTCGAACTCAAAATTGTTTGATGTTAAATTAAATTAAAATCGTTTTAACACATGCTTAAAAAGCATTTGCCTTGCGTTAAGTCATGCATTAGGGATTGGGGGAAAGAAACTAAAATAGGATGCTTAAAAATTCCCAATCCGGTTAGAGTACCAGCTACATATACCAGCTACTGTGATCTGAGAGCACGTGATGTCTGTCAACTCTTTTGTGCCCTGGAATCACATGTGTTTGGGGGCTAGAGAAGAGGTTTCACGGAGAAGGGGACAGGCATTTCTAAAACAGTACAAGCACAGGCACATATTTGGAATGAACAAGCACCAGGTTTATTGGATAGGAATGGAGTAGGTGGAAACAGGAGACGGTATTAAAACTTGGAATAATGTTGGATGGAAGAATTCGTTAAATGCCACGCTAAAGAGTTGTAAGCTTCTGGCATTGAGCGTTTGAAAGTGGAAAGGTAATACTGCAAAAACTTGGAAAACACTCAGTTGTTTTTAACAGGACAATTGGTTACAGGTAGGAAGATTTACTGAAGATAAAAGTTTAAAGTTGGTCAAGTGTACTCAGGGATGGAACAAAGGGAATGAAAAGGAGAGTTTTCAGAATTGAACTGTGGAAGAATAAAAGGCAGAAAACCAGAGATGATGCTGCCAAAGTCATTTATCTTGTTTGGTCGTCAGGTCTCCTCTACTGGAAAAAACAGAACACTGTTTTGAGACAAGAGGAAGTTAATGAGTTTGATATGGAACAGTTTGGAATTACTATTTCTATGAAATGCTGCATTTTTGGTCAGCATGAGAACTGGCCTTCTGAATCCTGGGAGGAAGAGAAAACTTAGCGATGCCCATAGGGGAGTCTCTATGTCATGGTGATATGGGAAGGGGGGGAGTGAGAAGATACAGGGGAGGCTGGAACCATGTGGCCACCAACGTTCCAGGGCAGGGCAGGGGGAAGCGCCTCTCACAGGACCCTGTGTCAGTGATGCTTTCAGTCTGGAACAGCAGCTCCCTCAGGTCACAGACAGATTTTTTTCGGACGTCTTTAATCTTATCTGTTTGACAGTGATTGAGGATAAGATTTACAGTATGAACTGTAGTAATAAATAATGCCACACAGTGGCTGTTTAACTAAAAAATGAATTCATCAATTAAGATTAAGGATCTTTAGAAGTTATTGAATACCGAGGTAAAAATCATTTGTTTATATTTATCTTCCAAGTAAGTGATAGTGTTGTTAAATTTCTAAGCGAAATATGCTAACGTGAAACCCTCAGGTGATATTCTTGCCAGATGAATGTTTTGGATTTTCTGGATGTTTAGATACATGAACATTGTAGATCTACAAATTCGACTTTCATATACACTCACAATATGGTGTGTATGATTTTCATTCACTGAGTAATTTTTACTCTGAGTAGCAAATTTTGCACTCAGTTGGATACTGGTGTTACGTATACTCAGTCTGTGCAGTGTGTAATGCTAGAGACTGATATTTATAGAATCTGTTTCGTTCATGATCCTGAGTTTGTTTAATGTCTTCTACCAGTCTTTGTTTCTAGAAGGATAACCCCATCTTGGCTTGCCATTGTACACTGTATGCTATATAACTACGTAGGGTACCATTCACTCATACGCATGTATACTGAGGACATCTGACATGTTTTCTCTTACTCTTTTGAGCAATAAGTCGCTTTATTTTTACAAAATATCGTAGTGGTTGATCTGGAGGCTGGAAATCCAAGATCAAGGTGCCAGTGTGGTCGGATTCAGGCAAAGGCTTTTTTCCCAGCTTGTGTGTACTTGTGCTCTCTCCTTATGAGGACACCAGTTCTACTGGATTAGGGCCCTTCACCCTTATGACTTCATTTAACTTACATTTCCTTTTTAAAAGCCCCATCTCCAAATACAGTCACATTAGGGATTAAGGATTCAACATGAATTTTGGGAGACAGGGTTCTGTCCACAGAAATGGGGAAGTGATTTTCCTCACATAGTGGAGTTTGTAGAAAGATAAGTGTGCTTTTGTAAAGTACCCAATATCACAGCTATAACTTACCATTGAAGAGTAAAACAGATCTGATAAGAATCATACATTTTAGTGCTCATAAACATTATTTCTAAACATGTACATATTTGAAACAAACTCTTGGAAAATTTCCTCCAATTTTGTATCAGTTGAAAGTAGCAGCATTTTTTTTTTCTTTAAAAAAATACATTTTTAAGTAACTACAAGATGTAGGTTTAAGTGCAACTAAATAGGATCGGGGACTGGTGCGTGTCAAGATTGATTTCACAGGTGATTCCATTCAGAAGTCATCCACGGTCTTTTCATAAAGTTTTTATAACATTGCTACTGCCCATTACAAATATAAGAAGCACTGAAGGTAAAAACATGTGATTTATCCTGGATTTTTCGCCAATACGTTCTTTTTTTTTACTGCATAGAGAGGGAGAAAGCCCTTTACTACCTTACATGCAAGAGTGCCAATAATTCTTGTGCCCTCGAAATGACATATTTTAGACTACTGTTTCCAAATTGGGTGGTGTGGATAAGGCAAAACAGTACTTGTTAAAACTAGTCTCATAATCTGTTGTTCATCAACTAAAATTGGACAAATCCTGAAATGTAATATACGTCCTTACTTATGCCTACCAGCAGGATGTCAGGAGTATGTGATAATCAGAGTGTGACTCAGGCATGAAACTACCTTCACACTATTTTAATCCACATAGAAAATGGCAGGTTGTCATTGATAATATCTTAAGTGCTAAGTGCTTCTTTTTCTTCAGGTTGATTCAGGAGAGTGAAATACTCCGTAAATCAGGGAACTGATGTCGACTGTCAGCCTTGCTTCTGAGTAGCATTCCGTTGGCCACTATTTACATCCATCAAAAATGGTCCTGATGCTAAAAGTGGAGATCACATTTTTCATTCTGCAAAGAACAATGCAAACATAAATTTAAGATGTAGAGTCATAATTTTTAAAGTGGTCAACATTAGCTGTCATGGAGAAGAAAGTTGCTCATCAAAATGGTAGAATGTACGTATTATTGACACATCTGTCTCCATCAGCATTTATTAGAGACTAGAAGAAAACTTCAAATAATTGTAGATGATTAATTTATGTGAACAAAAGTTAAAGGACAGGAAAAGAACAAAACAAAATCTATCAATATTATCTAACTCCCCATCCTTTCCAGTATTTGATAAAAATATTTCACCACTTGGATAAGTAATAAATTGCTTCAAAGTGGCTAAATGACACTTTAGGGGGTCTTGGGTTGTGACTTAGCCAACTCACAATCAGAGGCTAATATTTTCCAGAAAGAATGGCCTTAAATCATTACTGTTTGCTTATTCTTCTGCCCGCATCAGGGTCCATTCTTTTTTTCCTTTTTTACCAGTCGCTCAGTAGGAGAGGAGATACCAGCACCTAGTGGAGAATTTTGTGTATAACAACACTTACCAGTTTGCTGTAACTATAAGCTAGCCTCTCATTGGTGGCTTGGTGGGGAAGACATTTTATACTGACAAAAATGAGAATCTTAAGTTACAGATGTAAATAAAATAATCATTTTTCTATTACCTTATAGACCTGTGTTGTCTAAACAGTAGCCAGTAGTCACATGGGGCTATTTAAATTTATATTAAATAAAATAATTTCATTCCTCAATTTCACTAACCACATTTACATTAAAAGGGCTAAATAGCCCTTGAATAGCTGAATAGCCATACAGATTTAAAAACTGATCTATACGCGCAAGGGCCTTGTGCATTTCTCTGGTGTAAATCTATGCATGAAGCTTTATGCGCACAGGTGACAAAAACCAAGAAGGAAACCAAACACGGAGAATCGTGCAGACTCACCATTTGTTAAAAACTTTGGTTGTATGATTTTACCTTTCGGACGAATCTAGAGTGGCTGACCCTTAGGGCCCAATAACTAGGATGGGGGGTTATGAAGAGATGACAAACCACCCAAAGTTGGTGCCACAGGGTAACTAACTCTAGCTGCACCGCTACTGTAAGGAATTCTGGAGAATTAAGAAGAACACTGTGTTATGCTTGTCTGCGAAGAAATGGAGTAGGACCTCCCACAAAGTTCATCCCAACTCCAAAAGGTTAGACTGGACGATGACACCAGACACACTTCCTTCCCTCACCCCCGAGGCTACGTGCACCAGGCTCTGCAGCCCCATCGCTGCCAGAAGCACTCAGTTGCTCTCAAGCAGGTGGAACTCTGCTCTTTGCGCTGTTCACACCGTGATTCCTGATAGAGATGAAAATCTGCTTTTTGTTGTAATGGGAATTGCAGCACTGTGGTCGTGTGCCAGCACTGCAGAGCTGTGACCATGCTCTGTCACAGTGGGCAGAGAACATCGCTCTTACATGAAGTCGGGTTGCAGAGAGCATGCTTCTCAGGGTGGGGACCGGGTCATGAACTAGAGCTTTCTTTTTTGGTGTTTTTACATTTTTATTGGAGCATAGTTGATTTACAGCGTTGTGTTAGTTTCAGGTAAACAGCAAAGTGAATACACATATCCACTCTTTTTAGATTCTTTTCCCATATAGGCCATAACAGAGTATCGAGTAGAGTTCCCTGTGCTCTACAGTAGGGTCCTTATTAGTTATACACTGGAATAGTACTCAGCCATTAAAAAGAATGAGATAATGCCATCTGCATGGATGGACCTAGAAATGATCATACTGAGTGAAGTAAGTCAGAGAAAGACAAATATCATATATCATTTATACGTGGAATCTGAACTAGAGCTTTCTTTTCCCACGATCCTGCCTTCTCTCCAGGTGCAAGCCTGCTTGCCGAGATGCAGGTGAGGGTTGAGTTCCCTCCAAGGGAAGTGCCTGGCCTGGAGCCATCTTCCCCCGCCATCCACTGGCCGTCTGCCTGCATCTCTACTTCAGTACCAGACTTCATACCTTTTCCCCAGTTCTTTCTCAAGATTCCCCAGGATCAACATGAACTCCACATACTCCCGGCCCTTGCACACCAAGAAAGGCTGTTAGTATCCGCATTCCAAACACAAACGGGGTTTACTCAAGTCTCTGCCTCCTACCCTTAAACTACAGGAGGCTCAGCAGAATAAAAATCCCTGTGCTGCAGCTGTTTACCTGTGTCCAAGTACCTTTTCCTGCTAAGGTAGCAAGCAATTTTTTTTTTTTTTAATCATAACTTTCACAATGAAGGGGGGAGGACTTGACTTAGTCCTCCCCAGTCCTCTTTTAAGCCCTGTGATTTTTTTCCCCCTGGATTTCCCATTTTGGAAACACTATTTATGTGTAAATAGCACCCTTTCTATCTCAATCTTTTGTAATTAGCCATCTTTTGTTGACTGTTCCAGTAGACAACTAATCAATCTGAAAATAAATGATTAAATTACATTTTGATTTCCAGCTTTGAAACAAGCATTGCCAATCCTTTTGAATTAGAGAATTTTCTTGTACATTGGGAGCTAAATATAATAGAACCTGCCCACTGGACTTAACATCTTAGGAAATGAACTAAACAGGAAGCTAAGGGATAGACTATACAAATCTCAGGCTTAGAAAAATGTCATTAATAGAATATCAGAATGTTACACAGAAACATTCTGAGCAGCTCTAAATGTTTTGGATGTCTCTTAGAAACCTACATCAATGATTTCTTTTTACCTTCTTTTACCTAAGCGTACATGGATGCTGAGAAATTAAATGTTATGTTTTTATTTTTGCCGTATCAAAATTAGCCATATAGTTATCCCAGGATAAAATGCTTCTCAGTAATTTTCAGATACCATAACTACCTGAATTATGCACTTGCTTTTGGAAACTTGTCTTTCTTGTCCTTCGGGGCAGTGTTATCAGATCATTAGAAACAGACATGTTCTGTTTAAATGATTGTTTCTCCAAAAACAAATGCAAAGTTGACAAAATTCTCCCAATTCTTTGTTTCCCTAATTTCTCACATCTAGGGAAGTTAGAAGAATTTAAGAGATTACGAAAAATACTTTACAAAATCATACAGATCTTCAGCATTATGATATCTCATTGGGAATTTCTGATGTAACATTTTCAGTCTAGATATTGTCATCCATTCCCTTGTGCCCAACTGGTGAGATTTGGGGGCCCAGGAAGTTTGCATCGTTCTAAAAAATACTGCGAAACTTTCTGCTGGGTATCTTTACAGGGCCAAATTATTTCTGTATGATGTAGATAAGTAGGTTTTGTTAGGTTTGCGCAACTGTTGTCTGTCTGGTTTCCTGTCCCTCCCGATAACAGTCAATATTGATGTGTCTGTTTATACTCCTGTGTTGCTATAGGATGGGCATAGTACAATAAAAAATGAAAGCGTGATAATCCATTGTATGTACAATAGTTCACTTAACATTTTCTCTGTATGTCACCACTTAGGTTTTTTGTCTAATTTGGGGAGGCGGAGGGGGGAACAGGCTTAAAAATTGGTCCCTCCCATTGGCCTTATTAGTAAATGCCATACAGTTTTCTCTCATCAACGGCATCATTAGAACAGATTTTAAAGGAAGCGTTCCCTTAATAAAAATGCTTTAGGAAGGAAACCTGAGACTAATCCCGTTGAAGCTCACGGCCCTCCTTCTTCGTCTACCTGGTCTTTGCATAAACAGTGGTTCCTACTCCCAGGAGTTCTGCCATCATTTGAGGTCGGAGGCAAGGTCTTATTCGAGTTTATGAAGTCTGTGCTTTCTTGTGATGTTGCAGATACTTTCTGCATGGTGGATACTCAATAAGTGTTCATTAAACGGAACATTAAAGGGAATCAGAACAATTTTTTTTCATAACCTCTAAAAAGGCCCCTATTAGACTTTTCTCCTTTGAGAAGCTTTCCATGAATTCTCCAGGCCACGTGGCCCTCTCCTTCTCCTACAGTCTGTCAACATTATACTGATACATCTCTGGTACTTCAGTGTGGTCTCACAGTTTCACAGCTATCAGATTTTAGGCTTACCTAGGGCATAGTCGCTAGTATAGTGTTAATCCTCCCCTCCTGCGAGAGTCTTTATAACTCTCTAGCCCAGTGGTCTATTTAAAGTGACGAGTCAATAGAACTTATTGATTATTAGCCTGGAATTCAGATATTTGCTGCGTCAAAATAACAGTCAAAACTATCACATTGAACAGGTGAAAAATATGCCTAATATTTTAGAGAAAAAATAAAATCGAAGTGGATTCAAGTTGGTTTTTGCTCATTATCCTGGCCATCTACTTTTCAGCCTTTGGGGGAAAATCATTAACGGTTTCAACAAAGTAAGGAGTATTATTTTGTCTGTTTCAAGAATAAACAAACCAGAACTAAATTTTTTAATGAACGGGAAAAAAAATTTGGTTGGACACAGAAAGGTCTCTGATTCTACAAAGTGCTAGAAAAATATATCGGAAGGGCTTCAGCTACAGAAGGCAACAATTTCTGAGTGTCATTTGTTTGATATATTTGACAGACTGTCTCCAGAGAATTCTTCAGTCAGCCAGTACAGAAGGTTGTTAAGAGTATGGCCGACATCCTGCTTGCTTTAACATTATTTTCTACAGACTAAAAGTAGACATTATTATATTTCACTACTTAAGGAAATAATTTATTTGTAATGACTTATTGTCATCTCTGCCTTAATCGTTTTTAGAGAAAATCAAAATTAAATTACTGCAAAACTAGTTTTAGGGACCCAGACAAATGGCAATATTTCTGTTCGTTCTAACTGTGCAGAGGGATACAAAGAGTTTATTTTTTTAATTAATTAATTTATTTCTGGCTGTGTTGGGTCTTCGTTTCTGCATGAGGGCTTTCTCTAGTTGCGGCGAGCAGGGGCCACTCTTCATCGCGGCGCGCGGGCCTCTCACTGTCCCGGCCTCTCTTGTTGTGGAGCACAAGCTCCAGACGCGCAGGCTCAGTAGTTGTGGCTCACGGGCCTAGTTGCTCCGCGGCATGTGGGATCCTCCCAGACCAGGGCTCCAACCTGTGTCCCCTGCATTGGCAGGCAGATTCTCAACCACTGCGCCACCAGGGAAGCCCACGAAGAGTTTTTAAGAGGACCAAACAAGTACAGTGTTGTTCGAAGCCAAATTTATTATTAAGTTTCTTTCATAAAGGGTGATAGTTGAAGGAAACCCAACCAATCTAATTCAAATAAAGGGGAGTTAATGAAAGGAGAGAGGCAAAACATAGCTGGGCATTCATTCTAAGATCCAGAATTGGGAACAAAGTGGCATCAGGGACTTACGGCTACTTCCTGTAACAATTCTTCTTTTAATTCAAACTTGTTTGGTTGCAAAGAGCAGAAACCTCTTGAAGTAAGTATAAAAAGAAAAAAGTTAAAAATTAAATTTGTTCTTTTTTATACACTTCATGGGTTATTTCATCCAGTCTCATGACTTAAATACCTCTGCTAATGACTTCTTAATTACTTACTTTACTGGTGAGTCTTTTTCTGATCACTTGTCATAAAACTGCAGTCAAATCCAATTGCTAACCTTTTCTTTTCCCCTTGTCCACCTTTACTTACCATGTTGTACTTATATACATATACATATATCACACATATATGTAAAATTGATTTTCTTGTCCATTATCTGCTTCCCCTCCTTTCCCCATGCAAATATAAGTCCTGAGAGCACAGATTTTATTTGTCCATTGTTTTATGTCTTAGCATAAAGAGTAGTGCATAACATAAAGTAGGAGTTCAACGTTTATTTGTAATGAATCAATTGAAAGCATAAAAAGTTCTATCATAATAGTTAAAATAATTCAGTGAAGCCTTTAGACTCAGTGCCACGGCAGCTATGGAAGAAAACTGCAATCTAAGCCTAAAAATGCCTCAAGCTTACAAAATGGATAACCAGAGGATAACCAATCACTAACGGCCAACTAGGCTTTAAGCTACAGCCAATCAATAATGTCCGTCCTTTGCTTCCTGTTTTGTTTTCTCTATAAAAGACTCTCCAAGTTCCTGTGGGTGGAGCGTTGCTAACTACTTCCTGTTTGGTGCTGCCCGATTTAAACTGAATTTTGCACAAGCTCTTATCGTTTAACGACAGAAAAGCGCAGAAAATAATCTTGAGTTGCACTAGAATTGAAAAGTTATGAAAAAATTTGCCCTTACTTTCTCCCTCGGGCCACGTGTCATCTGGCTCTGCTACTCTCTGCCCAGAACGTGTACCATGCTCCTGTGTACACAGCCGCTTTCTGCACGTCATCACCGGCCGCTCAAGGAAGTTCCAGCCCGGAACCTAAATGAACCTTTAGATTAAACTCCCCACCTCGACCCCAGCCCTCACTCCTCACCATCTACTGTGGACTCCTGGGTCTTTCAGTCAAGCTAATCTAGAAACAAACCCGGTAAATCACCCTTCGAGAGCGGACTGGTTTCTTATCAGGGGTCCAAACCTTAGCTCATCTCTTATATTCAGAGCCTCATGACATACATCTGACAGCCCGGGTTCTCCGTTTGTCTGATGCCTTTGAGGGAACAGTGGTTAGAGAAGGCAACTTGGACCTGCTTGCTTTTCTCAGCGTTTCAAACATACTGGCATTATCTGCCTTCGGCAGGGGAAGGAATCCCATCTTTCACTCCTTCGTTTAAAAACTTTGCTTAAGCATCGACTATGCGTAGCTGCTGCTCTACAGTCTGGCGGCCCAGCAAAAAGCAAAATGACATTTCTGCCTCCGTGAAATCTTTTCAGGGAATACTCCATAGTACCCTATTCTCCTCGCACCTCTCAAAATATTTCCTACGCATGGATTTTTTTTTTTTGAAGACATTTTCACACCAATTACTTGCCTTAATTTATTTTGTACTTTCTCATCAAGGGGGATACAGTGGCAGTCGTCTGGCCATATTTCTGGGAGATTGCAAGTCTTCCTACCTTAATTAGTGTGTGGGAGCAAAACTTCAGCCAGGCAAACGAACGGGTTGCTCCCAGATATCAAGAGGTACAATAAATTCCAGTTGGTACCTTACTGTCTAAACAGACTTGTCCATGATACGCAGATCTGGCATAAAAATATGCTCAGCCCTCAGACTTGAATGACTACATCTCATGCTTTTACAAAGGACACACCCGTTATTTTTCTAATTCAAATCACTGTCTGAATCTCCTGTTGACTGTTCATTTGTTCTATTTTAGTGCTGCCTATGGCCCCAGGTATCTAACGTTAGCTCATTATTCAGTGATCGCTTTTATTTTGCCTTTTAAAATTCCCTACCCATCCCTTGCTGCTATTAATTAATACCAGGGGACTGTTAACTTGTTGCTAGAGAAAAAGTATGATCCTGAGTACCCACACTTTGCTGATAGCTTTCTCAATAAAACCTTAGTTATTGTGAATATAAATTTTAGATGTGTGGGATGAATGTGTGTATAAGGTGTGCGCAGCCATAAAAGGGGATACTCAAGTGAGACTGTGATGACCAGAAGTGGACAAAGAAATTAAAGGGTAGAGCTGACTTCCTAGGAAGTTTCTCCAGGTTAAAAATTTCTAGAGCTTTACTGTATCTTGTACTTATTTGCTTTTTATGCTTATTTCAGTTAAAATATTTCAAATATATTTTAAAAGATACATTAAGGCATATTAAAATTTCTAAGAGTTTGAGCAAAAATGGTTTTGAATTGGGCAATGCCGAACTGGAAGTGGTTAGGATCTCTGTGGACAAGAGCTCAGGGTCAGACTTTCATACAGAAAAGGGGGAAGCAAAGTAAAGACATTATCGACTGGCTGTAGCTTAAAGTGTAGTTGGCTGTTTGTGATTGGTTGTCCTCAGGTTTTGGTTTTGTAACCTTGAGGCATTTACAGGCTTAGATTTTGGTTTGCTTCTGTAGGCTGCTGTGGCATTAGCGCCATCTCAGCTTAATGGCCTCCTTGATTAATTAACACATAGAAGACTACTACGTGCCAATGAAATCAGATGCAACAAATGTTATTGTTTTCTGTTGTTTTCTATTACCAGACTTTTAAAAGTCCCCTGTGAAAGTAAATGATACTTTTGCATTTTGTTTTCAATTTTTGCATTATAATCTACTTATTCTGATATTATTAAACCTTTTTTTCTTGCTAAGTATTTGTATGACACATTATTTCCATCCTTTTAGACTCTTTGAGCCATTATCTTTTGCATATGTATCTGATTTAAGAGTATTTAGATGACTTTATAATTTTATCCAATCGGAGATTTTCTTTTAAAAGATCAGGTTAGATATGTATTTTGGGGATAAGGGGTATATTTAAACTTAAATCTATCGTCTTAATTTGTGTTTCCTATTAGCCATTCTCTTTTCATTCCTATTTAATACTGTGGTATAATTCACATACAGTAAAATTTACCCTTTCAGGTGTAGAGTTCTATGGGTTTTGTCATAAAGACCTATAATACCAACATTTTTGACATAAACCACCATATTTGACATAAAGACCTGTAATACCCACACAACAAAAATGTAGAGCCGTTCCTTCATCTTAAACTCCCTGTCTCCCTTTTGCAGTCATTTCCTACACGTGCCCTACCCCTTGCAGTGACTGTTTCTTTCTCCCTAGAGATTTTTCTGTCCTCCAGGGTCATATAAATAGGATACAGTATGTAGCGTTTTGAGCTTTTACAATGAGCATAATTAATCTGAGATTTATTCATTTTGTTGTATAAATCACCAGCTCATTCCTTTTTATTGCTGACCAGCACTCCACTGCAGTGACGGTTATTGGTATGTTTATCCATTCACCAGTTAAAAGGTATTTGGTTTGTTTCCAAGTTTTGCTAATGATGCATAGAGATACTATTAAACATTCAAGTACGTGTCTTTGTGGGAACATACATCTTCAGCTGACCTGAGTAAATACCTGGGACTGGGATTGCTGAGTTTCAGGACAGTGAATGATTAAGTTTATAAGAAATTGCCAAACTGTTTTCCCAAGTGACTGCGCCATTTTGCATTTGCACCAGCGATGAATGAGAGTTCCTGCTGCTCTGCTTTCTGGCCAGAGTCCATTATTGTTAGTTTGTATGTATGTATTTTTAAAATTTTAGCTGTTATGAAAGATATGTAGAAGCAAAAGGCATGGTAATTTTAATTTGCATTTTCCTAATGCCTAGTGATGTTGAACCATTTCACGTGCTTACTGTCACCCATATTTCTGTTTTAGTGAACTGTCTTGTCATTTTCTGAGCATTCTTTTTTTTTACATTATTATTTTAAAGTAATTGTAAATTCGTAGGAAGTTGAAGATGATACAGAGATGTTCTGTTTATGCTTTGCCCGGTTTTCTCCATTGGTTAAGTAATTATAGTACCATATTAAAATCAAGAAATTGACATTAGTAAAACGTGTGTATATAGTTTTATGTCATTTTATCACATGTGTAGATTTGTGTTAACCACCACTGCAAAGTTATTTCTTTTATTGGCTTCTCTATTGCTTTTCTGCTCACAATTTCATTGATTTCTGATCTTATCTTTATTCCTTGCACATCCTTTGGGTTTGCTTTTCTTTTCCTAGTGTCTTGTGGCAGGAAATTAGATTGATTTGCTATATTCCTTCTTTTCTACCTTAAGCATTTAGTGCTATGCATTTTCCTCTCTGGATTGCTTTAGCTGCATTCCACACGTTTTAAGATGTTATATTTTTATCTACTCACTGTAATTTTTTTTTTATTTCCAAAGGAATGAGACTTATTCAAAGAATTGATGTGTTCTTTAACCAATGGATTATTTAGAAGTGCGTTTCTTAGTTTCTAAGTGTTGGAGATTTGTTTTTGCTGTCTTTCTTGTTAATGATTTCTAGGTTGATGCCGTTGTGGTCAGACAGCCTATGATTTCAGTCATTTAAAATCTTAGGTTTATTTTGTGATTCATGGTATAATTTATATTGGCGAATATTCTATGGGTGCTTGAAAAAATTGTATTCTGGTGTTGTTGAGTTGTCTGTAAATGTCAATTGGTTGATGGTCTTGTTGAGTTCTTCTGTATCCTTGATGATTTTCTAGCTGTTCTGTTGAAGTAGGGGAGTTGATGTTTCCAATTTTGCTTGTGAATTTATTTTTTAGTCAGTTTTTGCTTTGTATGTTTTACACTGCTACGGTTTGAATACATATTTAGGGCTGCTATGTATTCTTTGTAGGTTGACCTTTTGATCATTTTCTACTGCTCTGTATGTCCCCTTAATATTCAGTTTCTTAATATTTTATTGAAGGTTTTAGATCTATGTTCATAAGAGATACAGCCTGAAAATTGTCTCTTGATGTCTGTGTCTGGTTTTAGTGACAGGGTAATAGTGTTTTCATGAAATGGTCCTTCATCTTCTATTATGTTGAAGAGTTTGAGTAGAATTGGCATTATTTCTTCTTTAATTGTTTGATTTCATTCAACAGAGATGTCATCTAGGCCTGGAATGCTTTTTGTGGAAAGTTTAACTACAAATTCAATTTCTCTTGTAGTCATAAGACTATGCAGTTTATGTATTTCTCCTTGAGAGAGGTTTGGTAATTTCTGTCATTCAATGAATTTCTCAATTTTTATCAAAATTGTCTAATTTATAGGCATAAACTGCATTCTATTTTTTTGTTTATAGGGTCTAGAATGATGCTAGTGATGTCCCGTACTCCTGATGTTGTTAATTTGTGTCTCCCCCATCCCCCTTCATCTGTCCAGCTAGAGAGTTATCTGTTTTATTACTCATTTTAAACAACTTCCTTTTGGTTTCATTGATGATATCCATTGGTTTTTCTGGTTGCAATTACATTGTATTTCTATCTTACTTTTACAGTTACCTTTCATTTGGTTGGCTGTGAACTTAATTTTCTTTTTCTCGTATCTTGACGTCAAAGCTTAGATTATTGTCTTGAGAACTCTTCTTTGATAACCTAAGCATTTAATACTATAAGATTTCCTCTAAGCACTGCTTTATGTGCATCCTACACATTTTGATGTGTTGTGTTTTTATTTCCAGATATTGTCTAATTTTCCTTTTGAATGGTATGTTATTTAGAAGTGTGTGTTTAAATTCAAAATTTGTCCCTAAGATTAAGTGATCAATGAAAACTCTGTAAGCCCTGGGAAGAATTTCAGTTGAGCCTAATTTCACCAGGGTTGTTGGGGATGATAGAATTGCCCTTTGACTTTCTGGTTGCAGGCAAAGATGAAATCTGTATAATCACTAATACATCTTCCTGTACTTTGATTATTGCCCTGTGTCAAGGTGTAGGTCAATACAGAAACTTAAGAAACCACCTATTTTTTAAGATAGACTGTGATGATTAATGGATTTGTTCAGCTGTTTTGTCCTGGATACTTGGGGTAATAGTTGAGGTTAAAATTGTAAATTGGCTTTAGTGAAGACGGAGAAACTTTACCATATTTTTGCAGTAGTTTAGGTAAAAAATGATGATAGCCTGGACTAAAAAATTTATAACAGATAATTTCTCTCATAAAATGTTTTGAAAGTGAAATTGACAGGACTTGTTCACGGATTTGCCATGCACACGAAGGGCTTTCATGTGTGGTCTAAAGGATTCTGGCTTTAAGCCAAAAGATGTTTTTCTCTTAGGTGGAGGTAACATTATGAGCATTAGACAACTAAGATGAGTGTGGATGAAGACAGGTGAAATCATCATTCTGGTTTTGAATGTGGTTAGTTTCAGTTGATCTTGTGACACTGAAAATCGTGAGACCAAAGTCTCAGAGAAAGTTCAGTATCAGAAAGTAATTATACTTTTCCAGTGGAGTTGGGAGTAAATGTGGTTGATCAATGATTTAATCTACTCAGGCACAAAAAAAGATATCATGTAGTCAAGTTTCACCTAAGAGAAAAAAATTCTAATTTTTTGTGAATCATTGAGAGTGGATTATATTTCCTGGAGTGAATGTAGCAGAATGGGAGCAGAAAAAGCCTGAGAAATTCCAACATCTAACAGCCAAGTAGAGGATGATGAACCTGAATGTGGCCAGAATGCTGGGCAGAGCGAGGACAATAAAACACCAAAGTCAAGGGAAGGGAGTGTTTGAACAAAGGGATGGGGATAAAGACAAGAACAAGTAGCTCTGAATGTCATTGAGCATGAAAATATGATGAAGTCTAAAACATGACTATTAGATTATATGACTTACATGTCATAATACCTCCCAATATCCAGCATTTTCTGTGGATATAGATTTTGGGGATTATTAAAAAATAATGCTATACGTTTTAATAACTGCTACACTAGATTTTTGTAACTTTGGTATTTTTGTTAGATACTGGAGGTGGAGAGTTTAAGGGATTATTTAAAAATAAAGATAAAAGGGGTACTCAGATAATTTGGAGAATATTTATCATGCTTACCGGCAGGTGCCGTGGGAGATGCCAAGAATCCACTAGAAGAAAGTAAAGAACTTTGAAATTATTTTGATCGCGATGAAAATAAGCAGAAATTTAAAAGCATTGGAAATAATACTGCAGTGATGCAGAATAAATACCATCTTTCAGTACTGATGACTGAGGTCCTTTATAACTACTTCAATTGAAATGTCATCGTGTGCTTACATGAAATCTTTGTATATTCCCTTGGATTAAAATTCAGGAGCCCGTGGTCTAAGAGGGTTAAATCTACTGTGATGGCCCTTATTCCAGGCTAACTCTTGGAGTTTTTGCATGACTAGAAAGAGGATGCGTCTCAGTGGTTCTCTAGTAAGAGAGACTGAGAGGACAGTCTCAGTGGTTCTCTTATTAAGATTATCCATTTACTATTAGTGATTCATCAATCACTTATCCCCTGTGAATATGCCATAAATTGACTTTATAAGAAAGAAGAGGGATTTTACTTGACGTTGCATTTGCCTCTTATATTTCATTAACTGAAAACTATGTGAACTTTTAGATTAAACCTTACTACTAATCAACTTGGTCTTATACCACTGAAACCATAACCCCTAAGACCAACGTAAGACTAGAGTTTTATAAGAACCTATATAGCCAATAGTTAGGACACTGTGAGGACACGCATGCTGAATCCTTCAGGTGTCTAGTGCACAGGGCACCACATCTAAGTATGAGTCATTCGTATTGTACACACTAGAGATGTATATACTCATTATCACAATTTTTCTGGAATACGGCGTTTAAGTGTCATAAGAAGAACAATGCATTACGAAAATTTTCCTGTAGATGGAAGTAAAGTGTCTGGAGGTAGGGATGCTTTTTAGCAATTTTTATAAATGTGCTGTATGAGCAACTGGCAACTCTGAGGACATCGAGATGACTTAGCAACCTTTGATGGTAAAATACTTGCCTGTCTACCCCAATCATCAGACTTACTTTCCCAAGAAGGCATTACATAGCTTACCTAGAAATTAGATTCCACCCGAAAGTCCCACTCTTCCTATGCTGACCCTGAAAAACACTCCAACGTTGATAATAAGGAGGACTCTAGAAAAACAAAAACAAAAACCTGTATTGTCACACCCTTAAGCTTACATCACCGTACGCTTCTAAGTTGCTAACCATCAGAAGAAAGATTATAGCATATATTTGGAGTGCAAAAATGAGAAATTTAGGGCAGTTTAAATGGCAGCCTTCCAGTCCTGCAAAAACTAAAAAACTGACTGATCTAAACCAAATGAGTCATTGGAGTGGCTGCGGAAGGAACAGTAGCACAGAAAGTCCCCTTACCGGTCTCTGGTTTGCATTTTGGGTGCATTCTAGTGGTCAGATACCTAATCAGTATTAGCCGTTCAGCTTCGTGAGAAGTGTGGCTTGGAATACAGTCTACAGACTCCACAGCTCCTATTTGACATTCACTTGTAATACTGTATTATTTTGGTTGACAGTGGTCTAGCTTTGATGTAATTAAAGGTGGTGAGGATGATAGCTTAAAGATAAGACACTGAAATAAAAATGAAATCCTGAAAATATTTCAGATATGTGAGTTCAGAGCAGATAATTGACAACTTAAGACACATTTGGAAACCAGAGAGCCTCTGTGGCAGCTGTAATAAGTAGTCTTACCTCTTGTGCTAAAAATCAGTTCAGGATCATGTTATAATGGTGGCCTCGACACAAAATTGGCTCTGTTTGAAACTTTGCCCGACTCGGGGTTCTCAAAGGGACAATGGGACCCTAAGACTTAGGATAGGAATATTCGAGTAAATCCCCAAATACTTCTCCCCAAATAGCTTTAAACGCTTGAGCGGAAGTAGCTCCTACCCCTGCCATGGAGACTGTGCCGTGATCCCACCGTCCAACAAGATGCTGCTTGCTTTCCTGCAGAACCGTTCTCACCTCTCCTCTTTGCCTCTAGGTCGTGGTATAGTCCTAGCAGAGAAATTCAAGCCTTCTCCAGAATGCAAGTCAGATTTGGCCAACGTCTACTGGCAGGAAGTGGGACAATACACAGGGCAGTAGATCTCGGGGAATTAGGCTGAGAGGGGAAGGATAAATATTAAATGGAAGGCTGAACAGATGTGTTAGTTTACTGCCGATGATATAACCACCACAAATACTTTGCTTCAAAATAACAAATATGTATGTATTATCTGAGTATTCTGTAGGTCAGAAGTCTAAAATGGCTCAGCAGGGCTGTGTTCATTCTGGAGGTTTTAGGGAAAAATCTCTTTACTTGCCTTTCCAGCTTCTGGAGGTTGACCATTTCCCTGGCCTTGCAGTTTCTTCCTAGTGTCATACCAGCCTCTCCTGTTCTGAATCTGACCCTCCTGCCTCCCTCTTAAAAGGACCTTGTGATAACATTGCATCCACCTGGGTAATCTCCCCTTCACAGATGTCTAAAATTAATCTAAAAAGTCTCTTTTCCACGTAAGGTACCACGTTCACAAGTTTCAAGGGTTAGGACTTGGACATCTTTGGAGAGCCATTATTCTGTTTACCACAAAAGGGACACTGACCCATGATTTAGGATTCAGTGTTTTGCAAGGACACTGGGAACTCATCCAAATGGTGTTCCGGGAGAGCCCCTGAAATCCAGACACAGCTCTGCGTAAGCAAACGAAGTAAAGATGCCAGAATTTCCTTCACATGGAATTAAAGAAAGGATACGGGGACTCAAGCTGTTGTATATGCAGCCATGGATGGATTTTCCGCAGCCAAGGCAACCATCACATGGCTGCGCTCTGCAGGAACAGTGCGTTTGCATCACAGCTGAGGAACTCAGAGATGTGGGAACATAATGTCCACCGCGAGGCATTACCCCATCCCTCGAGGTTGCTCACTGGAAACCCAAGCCCTAGAAGCGTCTCAGGTAGAGGGTGGTCAGGACCTTGCCCCCTTGGCGTGCTCAGCAAGGGCAGGCAGGCACACTCAGGTCCAATGGCAGGTTGCTTCTCTCAATGTGCTGGTAGCCCCATCACAGCCGCTGTGTCGGATGTGCTGTTATTTTAACAGAACGTATCAACACAGCTTCTGGCACTCTGTATGTGGCCTTTTATCTGGCAACTGCTTTCTTCTTTCTACCCACCATTGGGGAAGAGTAAGAACAGTTTGCCTCTAAATAGTGAGAACAGCAGCACACATTCCTTGTCTTGCCCCAGAGCTGTGTCACTTCGCCTGCTGTCTTTCATAGTACAGTACATAGGGACCACAGTCAAGGTGACATTCTAAAGAACATCACGCTGGTTTACTCTGTGGATGACATTATGCTAATTAGACCCGGTGATCAGGAAGATACAAGTATTCCAAGCCTTCTATCAAAGCACATGTTCCGGGAAGTAGGAGTGAACTCCATGGACATTCGGGGGAATGCCATATCAGTAAAACGTATAGTAAAAATTACAGGGTCTCGGTCATGCTGGGACGTTCCCCTCTAAGGTAAAGAGGAAGTGGCTGCACCTTGCAACTCCCGCTGAGAAGACAGAGGTAAGCAGTAAGTTAATAGCTTTGTATTTTGGGGGCCACGCATGTCTCACTTAAGAATACTTCCGTGAGAGGGATTTTCCCGCTGTTGGCACTCGCTGTCTCCCTTTTTCTGTTTTCAGTCCTTCTTTTTGCTCTCCTTCCACTCACGTTCCACGTCTGCAGCTCTTTCTCTTCCATTTTTCCTGAGCCTCAGTCTATTTTCTATCTCACATCAGTTGCTAGAGGCCTATATCCATTTTTCTGAGCTTAAACTGGTGTTGAGAGGCGCACTTTCATGCAAACTGTCTTTCAACTCTGCTTTATCAAATACGAAGTTCATCTTTCCCACACATACTATGCACAGAAGAGTAACTATCGGAATGACACCGTTAATCTGGTAACGGGGTTAACTGTTTTGCTAACTGGCTAAATGTTAATAGTTATCGAAGTAGAACTCTAAGGGGGGATAGGCGTGCTTTTTTTTAAAATTGGCACTGGCTCCACTATTTGACTTTTTAAGATGTTTGGTTTCTTCTTTACTCAGACCTAAACCTTAGGAAGGGAAAGTTTTTGGTCTTAATGCTTACAACTGATGAATATTAGCTAAGTGTTATGTTGGTGTGTTTAAGAAATTAATATAGAAAGAAACTATTAAAAGTATCCCCAAAGATGAAAATATGAACCTTTTAAACTTTATAAAATAGGACAGGCTGGGCCACAGAGGGAAGGAACAGCCAAACAGTCAAGTGTTACACAGCTAATTGGGCGTATCATTTGATAGTTTTGACGCTTTTCCACTTAAGCGCTGACACTTAAAAAAAATATAAACGTGACTGCTTGTTTTCCTTTGCTTGTTTTCGGTACCGTGAGTTTCAGTCTGCTTGAAGTTTAGGGTTATCCTCTTGCTGTACTTCAGTGCAGTTCTCTCTGCTGATTTATCTGCTTACAGCCTGGTGGGGCTTGTACCGTCTGCCAGTTAGCTCGAGTGCAATGCATTACCTGTGATGATGCCGGAAGAAAGTCTCTCTCTGCTTTAAGAAGAAAGCACTCCTGGGATACTTTTATTAGATTAACAGATGCCTTCACGTTTTACGTAGGACCTAGAGCCAGAGAGAGGGAGAATGAGTACTATAGCCGGTTCAAGCTGTGGTTCAGGGTATTCTGAGAAAAGGTGGTATGATCTGGGAGGTCCAGCAGTGCTGGAGGTACCTGTGGCATTCCTCAGTGTGTGAGTCACCGCACACTCCTCTAGAGTTCTAAAGTAAAAGCCATACCTGCCCCTTGGGACAGAATAACCCTCTGTTGGGAGAAAAACAAAAATCTCAGTGCGCCGCTGGCCACTGCTGGAGGGGCAGCTCCTGGCCGCATTCCCAGAAAAGAAGAGTCAGGTGTGTTCTGTGTGGACATCCGTCTGATAAAAAGTGTAAGAGATGAATCCAATTAAGATGTTAAAAAAAAAAAGTGTAGGGAATTTGAGAACCTCTTCAGACAATAGCAAGAAATCCGGGCTGGTTAAAGAGAAATAACTCATGGTGACAAATAATGCCAGATGATTAAAAGGTTGGGTCATATGGTAGAAGTTCCTTCAGGATCGCGGCAGTTGTTGGAAGATCATTTCACGTGTCATTGGAGAGCCCTTAGGCATTTGCAGCATCAGAGGAGGAGGATGAGAATCTGAGCCTGGCGTACAAATTCAGTCTACTATCGACACAAATACTGATCTTTCAGAGAGATGATTTTCATAAATCCTGTATAGATTTTAGAAAAAAAATTGGGCTGTTCAAAAAGTTCGTTCGGGTTTTGGTACAATGCTACCAAAAACCCAAACGAACTTCTTGGCCAACCCAATAACATCGCTATTGAAAACTTGCTTCAAAATAGGAAAGTAGACCTTCCGCTGAAATTCAACTATTTGTTTTGCTCTTTAAGTAAGCACAGATTTTGTTTCATGTAACAGAATATATGGCTTCTAAGAAAATAAATAATATATAATTTAGAAAAGAGAAATGGCATTTAATTCATAAACTAACTCTGAATACATTATCAGAGAAGCAAAATTCTGGCTGATGAGTATTTTCCATCTCCATTGCCTTACTTAGTTCTGTATTCCTTTATTTTTGTCACCAGTCGTGTTTCTAGGGAGATACTTAAGGCTATTGTTTGAAACACAGACTGAACTTGATACACACGTTCTCTGTCTTTGAGGCTGATTTTATTTTTACTGTCTCCAAAAATAAGACAGGAGTTGAAATGTTTCTGTTTTATTACTCTGAATAGGTTAAAACTCTTTTACTCAAGGCATATGATATAGAGAACATTACAGAATTGAGGCTCTTTCCAGCCTGGGTAGGACACAGAATAACCCGGATAAGGGATGAATGTTTATTCTCTACAGTGCACAGAACTGATATTCATATGTAATGAACAATTTGTCTAAGTGAATCTCAGTGGTAGAATCAAGCTGGAACCCTGCTGACCGTGGAGTCTGATAAATGAAGCTTCCCGTCTTCCTGTTCTTGTCACATATGGGAATGTTAGAGAAAAGAAATGGTATGAGTACAAACAGGCCTTTGTTGGCAGAGGAAAAGAATTAAGATCATTGAAATTTCATTTTCAAAGGAATTATTTTTCTCATTTAGGAAAGTTCCAATTTCTCCTCAACAAATTGAAACAGCACGTACCTTTCTTTGGGTTTTATATATAACGTTTAAAATGAAATTAAAAGGTCATAAAATTAGCCAGAAAGGATGTTTGATACATGGAGCTTGGTGAGGCACATAAAATTCTGGCTTTGAAAACAGGTAAGGGCTCAAATCCCAGCCCTGTTAATTCTTAGCTACAATTTTTTACTTCTAACCTTTACTTTTTCCTGTCATGAGTATCAGCTGGAAATAAAGGTAAGCTAATTCACCCTTTATACTATTTCAAGAACAGAAAGAAAAATCTGGAACAGACAAAAGCCTAAGGATTTTTAACATATTAAACTTCAAAGTTTCACAGCTCCTAAGGATTTTCTTGAAAATAGAACGAAAGCCAAGGTTTGCTTCAATAATTATTCATAACATTTGGATTTCATGGTAAATGTACCGGTACATGTGTGTTTTCCTTTATATTAAATTTGCTAAAAAACCTATGTATGTTTTAGCACATTTATTATAGATGGTAGTTAAATAATTAATACTGAGTTGAGAAACACTGTTTTGTAGAAAATACATACCTGTTTTCCTCTTGGGAGCAGTTATAATGTAAATCAGAGCAAGTCCTCTCTCTATGCAATACGGTCAAATAGCCTTATACCTCACTTTAAATAAAAACCCAAGTCGTGGCAATGACTTGCACAGAGGAGGGTGATTCCAATCAATATGCCCAGAACATTCCCCATCAATGCCTGTTATTTCAGTGTGCTTGTTTACAGCACCCCTTTCACCTTCTGAAGTGTCCTGCTCCGAGGGGTGTCATGGTCGCCCTATTTGTGAGGCGTTCCAGAATCCGGCCCCTGGAACCTCTCAGGTCTCAGCTTCGCCTGCTCTACCCTTGCTTACTCTCCAGAAGCACAGGCTTTCTGGTGATCCCTCGTGCAGACCAGACCCAGACCCCAGGGCCTTTGCACTTGACTCTGCCCAGCATGGGTCTCCCCCCGGTAACTGTGTGGTTCACTCCCTAGCTTCTTTCAAGCTTTGACTCAGTGAAGCCTTTGCTGTCCATCTTACAGTCACATTCTTCCCGGGAGAGAGAACTCACATGAGGGTTTAAAAGAGAAAATTTAATAGAAAAGTTATTAGCTAAGTATGAAGAATTTTTCACCAGGTAGCTGGTAGCGGGGCAGTGAGAACACGAAGGTATCACAGAGGCCGCCGCTGCAGGAAGCAGCTGCCATCCCTGGGGCTGGAGAAAAGGGGAAACGACTGGGATGATGACAGTTTAGAAGCCTGGAGGATGAGCCCTGACAAGCTTGGTCCCGGCCGTCAAGGAGAGGTGCAGCTCCGCTGGCTGGTGTCTCTGTGCTTGGAGGAGACGATCCACGGGCTCCGGCACCTCCGCCTCCGACGAGCCACCAACCAGTTGGTGCACGTACTTCTCTGGGGTCGGTTCTGAAAGTGGTGGGAAAACATAAAAACGGGCTTCGGCTGCTTGAGACAGAATGCTGGAGTACAGGGAGGCTGCACGGACCCTGGTGGAACCCGGAAGCCAGCAGGAAGTGAAGAGGAAGTAGAAGGCCCCTTCTTCCTGCTCCTCGGCTTGTCTCTAGCATCCCCTACAGACAGGGCCTTGCAAGGAGCCGGCCGGCTGGGCAGCGGTGTGCTCTACAAAGTCCTATGCCAGCGGCGCCCAGTACCACGCAGAAGAGGGGGGTGGGTTTTGAAACTGAGAGGCAAATGTTTAATGCTTGACCCCCCACCCCTTCTAGAATTTCATCACCTTCCAACATTTCCTGTTCTCTGTCCTGCTTTATTTTCCTCCTTAGTGTTGCTCATTTAAGTACTATGTATTTTTCTTATTTCCAGTGCTTACTGGTTATCTGCCTCGTTAAAATAAAAGCTTCACGATGACAGGGATGTGTGAACTTCGTTTAATGCTTTATCCAACCGAAAAACAAGTCCTGGCATAAAGGTGGTCCTCAGATATTCAGAATATTAATATGAATAACAAACATCACTTTTACAGTAATGATTATGTACAAGGTTCTATTCCATGTAATGAATGCATATTTAGCCTGAAAATAGAATTTTGTACTAATTTATTGTCACCCTTATAGGTAAGGAGATTGACGTGTAAAAATATTAACTTGCCCTCACTCACGTAACTAATAAGCTGGAGAGCCAGGGTTGGCATCAAGGCAGCCGGCTCTAAAGCCTGCAGTCTTACCCTCCGTGTGAAATTGAAAATACAAATAAAAATACTAAATGCACTCTTTCAGTTATCCACACTTCACAAAGTCTAACTATAATATCCCAAAGCATTACCTTATGTCAAGTATCTGGGCAGACTTAATGATCAAGAAGAAGTATTGTTATTGGATTTGTCTTTAAGATTGGAACCTTAAAATGAAGGGTAAATATAATTGGCAATAGTATGCCCTTTGAAAGATGTCACTAACATTAATAAAAGCAGATATCTCAGGGATTAAA